>NW_024412404.1:55368958-55553312 GCF_014898765.1 Herpailurus yagouaroundi
AAAGAAGAAGAAGAAGAAGAAGAAGAAGAAGAAGAAGAAGAAGAAGGAGGAGGAGGAGGAGGAGGAGAAGGAGGAGGAGGGGAAGGAGGAGAAGGAAAAGGAGAAGAAGGAGAACATTATTGTCTAAAAATCTTTCTAAAAGAAATCACTGAGATGTATGACCATGGTCAATGCCATTACCACCACCTGCTGTGAAAGACAGACATTAATGCTTACTGGGAAATTTGCTAATTGGCTTTAGTAAAGTTGAATTGTGTTAACCCTTATAGATCATATTTATTTTTAAGCACAAGAGTCTTTAAAGTGTTCATAGCATTTTTTTACCCCACCGTATCAACATTGCACATGTTACTTAAATATGTTCCCCTTCCTACGTTTATGTGAATCATACACAACTTCAGGCCCATTACGAATGTCTATGAGTTCAGTGCTCAGGTGGCAGGAAATGAACAAGAATTCGGGGCTCATGTCTTTCCAATCACCAAAATGCTCTGCAGGCTGTAGCTTTGTGTCAGGAATCCATCGCCCTCTTTCCCCGGCCATTGCTTGGGGTCATTTCTTTCCAGAGGAGGGCCACCAGCACTCCTGGAGTAACCAGGTGAAAATGCTTCCTGGCACAATTCCTTCTTCTTTGCTGATTGTCTCATTTTGAAATGCAGTCTTTAACAGTATCCCAAGTGTTGCATGAAGGATGCTGACAATGCAGCCCGGTTTTGGTGCAATTGTGCAGGCCTGGGGGGATCCAAGCTGGCTGAGTTGCTGGCTCCCTGGCAACATTCTACAATAGCTCTATCCCTTGCCCTTGGCTTATCTGGGGGTTCTCATCACCAACGGCCTCACTGCACCATTCCTGGACCTCACTGCATTCCTAAAGTTCCAGGACCCAGCCAGGTCACCTTCTCTGGTGACACTCTGTACAAAGAACCCATAAAAGACACAAGACTTGACTGACTTGTCATATTCAAGATCTCAGCACTAAATTTACTTTTTAACTTTTGATTAGACTTTTATCAATACTTTAGGCATGAGCAGCATGGATCACGGATGGTGTATCTCAGCTTCGTCTGGGAGGAGTAGAAAATATATACAAATACAAAAATAGATAAACACAGAGACCAAAATAAAGCACTTGAAAGCCATTTTTATTACATCCTTTGGGAAAGGCAGAGACAAGGCAATTTGCTTTCCCATTTTGATTCCAACCCGGCTTCATTATCAGCTAGAAATGGCTTTTATGGCAAAAATTGTCTTGCATCTGCATTGTGCCATTTAGCAGTGAAGGGCTCTTTGTAGTCACATTTAGATGGGAACCTTGACCTTGCAGAAGCCCCTCATTTGGGTTTCCATTAATATATGTCTCCTGACAAAACTCAGTAATGAACCCAAACCACATCTCATTACGTCCGTCTCTGAATTATTATGTAGACACATCTAAGTTCATTCTAGTGTCACTATCTAGGGTGAGGGGCCCTTTCCTATTTTTTTTAGGCCAAGTGCAGAACTGGAGTGGTCCTCACAGTGTTTTCAAGTGCATTATACATGTGTGTGCACACACACACACACGACATTCAGAGATGGTAGTCTGGCACTTAGAATGTCTGGGATGGTGTGTCCTCCCAGTGTCTCATCTTTGTCACCAGGGAAAAAGCCCTGGCTCTCTTTAAGAAGATCACGAGCAGTATCCCTGCAAAGGGTGAATAGCAAAAATGCATTACTCTTCTCCCAGTGGGACACAAAGACCACCTTCATCAGAATCAACTCTGGTGCTTATTTAAAATGCAGATTTTCAGATCACAAGACAGACCCATTAAATCAGAATTACTGATGGTGAGACCTGGGAAAATGATTTTTTCACAAGCACTGCAGACTACTCTGATGTACGCTCAGGTGTGAGTGGCCTATAGTCTGCCATTAGGTAGTGAATCTATATAATCCTGGCTCCCTACGTCCCCAACGTTGTTGGGATACCAGCCAAGGGGGCACAAAGCAGCTGCCAGGGGAGCCCAGCAGTGGATTTCAGCCCTCCCTTTCTCCTTACATGACAGATAATGGAAGATAAGTGTATTGTGCCAGCTTTCTCTATAGTTTATCTTCTTCAAGTTGTTTTTAATGACATCAGTAGCACATGCACACATTCTCCTGTTTAATAGAAATGAAACATAAGCCTGACGTCCCTTTGACCTCAACCCCAGTCCCTTCCTCAGAGGTTACACATGGTCTTTCCTGTGCATTTATATGAATGTATCTGAACCCACGGAAAAGAAATATTGGTAGACATTTAGGTTGTTTGCAACTTTTTTGTTATAACAAACCTCAGTATGATAAAGATGTTCCAGATGTTGGTCAAAGAATACAAACTTTCAGTTATAAGAAAAATAAATTCTGAGGAGCTAATATTTGGCAGGGTGATTATAGTTAATAATACTAAAGTAAGGGGCGCCTGGGTGGCTCAACTGGTTAAGCATCCAATTCTTGATTTCAGCTCAGGTCAAGATCTCATGATTCCTGGGCTCGAGCCCCAAATCAGGCTCTGTGTTGACAGCATGGAGCCTGCTTGGGATTCTCTCTCTTTCTCTCTTTGCCCCTCCTCTGCTTGCATGCTCTCTCTCTCAAAATAAATAAATAACCTTAAAAAATACTAAAGTAATATTAAAGTATATAATACTAAAGTATAATATATTTTAAAGTTGGGAAGAGGGTAAATGTTCACAAAAAAGAAATGGTAATTATGTGATGTGAGGAAGGGATTAGCTAATGTTCTGATGGTCATCATTTTGCAATATGTAAGATTATCAAATCAACTCATTATACACTTTAAATTTACACAACGTTATATGTCAACGATATCTCAATAAAGCTGGAAAAAAATTCCGTATGTTAAAATTTGGATTGAAAGTAAAGCATATCAGTGATGATGTTTCTAGCTGCCCAAAATATTCTTATACAGCTCTGTATTCATTATTTATTTTGTAAAAACTCAGAATTCAAATTCAGACAAATAAAAATCAAATCAAGTGAACATGTTCCCATATTCCTCCTTGGGGAGAATTCTCCTGGGGCTATTCAGCAAAAGGAAATTTATAAGACATAAGACATGACCCAATTCACACTGACCACCAGCACTGCATGAGACTCTCTTTTGCTTAATGAATTTTAAGAGCTTGTTATATACAGCATGAGTTCTTATAATGCTCAGATAAGTATGGAAAAGAAATGCATCATTCTTCATGATGCCGGGAATAACCCCCACATCCCCTCAACTAATGGCTAATAAAATGTCTAAGGCAAAATCTAAGTCACTGGACCCCAGGATCAGGTGGAGTTCATAGGACAGGCTGGGACCATCACCAGCCAGGCTCTTGTAGGAGTGAGCTAGGACAAGCAGTGACCTGCCTGAAGAGGTCTAACAAGGACAATAACGTTCCCAGCCTATGAATCAGGACCCCCCGGGTGTGAACTCCCACATTGCCAATTGTCTGTACCACGCAGGGCAAGCTCTATCCAACTCAGGATCTCTGTGTCCTCATCTGAGAAGCAGGTCTGGGGGACACCGGGGTGGCTCAGTCGGTTGAGCGTCTGACTTCAGCTCAGGTCATGATCTTGCAGTTCATGAGTTCAAGCCCCACATCAGGCTTTGTGCTGACAGACTGTCAGCACAGATTCTGCTTCAGATCCTCTGTTCCCCTCTCTCTGCCCCTCCCCTGCTTGCACTTTCCCCAAAATAAAAATAATATTTTTTAAAAAAGGAAGAAAAGGAAATCAGGTTTGGGCAGGAGACCTAGACAATTCTGAAGGTCTCCATAGGCTCTCATAGTCCAGGAGTCCAAGATGGCGGCCCCAGATAGTCAACTATCCACATACCTGGATGACATCACCACCTGTCCACACATCTGCATGACACCATTTGTGTCCAGTTCCACCTTCATGAAAGGTGATCCACCTTTTATCTGACATACTTGGACATCCTTCACAGCCACACCTTAGCTTTTCTCACCCCAGGTCTGACCTTCCGGCAAGTCTAGGTAACAACCCTGGGCTCTTGGATTCACACTTTCACTGAGGAAGAATCCCTGGGGGAAACAGTTTAGTCCCTGGGTGCTCCTTAGGACATTTCAGCTCTCAAGCTGTTAGCATCATGAGGAAAGTCAGCCTGCATAATTGTTGGTGGGCTTCAGAGTTTAGTAAGTTGCATTTTGTTCGATTCCTTTGATTTACCACATCCAATAAACACAGTTACTCGTTCTCACTCTGCAGGCACTTTCTGGACAGGAAAAGGCCCCGCTGGTTACCGCGATGCTTGTACACGCAAGATTTAAAAAGTTGTAATGGTCTGTCTCCGTCTACTGTTCCCCAGCTACTTCCCTTTGGTATCACAAATCCCAAAAACAAAATTGAAGGAGGCAGAGGGGTGTTTCCCCCCTACATTAAACCCACAAAATTAAACATAGCTAGAGAGCAACCTGAGATATTTCTCTCTTTTTTTTAATGTTTATTTTTGAGAAAGAGACAGAGAGAGCCAGGGAGGGGCAGAGAGGGAGACAGAGATTCCAAAGCAGGCTCTGTGCTGACAGCAGAGAGCCCCATACAGTGGCTCGAACCCAGAACCCACCGTGAGATCATGATCTAAGCCAAAGAAGTAGAAGCCAGACGCTTAGCCTACTGAGCCACCCAGGCACCCAACCTGGAGCATTTCTTACGCAAGTATCTTCATTAACAAAAAAAAGAAAACACCCGGGACATAAGGCAATAAGGGTTTTGTTTTTGTTTTTGTTTTTAGGAATTATCCAGCCAGACATACACATTCAAGCGGCTGACAATCCTGGGAAACTACTGGATAGGACTTAAGAGCTTCCTGCTTTCATTTCTTCGTTTTATTTTTTCAGCTCTCTTCACTGGCCGATGGAAAAGGGGTGTAAATATTTCAGGGGCTTCCTCCTGCAGGCATGGTCCGTGGGCTGGTGGCATCAGCATCACCCATGCCATCGGGACGCGTGTTAGAACCTCAGGCCCTGCCTTTTCATACCGTCTCAGGTGACTGGTGTGCACAGCCCAGTTTGAGAAGTGCTGTGCTAGAAGCTTCTCCCTTTCACCTTCCATGAGTGCTCAGAATCGCACCCCTCACTCTGCACCTGGGCAGACACACACCAGCTGCGTTTAAGAAAACCCCTCTGCGGAGCTCAGGCCAAAATTCAGGTTCTGAAAAACCTTGAAATCCTGAGTCTACCCAGACCTCGTCCTGGTCTTTCTAGTGGAAATGCCTTATACCATGTGCAGATCCCACACCCCATTTTGTTCACCAAAGCCCCCCACCACGTTCCTGCTCCCCCCCGGCACAGGCCCACACGTGCGTGCACATGTGCGTATGTGTGTGCGAGCCTGTGTGAAAGTCAGGTGGGGACTTAGCCATACTTCTCCCATCATGGCAGTTATCGTCTGTCTGAGCAAGGCCCCTCTCCTGTAAATATTTATTTTTTCCCCCCTTATCTCCTTCTGTAGGCAATTATCCTAAAGATTTCACATACGTATCCTTGAATATACAGACAAATCCTTCAAATGAGTGCTGTGGGCTTGAAGGAAGGCTTAATTTACATAAATATTATTGTGCCATAAATCTTGTTCTGGGGACTCATTTTTTTTCATTCCATACTAGCTTCCAGGGCGCCTGGGTGGCTCAGTCAGTTAAGTGTCCAACTCTTGATCTTGGCTCATGTCATGATGTCACATTTCTTCGGTTCGAGCCCCACATGGGGTTCTGCGCTGACAGCATAGAGCCTGCTTGGGATTCTCTGTCTCCTTCTCTCCCTCTCTCTGTACTCCCCCCCCCCCCCACTTCCCCGTTGATGAGCACTCTCCCCCTCTTTCTCTCTCTCTCAAAATAAATAAACAAAAACCAGCGTTTAAGGTCCAGTTGATGCCAGAAGGAAAGCATCAGAACTCCCAGGAAACACGTTCCCAGCCCTTTGGGTCCATGGCAGGACCCAGGGGTAAGACCTCCCTCCTCTGCCCACAGCCCACAGGGCCGTCCCTTGCTGCTGGGAGGCTGGGAATGCAACACGTAGCCCGCCGACGTGCTGTTCCTTATCAAAGGAGCCGGAGCCGTCCTGTGACAGCTGACAGTCTGTCACGCTGCACTTCTCCTAAGCTGGTGGGCAGGCTGTGCTTTGTGGCCCTGATTGCACTTCCATCTTCGTGCTAAGGATGCCCAGCGCCCCCTCTGTGGCTGACTCCTGGGAGTGCATGTGCAAGTGACCCCTACCTGCATGCAAGAGGCTCTCTTGTCTTCGTTGTGTCTCTAGTCCTCTCTATCTTCTCTGATTTCCTCACTTCCCGAATTTCTTTTTTTTTTTAATGTTTATTTTTGAGAGAGAGAGACAGACCGAGCAGGGGAGGAGCAGAGAGAGGGAGACACAGAATCCAAAGCAGGCTTCTGGCTCTGAGCTGTCAGCATAGAGCCCGACACGGGGCTCAAACCCACGAACCGTGAGATCGTGACCTGAGCCGAAGTCAGCCGCTCAACTGACTGAGCCACCCAGGCGCCCCCTCACTTCCTGAATTTCTGTGCGATAGGAAAACCATTTGTTATTTGTAACCCATCTGTATTCTAAGGGGAGAGGCTCCCCCAAAGAATCCTTTGTTTGCTGAAAGGGAGAAAAAAGAGATTGAAATTGGCCTGTCTGGGGAATAGGACGGAGGCATGGCAGATAGACAAAGTAGTCGTGGGGAACACAAAACAAAACAAGTATCTTGAGGGAAGGTTGATGTAGCTTTGCTGTTGTATGAGGTAACCTCTCTTCTACCTCCCGTCGAACCTTCGGGAAACCCTAAACTTTTCACCAGAGCATTTGGCATTTGATAGTGGGGGGAGTGAGGACGGGATCCCAAAAGTGCAGTCTGGCACCCAGCTGGCCACGGAGTGAGAGCCGATGCTGTCCCTGGGGTTTCGGTCATTTGAGGTCAAAATGCCTTGTGTCATCACCAGCCTTGAATTTTCTGGTTCGGGGCGGCGAGGGTCTCAGCTGCTGAGAACGAGGTACTGATGGGTACTGGTGGGTCACTGGCTTCACCTAACTGCTCAGCAGCTGCGAAACCCATCCAGGGCACTGGGCCCTTCCCAGAGGAGCCTGGTGTGATACACAACCCCACAAATCGAGGCCAAAAGCAGTTTTTACAGGCGAGGAGACTGAGGCCAGGCTGAATGACAGGCCAAGTCCCCCAGCTATTCAGGGGTGTGACAAAGCCATGGCTCCAGTGCCCTGAAACTCACACCCCATGCTTTCTCCTCTAGTTGCTGGGTGTTTCTGTGACGCCAGTGACCCCCTGGAAGAGTAACAGCTTCCACCTGGTTTCCCACCCCTTGATGACACGTCTCTTCTATTCATTCAAAATAGCATTCCCCGCTGGTTGTGCGCCCACAATAGGAAAACTAGAGAAAAGAGCTATTATGCAGAGGCCAGCTTTGGCTAGGCTGTGCCCACTCCCGGTGGGTAAGAGCATCCTCAATCATGTTTATCTTTGAAAATCCTGCTTCGTTTCTAAAACCAAGAAAAAATTGGACACTTCTCTCCATTTCGAGTCCACTCTGATCTCTCTTCCACTTCCCAGACCCTCCCACGCCTGCTCCCACCACCCCCCCACCCCCCACCGCCCCGCCATCCTGGGTGCAGGCTCTCTCTCGCATTTAGTGCTGCCTCCTTCTAACGATTTTATTTGTGTGGCTGATTGTTCCCGTGAGACCAGCCAGGGACGGTGATTTATCCTTCTCCTGTTCCCCACAGTATTCTGTAAGTTCTGGTTAAATTAAATCCAGATGAAGTCAACTTGACAATTTCCAGATTTACCGAAGTGGCTGTGAGCAGGAGGGCACCCTTGAGACGTGAAGTAGGTTCTAGTCAGTTGGGATGTGTCAAGAAAAAAAAGCTTTCCTCGGAGACAGAGTGAGACGGTTATGTTTCTGCTTTATAAATTCAACCTTTGCCTTTTTCCTTCCATTCCTTGAAGGCAAAGCATTGATTTTACAAGAGAAGGGATTGATTTGTACAATGTTCATTCACCTTCCTCCTTTTCGCTGAAAATGGCCTTTGAACCAAAGCAGACACCACTGGGGAGGAGTTCAACGTGAAGCAGAGGGCAGATGGGCTTTGGTGATTCTAAGATGTTAGGAGGGTGGGATTGTCCCTGGGCCGAGCAGTGAGAGGGCTTGCGGCTGACAGGTATCTCTACCCTCCTCAGCCTGGCTCCCTCCCTGCCATCCCAGGAGTCCAGAGACAAGCAGCATTAATGCAGCATATCCTCTGAATTAATTCCAAGAGGGTAACTCGTATTGCCTGCTGCATAAGCCTTTGCCTGCCCTGGTTAATTATTCCTGGGCCCCAGGAGCTCTGGTGTCCAGACCAGCCATCCCTAAGCTCGGGGGTTCAAGGTTACAAACTCCAAAGATCCAAGTCTGGGCACAGGTCTGGGCCAGAATCCAGAGACGGGAGCAAGGGAAATGGGAAAATACTCCCACTGCATGCCCGCCTCCAAAAATGACAACTGCTCTGAAAAGTTGAAGTCTCCTGGGAGACACACGGCAGGCCTGTGAGGACAGCTAAGGAGAGGAATTTCCACTTGGGAATAAGTTTGTAGAGGTTGGAACACAAGCTTGAGGAAGCATTGTAATAAGTGAGTGGGTGCCCAGAGGTGGTCATCTGGAAGGCTTCATGGAGGAGGGAGTAGAGACCTTTCAAAACCACTTCCTGTGTGGGGGTGGGGTCCATAGCAGAAGCAGAGTGCCAGGGGGGTTGAAGACATGGGCTCAAATGTTCTAAACCTTCCTGGCTGTGTGATGCTGGGTGAGTCACCCTACCTCTCTGAGCCTGTTTCCTCTTCCATCAAATCCGTGTCAGAGCAGCCCTTAACTTTCTAGCGCTCTGGTGAGTCTAGATGAGATACCAAGTAAAGGGCTCCATGGAGGTCTTTGCCCATGGTTAGTGCTCAGTGAATGTTCGGGATCGTATCAGCCCTTTAGGGCCATTCTTGGCGCTCGTTCATTGTTTCATTTCTATCTCACAGCAGCCTTGAGAAGCACGTGAGATCATTGTGCCCATTTTCAAGACTTGGAAGCTGAGGCTCAGAGGGACTGAATGATTTCCTGAAAATGCCGTCACCGGAGGGGCAGAACCTGGCTGCACACGGGGTCCATCCGCCTCCTTGCCGCACCGTTCCATGCAAGAACAGGACATCAGGGCGGCGAGTGTTCCTAAGAACGCCAAGAAGCTTCTAAGCTTGCAAAGCAGTTCGCCCAGAACAAACAGAGCCACTCACTTTATTCCTTCATAAAACAGAGAGGGCAGCTGCTCTCATGCCATTCAGCTTGGGGTCACGAGTGGAGAGTATGAGCCAGACTGCTGGGTTCATCTCTAGGCTCCACCACAGATTAGGTGTCTGGCTGTGGGCCATTACTTAACCTCCAGGTGGCCTCAGTTTTCCTCTCTCTAGAATGGACACAGTAACCTGTGTACCTACCTCATAAGACCGGATGACTTCAGTGCTGGGAATAGCACCCGGCACAGAGTTAGCTCTCGGGGAACGGTAGCTGTGACGACCCACGTTGCGCAGGTGGGAACCTGAGTGCTGGAGGGGCAGAGGCCGGAAGCTCAGTTTCTAGGATTCTTCCCATCCCCCCTTGAGGGCCTGGCCCATCTGTTCCAGACTGGATCCGCCAGCTGGAGCATGTCAGCCCCTGCGCCAGCCGCCTGCCCAAATGAACAGCCACCTCCCTCTCACTGAATCCATGCGTAATGCCGCCTACTATCGCGGGATTCTTTTGAAAATATTAAATAGATGTATTTTCTATTTCCTGAAGCTTTGTCGCTTTTTAGCCCCAATCAGGGATTTTAAGCCCCAAGGGTAAAGAGCCATGTCATCATGACAGAGATTTTATCGGTATTTAAAGGCTAATTTTGACGTGTGCCTTGAGCAAGGAAAGTCAGAATGAAATAAGCAGGTGGAAAGCGCTCGCAGATTCTAGACCAGGAAGGGAAATGCTTTCAAGTTCAGGTGAAAACACTGTCTGAAAACATAATGTGCTTTTTCCCACCCCCTGTGATTAAATAAAAATCTAATTAAGTCACAGAGTTTGCCATGGAGAACTCCAATGAAGGCACGATGTGATTTAATAAACAGGAAAACGCTCAAACGCGGTGATCACACACGCACACCGATTCAAGCCGTCAAGACCTGGTGTTGCCAGGATGTACATAAAACTGGCAGCAAGCACCATCCACGCATTTTAGAACTGTTGCCAAACTACGTAAGGGTACCTGATGCTTCCCAATTTTCAAACATCAGCAGTATAAACTCTCATCTTCAAATGATGTCAGATCTCAAATCTTTTCTTCCCACTCCAAGATAAGGGCTTGGAAAACAACAACGAAGGTTGTTAGTTTTCACAGGTGGCATGTCTAGGGTGGAGAATCTTTTCCCCGAGACAGAGGCGAGTGATGTGGAAAAGGTGCGGTGGGGTTACCCGGCTGCGAGCCCAGCCCGAGCTCACGGTGATGGGCAGTCATTAAGAAAATGAACACATATTTAAACAGCATTAATAATCATGATGATGATGATTGACAGAAGCATAGGGTATGAGTTCAAAGAAATGACTCTCTGATTATTTCACTTACGTACTTAAGGCTCAGCCTGACCTGGGGCCAGTCTGGAAGAAAGATGTGGGCACACTAGTGTGTATATGACAAGAAGGTGTGCAAACTGATGGGAACCTACAGGCCACATCTAGGAGGAAACGTGGAAGGCACTGAGGCTGTTTAGGTTAAAGAAACCAAAGAGGAGTAATTAGCAAGACCTAGGGGCAGAGCGGGAGAGGCCGAGGGCTCCAGAAAATGGACTCGTAAGATTGTCTTGAAGACGAAGTTTCCAACAAATACATTCTTCATTAATATATGTTTACTCCTGAGAATATAGCAAGTAGAATCCTTTATATGCAAAAAATATTCTTGGTGCATATATTTTCCTTGAATATGTTTTTTAATGAGTTCATTAGAGTCAATGAATATATCATCTTAAGGCTATAGCCTTATGAACATGTTCTTATAAATATATTCATGCCGCCTCCTCTTCCTGTCTTTTCCTCTGGGACCCCCACCTCTCTACTCCTCATCATTAGTCTCTGTTCTACAGCCTGTGGCTTCGACAACAGGGAGCAGGGGCAAAGACGCACTGAATTTCCTTAAAATATCTCTACGAAGACAAAGGGAAACCAGTAAGTTAAAAACTATCTAGTTTTCTTTAATTTTTTACTTGATTTTTTTTTAGTCAATGTGGTGAATTGACAATGGGTAGCCGCAAATTGATCTTCTGTGAATTAGCCTGGTGGCGGGTTTGGAAAGCTGTGAGTTTTAGCTGGCTGCAAGTCAGGTATGAACTCACTGTGCTAGTCTATATTAGGGTAATTAGAAATAACACTGGCTAATAAGAAAGCTCTACCTATTCAGAACAGTATTAATGATAATGACCCTTCCCTTTGACCAAGGTTGAATCAGAGGTGGTCAGCTGACCCTGACCCAAGCAAGGCCATCAGAATTCTTCCCTAAGACTTTTCGGATTGAGGGGCGCCTGGGTGGCTCGGTCGGTGAAGCGTCCGACTTCGGTTCAGGTCATGATCTCGAGGTTTGTGAGTTCAAGCCCTGCGTCGGGCTCTGTGCTGACAGCTCGGAGCCTGGAGCCCATTTCAGATTCTGTGTCTCCCTCTCTCTCTGACCCTCCCCCGTTCATGCTCTGTCTCTCCCTGTCCCAAAAATAAATAAACGTTGAAAAAAAAATTTTTTTTAATAAATAAATAAATAAATAAATAAACGTTAAAAAAAATTTTTTTAAGACTTTTCAGATTGAAATTGCAAAAGGGAACAAGCCCTCCCTAAGACAGATCCTCGTCTCACCCACCTGGTGAAATAAGCCGCTACCTGCAGGGAGAGAATAGACCTGACTGGCAGAGAGTGAGTGGCAAAGGACATGGAGCAAGAGAGCATCTTGACAGGGTTCATGCACCTGGATCCCACTCTTCCTGAAGCTCAGGAGGAGGTGGCTAGTTCCAGTCTGAACGGATGAGTCAGGACATGCTTAGAAATGAATCTTAGTAGATGAGAGAGATTTAAAGAGGGAAAAAAACCCCAAGACCTGGGAGGTGACAGTGGCCCAGCCCAGAGGTGCCAGTGGTACAGGTGGCTGAGCAGTTTGGATGAGGAGAGTTAGGTGCATAGTACCAACCGGGGAGACAAGGCCAGATCTAGAGGAGACCTGTAAGCTAGACTCAGCCAGAGTTTTGCTGTCTAGGGACAGGGACCCACTGACGGGGATCTTTAACAGGGGTATGAAGCTCAATGCAGGGAGGATAAAGGATTGAATGAAGAATGGCAGGAGGTGAGGCACCCATTGGTAGACTGCCCCCTAGAGGTCCAGGTTAGCAGTGAGGGGAGCCCAGCGAGGCAGGAAGAGTGAGGGAAGGGTATTGCTAACTCCCTAAACCACCCTTTCCACCACTGGATGCACCACCTTCTGTGTGGGGCTGGGGATGGGGCGAGAGGCGTCAAAGGGAAGGGAAACAGGCAAAAGCAGCAGCTTCCGATGGTTTCACATACGACCCAGAGCACCTAGAGCGCGCACACCTGCCTGTCCTGGGTTCCTCAAATGCTGGCCTGGCGCATTGCCCCTCAAGGTCGGCTGGACAAGCGCGTTTCTCCTGAGCTTGCCAATTCGGCTCTTGTATCTACTGGCAAAACTTGGTTCCTCCTTCTAAACCAGAGATCCCCTCTGACCTATACATTCCACCCGACTTTTTATCTGTCCAAAAACGGAGTTCAGATAGAATTATTTCGTCCACCTGCCCTTTCTGCTTCATTTTTTCCCTCATGTCACTCCACACTGAAACGTGCTACCAATAAAATAATGATGCTATCCTGGTTGACATAATTTCCCTTATTACGCCATATAATCAATTTCTAGACCCCTTCTTCTGCACAGGAACACCTTATCCAGCCCCATGGCTGCCAAGGAGCACTTTTTTTCTTTTTTATCGCCACAGATGGAGGGCTTTGATTTGCTTCCTCGTCCCTCTGTCCTGTGTACCCCATAACTCCTGCCATTTCTCACAATGGTTTTTTAAGTTCTGTGCTGCCCATTGTCAAGGTAAGCTTCTTTCACCATGAAAAGGCAACATCATTTTTTGCCACTGCATTTCGGGGCCTTCTGAGATGTCAAGGGTGATGTCCTTAAAATTAAGCACCTTAAAATTAAGCACCTATGGGGCGCCTGTGTGGCTCAGTTGGTTGAGTGACTGACTTCAGCTCTGGTCACGATCTCACAGTCTGTGAGTTTGAACCCCGCGTCGGGCTCTGTGCTGACAGCTCGGAGCCTGAAGCCTGCTTCAAATTCTGTGTCTCCCTCTCTCTCTGCCCCTCCCCCGCTCATGCTCTGTCTCTCTCTGTCTCAGAAATAAACATAAAAAAAAAATCTTTGTTTTAAACTTAAGCACCTGTCCCTGGGGGCAGGACCAGGTACTACCAGGTACAGGAGCACTCTGTGGCTTGTTGGCTCTTCGGGACAGAACTCTTCCCTTTCCCTTCCACTGGGGCACCTCTGGAACTCCCCCAGGTGGGAGTGCAGGGCGGGAAGGGGCAAAAGAGCCTGGGGCAAACAGGCCTCCATGCCAAGGGGCTTCTGTGCAGCATCGTGCAGACAGATCCATTGTGCCCTCTCTGGAAGGATCTGAGTTCTGTCAGCTTCTAGTCAAGAAGCAAGATGGGCTTGGGGCACCTGGGTGGCTCAGTCAGGTAAGTGTCTGACTTCAGCTCAGGTCATGAGCTCATAGTTCGTGAGTTCGGGCCCCACCTCAGGCTCTATGCTAACAGCTCACAGCCTAGCCTGGAGCCTGCTTTGGATTCTGTGTCCCCCTCTCTCTCTGCCCCTCCTCCGCACACACTCTGTCTCTCTGTCTCTCAAAAATAAATAAATGTTAAAAAAAATTAAAAAAAAAAAACCACAAAACCAAGATGGGCTTCTATTTCCCTGGCAAGGACACTTGGGACACAACATTACTTCCCTTACGGCCATGCTCAGAGCTGGGCAGGACCCAGCCCCACATCCACATCTGGCTCAGCTCTCTCACAACAGTCCCAGACTCTTGGTGGGGACCCTTGTGACCTGATGACATACTGCACACTGTCAGCCTCAGGGTCAGCCACAGGCAAGTGAATGCGCTCACAGCAAGTGCTGGGAAGATTACGCAACAATCCACTTCCTTTTACTCCTGTCTTTCCAGGTTTCACCACCCTGTTAAACATAATCCACCTTTCCCATAAGTACTGCCCATGAATCTCCTAGCCAGACAATCAGAACTTGTGTTTAAATACCTGGGTTTCCCTCGAGGTCTACAAATGTCCATTTCCTCGGCTCTTTTTGACTCTTGGCTTAGCTTTCTGGAATTGACCTCCAAGTGCGTAGGTGTAGACGTCACCTGCTGGAGAGCATCACTTGAACACCAACAATCTGAAAAGAGAAACCCAAAACTCTCCCCAGAGAAACACCAAGGAGTCCTAAGGTACAGAGTACCCAGCACAATTTAAAAAAAAAATAATGTTTTCATACATTTAAACAGAAGATAAAACTGGAAGGAAGAGAACAGAAAACAGGAGCTCTTGCAGTTTAGCTTCAAATCCTCCTCCAACCTCCTCCACTTGAGCTCTGTATTTGAAGGTTTTGGAGCTTAAAAATGTCGCTTCTCCCCTTACTCTCACACTCTGCCTCTATCACGCTCACATTTCGGTGCCCAGGTGTGCAGGCTTTTTCTCCGCCCCAAGGATCCAGCCCCAGCAGGATGTCCTCCAATTTAACTCAATTAAATTTAGCAATTTAATTTAATTTAATTTGACAATTTAATTCTAATACTCTCTACCTGGAGACGGCGTCAGATCCCACAGGGTAAGGGCTCAGTCCCACAGATGTGGCCCCTCACCCTTCAGGCACCAACCAGGTTATTTCTTGCCTGTGCTTCTGATGGGCTATAAACTGGAGGTCCCCACAACACGTGCCTTGGGTTTGGCAATTTGCTAGAGCGGCTCACAGTATTCAGGGAAACAATTTACTTAACTAGATTATGGGTCTATGATAAAAGGAACATTATACGGGTCTATGATGACTCAGGAACAGCCAGAGAGAAGAGGTGAACAGGGCTAGGTATGGGGAAAGGAATATGAAGCTACCATGGCCTCTCCAGGCACACCACCCTTCCAGTACCTCCGCATGTTCACCAAACCAGCTTTTTTTTGGAAGCTTCATTATGTAGGCACAATCGATTAAATAAATCATTGGCCCTTGGTGACAGAGTCTGTCTCCAGCTCCTCTCCCTTCGTGGGAGGCAGGGCTGAAAATTTCAACTTTGTAATGGGGGCTGGTTCCCATGGCAACCAGCCCCCTTTCCCCAGTCACCTATTAACATAAAGTCAAGTGTTGAAAGAGGCATGTTATGAATAACAAAAGATACCCATTTTACCTCCATTACTCTGGAGCTATTTCAGGAACTGGGAACAAAAACTAAATATTATACCATTAGAACAAAATATTATAACAAAAGATGTCCCTATAGCTCTTCTCACTTTAGGAAATCACAAGCATTTTAGGGGTTATATTCCTGGAAGCTTGGAGGAAGACCAAAATGTATATGTATCTTGTCGTATCACAGTGTCTCAATTTTCTCTTCTCCTTTAATTTTTGTTTCCAATTTTGCTAATTTCTATTTCTCTGTCATAAACACCTTTAGTGCAGAACCCTATCTATTTTCTCAGAGGGATGTGGATACCTACCGCGGCACGGTCTCACAGTTCCTTAAATTAACCAAGACTATCAAAAGGAGAAAATCAAATTAATATCCGAAGTCTTCTATGAAATGTGCTGTGGCAGAGACTGCTCTGTATTCATGGAATTCTATTTCCTTTTCCTCCTGGACACAAGCTGGACTAAGTTTCCCAGCCTCTTGTGCACTTAGGTTGGCCATGTGACCAAGCGCTGGCCAGTGGAACGAAGGTGGGCTTGTTGAACATCACTTCCAGGTCTGGCTGGAAAAAAAACTCCTTCCTTCGTGATCTTTCTTTTCCTTTCTGACAGCTGACTACAAAGAGGGCAAGGCCTTAGAAGATGAAAGACCGTATCATGGAAGTGAAAGGGCGGGCCTATGCCGGCCGACTCCATCTTGTTCTGTGTTCTTCACCTTGACCACACCTCCTCCCCTTGAGTAGCCCGCCCCCCCTCACCTGCCTAACAGGACTCGGACCCTGTCCCAGCCAATCGGCTGAGGCCACAGCCATTAACTCACCAACTGCCCCTAGGCCCCAATAAAATCTTTGTCCTTTTGAAACTCGCTCTCTCTCCCCTGTATCCCACCGCTGCGTCGGTGCAGGTAGGGGATTGAGCTCGAGCTAGCTCGAATAAAGGCTCTCTTGCTTTTACATCGGACTCGGCTCCCTGGCGGTCTTTGGGGATCACGAATTCAGGGCATAACATTTGGGGGCTCGGCCCGGGAATCCCCAAGACCCTGAGGGACCCCCGACCCGGAGAGCCTGAGTGGCCACGGTTAGTGTCTGTTTGTTCTGTCTTTTCCGTGTGAACTCATTTCTGGAGTTCTGGGAGTGCCCGACGCGGTCTAAGTGGACGCACTGGAGGACCACGGGCCGGGAGTTTTGGAAGACGTTCCGATCCTCCCTTCTGGAGGGACGTGGAATCCCCTCATCGGTTTTGGAGGGACGTGGAATCCCCTCAAAGGTCTAAGCTAGCTTTCAGTTTTGCTTCCATGGAGTTGGAAGACTTTCTAGGGCCCCTCTGTTTGTCTGTTTTTGTGTTTCTCTGTTTTGTTCTGTGGACTTACTGGACGGACGTTATGGGACAGACTCACACTACTCCTCTAAGTATTATGACTGATCACTTTAAGGATGTGAGGGGAAGAGCTAACAACCTCAGTGTGGAAGTCCGAAAGGGTCGGTGGCAGTTTTTTTGTTCTAGCGAGTGGCCAACTTTCAATGTCAGATGGCCACCAGAGGGGACCTTCGACCTCCCTACCATCCACCGAGTCAGGAGTGTCCTCTCTCGGCCTAAGACGGGCCATCTTGATCAGCTCCCTTACATTATCACTTGGCAGGACCTTGTAGAAGACCCACCCTCTTGGCTTAAGCCCTTCCTAGCCCCGCTCCCCCCGGAGCCAAAACCCATTCTTGCTTTGCAGGGGACAAAGAAGAAGAGTCTCACCCAGCCTTCACCCCTCTACCCTGTCCTACAAGGGGGGGCTGAAGAAGAATTAATTTTTCCTCCCCCGTATAACCCCTCTAGGATGCCGGAAGAACACCATCCTCCCCCTCCGGGGGAGGCAGACGCTGTTCCGAGAGCGGGAGGCGGAAACGCTCCAGGGGGAAGCCCGCCCTTTACCAGACAAAGGGCTCAGAGGGGGCAATCCGCCTCCGCCACCGACTCCACTGTTCTGCCCCTGCGAGACACCAGACCCCCAGACATGGAGGGGAATCAGCCCCATCAGTGTTGGCCTTTCGCCACTAGTGACCTCTACAATTGGAAAGCTCAGAATCCTAAGTTTTCTGAGAAACCGGCAGGGCTTATTGATTTATTAGACTCTGTTCTTTTTACCCATCAGCCCACGTGGGACGATTGCCAGCAGCTTTTGCAGGTCCTGTTCACGACTGAAGAAAGAGAAAGAATCCTCAATGAGGCCCGAAAACTAGTTCCAGGCGCAGACGGGAATCCCACCACCAACCAGGCTCAGATAGATGCCTCCTTCCCCTTAACTCGGCCCCAGTGGGATTTCAACACGGCAGAAAGTAAGGAGAGGCTCCGGGTCTACCGCCAGACTCTAATGGGGGGTCTCCGAATGGCTGCTAGAAAGCCAACCAATTTGGCCAAGGTAGGAAATGTACAACAGGGAAAAGATGAATCTCCGGCTGCCTTTTTAGAACGGATCATGGAGGCATTCCGTACCTACACCCCCATGGATCCAGAGGCTCCGGAAAGCAAGGCAGCTGTTATCGTGGCCTTTGTAAACCAATCGGCCATAGACATTAGGAGAAAATTACAGAAAATAGATAGACTAGGAGAAAAAAGTCTGCAGGACTTACTGGTGGTAGCCGAAAAGGTATATAACAACCGGGAGCCTCCTGAGGACAAGCAGGCTCGCGCCATGGCGGCTGCCAGCAGTAAGCAGACTCGAGACCTGGCCAGAATACTACTAGCTATCATTGCTGACTTCCCCAAGGAACGAGACCGCCGTCTCCGGCAGCTGGCAGACGACACAAGAAAAGGTAAAGGAACCACCAAGGGGGGGAAGCAGAGGCTGCAGAAGGATCAGTGCGCATACTGCAAGGAGATAGGGCATTGGGCCCGAGATTGTCCAAAAAGGGCCGGCGGGAAGGGAAGCAAGACTGATCGAGTAAAAGTCCTAGAGCTAGATGAACTAAGTGATTAGGGGAGTCGGGGTTCGGACCCTCTCCCCGAACCCAGGGTAACTCTTTTTTTTTTTTTTTCAACGTTTATTTATTTTTGGGACAGAGAGAGACAGAGCATGAACGGGGGAGGGGCAGAGAGAGAGGGAGACACAGAATCGGAAACAGGCTCCAGGCTCTGAGCCATCAGCCCAGAGCCCAATGCGGGGCTCGAACTCACGGACTGCGAGATCGTGACCTGGCTGAAGTTGGACGCTTAACCGACTGCGCCCCCCAGGCGCCCCCCAGGGTAACTCTTAAAGTGGAGGGGACCCCTGTTGACTTCCTTGTCAACACCGGAGCATAACATTCGGTCCTCCACACCCCACAAGGAAAACTAGCCAGCAAGAAGTCCTGGGTGCAAGGGGCAACTGGTATGAGCCAGTATTCATGGACTACCCGAAGAACAGTAGATTTGGGGATGGGACGGGTATCCCACTCCTTTATGGTAATACCAGAATGCCCCTACCCACTGTTAGGACGGGACTTACCAAGATCGGAGCTCAGATAACTTTCAGACAAGGGGGGCCTCAGGTCACCGATGGCAAGGGCCACCCCATCCAGGTCCTGACCATGAGACTGGAGGATGAATACCGCCTCCACCAGGAGGCGCTCCCGAGAGGATAATATAGACAGATGGCTACAAGAATTCCCCTCGGTTTGGGCAGAGACAGGGGGGATGGGACTAGCCGCTCACAGGACCCTGGTCCTGGTAGAGCTCAAGCCAGGAGAGAGTCCGATAAGGATCAAACAATACTCCATGTCTCAGGAGGCCCGGAAGGGGATCCAGCCACACATCCGGAGACTACGAAGCCTAGGGGTACTAGTTCCTTGCCAGTCTCCCTGGAACACCCCCCTACTGCCGGTCAAAAAGCCTCACACAAATGACTACCGACCGGTACAAGACCTCTGGGAAGTAAATAAGAGGGTCGCAGACATACACCCAACTGTTCCCAACCCATATACTCTCTTGAGCTCCTTGGCGCCCTCCAGGGTCTGGTATACTATACTAGATTTAAAGGACGCCTTCAGTCTGCTGCTGGCACCCCAGAGCCAACCCTTGTTCGCCTTCGAGTGGCATGATCCGGAGGAGGGCTACAGTGGGCAACTCACCCGGACACGGCTACCTCAGGGATTCAAAAATTCGCCCACCATCTTCGACGAGGCACTACACGAGGACGTGGGTGAGTACAGAAGGGAGCACCCTGGCCTCACCCTCCTACAGTACGTAGATGACATCCTGATTGCTGCCGACACGGCCAAAGACTGAGCGAGGGACCCAGGACCTGCTGGCTACCCTGGGGGCCTTAGGGTACCGGGCATCCACGAAGAAGGCTCAGATATCCAGGGAGAGGGTAAGTTACTTGGGATATATCCTGGAGGGCGGACAGCAGCGGTTATCAGATGCCAGACAAACTGACCCTAGGACAGGAGATCTGGATCACGACCCCACACGCCTTTGAAGGGGTCCTGAAACAGCCTCCGGATAGATGGATGAGCAACACACGTATGACTCATTACCAGAGCCTCCTACTCAATCCTCCACGAGTGCGGTTCCACCCCAGTGCAGCCCTCAATCCTGCAACCCTGCTGCCCGACCCTGACCTAGGTGCTCCACTACATGACTGTGCGGGAATCCTGGAACAAGTACATGGATTCCGGACGGACCTGACCGACCGGCCCCTCCCTGATGCCACTTGGTTCACTGATGGCAGCAGCTTTGTGTGAGATGGACACAGGTATGCGGGTGCAGCGGTGGTCACCGAAACGGACACCGTATGGGCGGAGGCTCTACCCTCTGGAACATCAGCCCAGCGAGCAGAGCTCATAGCCCTCACCAAGGCGCTGATGCTGGGAGCTAGAAAACGGCTTAACAACTACCGGATTTGGGAGACCCAGTTTTACTAGACCAGCCCAAATACTCCCAGGAGGAGTTACAGTGGATCAAGAAACTCCCCATGGCCCAGGAGATAAAGGGATGGTGGTATACACCTAACAAGGAGCTCGTGCTGCCAGACCAGCTCGGAGTCTCAATATTAGAGCACATGCATCGGTCTACTCACATGGGGGCCCGAAAATTAAAAGACTTAATCCGACATGCCAGAATCAAGATTCACCAACAGGACACCAAAATAGAGCAAGGTGTATCTGCCTGCAAGACCTGCCAACTCACCAACACGAGGGCCACATCAAATAAAAAAGGAACCAGGCTCAGAGGCACCAGACCGGGAGCCCAATGGGAAGTCGACTTCATTGAAGTCAAGCCAGGAAAGTATGGTTATAAATAAATATCTTTTAGTATTTCCAGACACCTTCTCTGGCTGGGTGGAGGCATACCCAACCAAGCATGAAACGGCTCAGACGGTGGCTAAGAAGCTACTAGAAGACATCTTACCCAGGTATGGTTTTCTTGCCATGGTAGGATCAATGGACCAGCTTTTATCTCGCAGGTAACACAGGCAGTAGCCAAGGCGGTGGGGGCAAACTGGAAATTACATTGTGCTTATAGGCCCCAGAGCTCAGGACAGGTAGAAAGAATGAATAGAACCCTAAAAGAGACCCTTACCAAATTAACCATGGAGACTGGCGGGGACTGGGTGACTCTCCTACCGTACGCCCTTTACCGGGTTAGAAACACTCCTTACACTCTGGGTTTTACTCCCTACGAGATCATGTTTGGCAGGCCACCCCCTGTTATTCCCAACCTTCGGGCTGAACTTCTTGCTGAGTTTAAAGATCAAGAACTTTTTCTTTCCTTGAGCGGGCTCCAGAGGGCGCACGAGGACATTTGGCCGCGCCTCCGTGCCATCTACGAGGCTGGCCCGACCCCGACACCTCATCAGTACAGGCCGGGAGACTGGGTCTACGTCAAGAGGCACCACCAAGAGACCCTCGAGCCGCGCTGGAAGGGACCCTACATCGTGGTACTGACAACCCCCACCGCTCTCAAAGTAGATGGCATCGCGACCTGGGTCCATCACACCCACGTTCGGCCAGCGGACCCCTCCTCGATCCGGAAGGACTTCGTCACGTGATGGGCCGTCAGTCAGGACCAACACAACCTGCTCAAGCTCAAGCTACAGTGCATTCGACCCACCTAATATTGGTAACTCTGTTAACTCTGTTTGTCATTGCTCATGCTGCCGGGAGTCCCCACGCCCCCCAAAACATATCATAGACACCAGCTCGGGGACAATACTTAATCAGACCTCCCAGAGCCACCCCAGGGACACTTGCTTCCCAGAACTTTGCGTAAACCTCCAAACTCTGTTCCCCTTGTCACCATAAATGCAGCCGGTCCCATGATTGGGTCTGTAAGCTACATGACAAGGGGGGAATGAAAGGGTGGGCCTACGCCGGCCGACTCCATCTTGTTCTGTGTCCTTCACCTTGACCACACCTCCTCCCCTTGAGTAACCCCCCCACCCCCAACCTGCCTAACAGGACTCAAACCCTTCCCCAGCCAATCGGCTGAGGCCACAGCCATTACCTCAACAACTGCCCCTAGACCCCAATAAAACCTTTGTCCTTTTGAAACTCTCTCTAGCTCTCTCTCCCCGGGGGAATCTCCCCGCTGCTTCGGTGCAGGTAGGGGATTGAGCTCGAGCTAGCTCGAATAAAGGCTCTTTCGCTTTTGCATCAGACTCGGCTCCCTGGTGGTCTTTGGAGATCATGAATTCTGGGCAGAACAGAAGAAATGGAGGGCCCTAAATGATCATATAGAACAGACTAAGCCCCCCTCCCCCTTCCCAATGACCACTGCTGAACCATAGTGAACTGTGACAGCAAGAATTACAATTTTACGGGTTGCCTGGGTGGCTCTGTTGGTTGAGCGTCAGACTCTCGGTTTCCACTCAGGTCATGATCTCATGGTTTCATGGGTTCAAGCCCCGCGTTGGGCTCTGCTAGCCATGAGGAACCTGCTTAGGATTCTGTCTCCTCTCTCTCTGGCCCTCCCCCACTCGCGCTCTCTGTCTCTCCCTAAATAAATAAATAAACTTTTAAAATTATTTAACAAATACAATTTTATTGTATTAAGCCATTGAGATCGGGGACCTTTGTTGGATGGGTCTACCCCAAATTATACTTGTGCCTAGGAAGATAATTTTAAAACTTCCACCCAGGAAGTTTACAGGACAACTGCCGTGTCTGTGACCAGGCATCCCCAGACTTATAGTCTGTACTGTGCTCCTTAGGAATCAACCCCCAAAAGGCTAAGACACAGATTATGACAGGTTCAGTTCCACAGTGACCTTACATTTAGATATTTCTCAATATTCTTCCAAATAATTGGCATATTTTTCCCATCCCCAGGAGTTTGGGGAGCCACACTAAAAAATAAAACTCAGCCGAGTCACCCTTGTAGGGTGCTTGTAGAGAAGCTTTGGTGTAGATACCTGAATATTTGCATGAATTAGCACCTGTACCTACACTCATAATGTACCTTCATTCAAAGGCCTTATCGAGGGTCACGCATCTCCTGACACCTTTCCAGACTTCTCCCCTCCTACCCTTCTCCCTTGCCCAACCCCAACTGCCCTGGGCCACGCAAAGTCTTTTGTCTGGGTCCCCTAAGCAGTAACAATATCCATCTCCACCATCAGGCTGCTGACCTGCCATTAACACCCGCCTGCACGGTTCTGGGGTGTCACTGCTTCTCTCTCGCTTGCCTCTGCCATGACCGACTGGCACAGGCTTGGATGTCACTTTCAGTTTGGTTCATCATCCTAACCGGCCACTTAAATGCCTGGCAGCTCAACAGTTTGTTCTTAACTGCTGGACTGTCTAAATAGCTCCCACTCAGACATTCCAGAAACTCAAATGCACCAGATTCCAATGCACTTGGGGGCTGATGGCTCAGGTGTGGCTTTTTCTAATCCCCAGCCTTCCTTTTTCCCCCTCTCCTCCAAGTCCTTCTCTCATCAAGGTCTGGTTGCATCACTGAGTTTCTCCTGGATTTATCAGCTGAGCTCCTGTTTCTACTGACTAACGTTGAAGCCTATCATCCCATATCATAGCTCGCTCTCTGGTCAACAGTTGTGTCATGTCGAGACAACAGATTCTGACCCAGGGGAGGGAAGGACGGGAGGCGGATTCCAGGGGCTCTGGCTTGTGTGATGGTAAGAGAAGCATGCTTAGGGGCAGATGGCTGTTTCGCTTTGGGACATACTGTGTTCGAGGTGTTGTCATCCAACCCGGTGGAGATTCCAGAAGGATTTATGAAGAGGTCTGTTGGGTGCTCCCCTGTGCGGATGGAAGGTGAAGGGCATGGGCGCAGACCCCCTGCCAAGTGTGCTGTCGCAGGGGCTTCTGAAGCCTGGGGGGCAATTAGAGTATCTGAGCCACGGGGATCCGCCAATGCTGGGGGGGGGGGGGGGGAAGAAAAAAACAAAAATAAAAAAACAAGAACGGAAGAAGCTCTTCGCCATCTAGCAAAGCATCAGTGCGGTCAGCACATTTGTACCAGAGAAACAAGCACGGCAGCTGACACCTGCTGTTCTTGCAGTGACAAAATAAAAACAAAACCTGAGGCCCCCGCTCCTGGGGAGCCACTGCCTCTGCCAGGTCACAGTGGCCTCACACAAGCTTTTTTTTTTTTTTTTTTTTTTTCCTGCCATAATAATGACTCTCTAGAGATATAACCACCATCGTACGAACAGCATGGACACTGTGAAAAGCCTCAGATGGGAGGACATGGGAAGGTCACAAGAGAGCCAGTTGGAGGTCGGGGGGACTTGCACCTTCCACCCTCCCCGTGGCAGGAAGGGAAGAGCTGAGAGGGGGGCCACGGCTCAGCGAGGAGCTGGGAGCTCAGGGCTGGCTGACAAACCAGCTGCACCGAATCGGGTGCAGAAAAGAGTTGGTGACAGCAACTCCGTGACCAATGCAGCTCCTCTCCCCATCCAGGCTCCCCAGGTGGTCGTAGGGAGCGTGGGAGTGACAATTTTGCCAGTCCGTTCCCATACTCGCTTCTGACCGTGCAGTGGACGCATGTTCGGAAAAGGATGGGCCCGTGCGAGGGCTGTTGGGACCTCCCCAAGCCCCTCAGCCCTCTGCTTTTTGACACCCCTCACCAAGGTAGGAGACCCTCCAAGATATTATGGAAGGATTCCCTGCAGTGAGGAGGTCTGAAAGCTGATGCTTCTGATTTGCTGTGTGATTATGGAAAATTACAACCCTCTTCTGTGGCTACTTCCCTCATATGCATAAAAGGCAGTTAGCATAGTGAAAGGTTTGTGGCAAATGCTCCATAAATAGTAGCTATTTTTATGCCCATGGTGATGATAAAGTTAAATAGGGCGTTTAGACTAAGGACCCATTTCCAAGGCTCCTTCCTCACTTGTGGTGGAACCAGCGAAACATGTTCTTAGCGAGCTGATATAATAATCATCACAGACACTATTTATAAGCACCTACTTGCCAGGCACTAGAGTCCCATTATTTCATTTACTTTTCATACATACCTTGCATGGCAGGTAATATTAACCCCTGTTTGGAAGATAACAAAACTGAAGCCCAGAGAGGTGAAATGACTTGCCCAAGGTTACCAGCTAATAAATGGCAGAGCTAGAGCTGGAAACCAAGTCTTTTCAGTACACCACCGAAGCCACCTCTGTAAAAAATGGAGAAGTCCTATTGAAACAGTATGATGCTTGCAAAAAATCAACATTAGACCAAGAGAATAGAACAGAGAGCCCAGGAATCAATCCCAGCATCACCAGTCAACTGATCCTCAGCAAAGGCGTCAAAAGCACACAATCCGGAAAGGACAGTCTCTTCAATAAATTGTGTTGGGAAAACTGGCTATCTATATGCAAAAGGATGAAACTGGACCCCTATCTCACACCATCTACAAAAATCAACTCAAAATGAATGAAAGACTTAAATGTAAGATTTGAAATTTTTTTTTTTTGAAATTTTTTTTTTTAATTTTTTTGACGTTTTATTTATTTTTGAGACAGAGAGAGACAGAGCATGAACGGGGGAGGGGCAGAGAGAGAGGGAGACACAGAATCGGAAGCAGGCTCCAGGCTCTGAGCCATCAGCCCAGAGCCCGATGCGGGGCTCGAACTCACGGACCGCGAGATCGTGACCTGAGCCGAAGTCGGACGCTTAACCGACTGAGCCACCCAGGCGCCCCAAGATTTGAAATCCTAAAACGACTAGAAGAAAACATAGGGGGAAAGCTTCTTGATATTGGTGTGGGCAACACTTTTTTTTGGATATGACAGCAAAAGAGCAGACAACACAAACAAAAATAGATAAACCAGATTGTAGCAACCTAAAAAGCTTCTGCATAGCATACCATTAAAAGAGCAAAAGACAATCAGTGGAATGGGAGGAGATATTTGCAAACCATATATCTGATAATGGGTTAATATCAAAAATGTTCATACAATTCCTTAGCCAAAAAAACCACCCCAAATAACCCAATTTAAAACATGGGCAGGGGCGCCTGGGTGGCGCAGTCGGTTAAGCGTCCGACTTCAGCCAGGTCACGATCTCGCGGTCCGTGAGTTCGAGCCCCGCGTCGGGCTCTGGGCTGATGGCTCAGAGCCTGGAGCCTGTTTCCGATTCTGTGTCTCCCTCTCTCTCTGCCCCTCCCCCGTTCATGCTCTGTCTCTCTCTGTCCCAAAAATAAATAAACGTTGAAAAAAAAAAAAAAATAAAACATGGGCAAATGACCTGAATAGACATTTGTCAAAAGAAGACATACAAATGGCCAACAGGTATATGAAAAGATGCTCTACGTCACTATTATCAGGGAAATGCAAATCCAAACCACAAGATATTACCTCACACGTGTCAGAATGGCTATTAGCAAAGAGACAAGACAACAAGCTTTGTTAAGCATGTGGAGAGAAGGGAAGCTTGTACAATGTCAGTGGGAATTTAATTTGTACAGCCATTATGAAAAACAATGTACAGTTCCTCCAAAAATTAAAAATAGAACTTCTTAATGATCCAGTTTCCCACTTCTGGGTATACATCCAAAGGAAATGAAATCAGGATCTCAAGGAGATATGTGCACACCATGTTCATTGTAGCATTATTGACAATAGCCAAGAGAGGGAAACAACCTAAATCTGTCCATCAACAGATGAATGGATAGAGAAAATGAGGCCAATCTCAAGTGTTCTCACTACAGAAAAAAGTAAAGGTAAGTGTGTGACGTGATGGGTAGGTTAATGAGCTTGATTGTGGTGATTATTTCACAATGCACACATTTTCAAAGCATCAAAGTCATATACCTTAAATTTATACAATTGTTTGTCAATTATACCTCAGTACAGCTGGGTAAAAGAGAGAGAGGGAGAAAAGCCCTCTACCTAAGGTGACCACATAATTTATATCCTGGGAGCAAACATTTTATTTGGTGACCAAATGTCTTGGTTTACCCAGGACTTGGAGTTTCTTGGAACATGAAACTTTCAGTAACAAAACTCGAACAACCCTGGGCAGACCAGGACCTTTGGTCACTCTACTTTTGAGGGTGAAAAGGAACCTGAGTATCCATCCATTCAATTTGTGATACTTTCATATTCTCCTTGTGATTTCTTCTTCAACCAATGGATTGTCTAAAAGTGTGTTGCTTCATTTCCAAAATATTTGGAGATTTCCTAGATATTTTTTATTTCAAGTGTAATTCCATTTTGGTTAGAGAACATCATTTATATTAGTTTAACTTTTTGAAATTTATTGAGACTTGTTTTGTGGTCCAGCATATAGTCTACCTTGGAGAATCTTCCATTTGCAGGGGAAAAGAACATGTGTTTTCCTGTTGTGGGGCAGAGGTTCTATAAAAGTCAACTAGGTGAAGCAGGTTGATAGTTTTGTTCAGATTGTCCATATATTTTGTCTGCTTGCTCCGTCAACTACTCAGAGAGGGTAATAAAATTTCCTACTAGGATAGTAGATTTATCTGTTTTTCCCTTTAGTTCTATCGCTTTTGTTTCTTGTATTTTGAAGCTCTGTCATTGGGTGCATATACACTTAGGATTGTTATGTCTTCTCATGAATTGGCCTTTTCCATTATTAAGAAGGATCTCTCTTTATCCTTGGCAATATTTATCTTGAAGTCAAGATTAAATAATAAGCTCCCTTCTGACTCTAAAAAAGAAAAAGTTAAGAAAGTATGTATGTCCCTGCAGCAGCCTTGACTCGTTTAAAGTCAGAGATATTCTGTGGGGTTTTTTTCACTCCCTTTTTTGGAACATGACATATCTCAACATTTAGAACATCCATTTATGCAAAAAGAAATGTTTTGATTGGTTTAAACCTTTCCAGATGTGACTCCAAGTTGGCTGCAAGAGAAGCTATTTCTGTCAGCTGGGTTGATAATACCTTTGTCTTGGGAAAAAGCAGAAATTTATCAGCTCTCTTAGACCCAAATCACTGGGGTTGGGGGACAGATGCTAATGCTGCCCTTTGGAAAAGTCAGAAACACAGGTGACCTTCCCTGGTAACAACCTCCTTCCTTGTGGCTTGTCTGTCATTTCATCCACACAGAGACACTCTGGGATATGATGGGGCCTTAGGGTCCTTTGAAAGCAAATCAACAATTTATTGAAGCTCATTATGAAGCCAGAACTTATAGAGGGCCCATGGGGATGTGTGTGTGTGTGTGTGTGTGTTGTAAAAAAAAAAAAAAAAAGATGAGTCAAAGGCATATGTGTGGTTTCTGGTTTAGAAGACAGGAGAATGGCATTTCCAAAGACTGGGGTAGGGGTGTTGGTTGGTCTCACGTTATTTCAGTATTGCAACCCCCATGTTCAGCACAGTCCTAAGCACCCAGTAGATGCTTAGTATGTATTATTGGATGGTTCAATAACTAAATGAGTAACGCCAAAGTCAGAATGTGCTCTCAGAGAAAGTAAAGGAATAAATCTGGGGTCAAAAACCTTGCTCCTTCAGCGTATCCTATTAGTCAGGGTTCTGTTGCATATAACGATAACCACCCTGGTTAGTTTAAGCAGACGTGAATTTAATTCCCAGAATCGAGTGCTTACCATGTCATTGTTAGGGACGGAAGAATAAATAACCTCTAGGCTAAGAAGAGACTCCAAAAGAACTTCACAGAACTGGTTCACCCAGGAGAAAGAATCGCTACTTCTGCTGTAACCAGGAAGCCATGGACTCAGGAAGCGACCGCTGGCTCCAGGTCTACACCGCTGGTGGTCCGGGGTCAAGAAGCTGCCCCTAGAAGGGCCAGCTCCAGAGCTGCACTGTGCCTGATGGAAACACTGCCACGAGTCTCGCACTTAACTCAGTTCTGAGCTCCGGGTCCAAGAAAGCGCATCCGGTTAGTGAATCTGAATCACTTCTGGAGCCACAACTTCAGGGACCTTGGAAAACAGAGATCTTAGCTTTTCAGCCTCTGCTGTGATGGGAATTACCCTAGAAGGAGGCTGAAACAGGATCCACCACAGACACCTGGCTGGTAACCTCAGTCTGGTTGGTGTAAGAAATCGGGGTGCCTGGGGGCTGGAGGTTCACATGCTAAACATTTCAAGAACATTGTGCTGGCCACATCTGCCTCTTTCCGTGAGTGGAAAGTCCTGGCAGAGAAGAAGAGTGGCTGAGCCTGGGTAGGGAGCAGGGGAGAGGAGACGCCTGGAAGGGAAGCAGAAAGAGCAAAGCAAAAGGGAGAGAAACCAGGAAGGTGGACGTGGCGGGTCATCATTAGAGAAGATGAGGCTGGTCAGCCGCACCCTGGGTTTGACCAGAGGATGCCCTGGTGAGCCTGGAGGAGGGACCAGGGAGGGAGAGCAGGGAGGGAATAACACAGTGGTGGCATTTGGCAGGATCTGGCAAAGCTGGGAAATGCACACCTGAACCTTTGTGACAGGAACTCACGTGCCATGCTCAGGGAGACAGGTGCACGCAGAGGCCCCCGGAATTGGGGGAAATCACACCAGCAGAAAGCGGTCTATTCATACAGTGAATTCAGACGTCAGAAAGAAGTGTGTGTGTTATCTATATCATACCCCTAACACAGATTTCAAAAGCAAAATGTTGGATGAGACAAGCATGAAGACAAATGACACGTAGAGAACGATTTTATGTCATCGCTTTTAATTTTTTTAATGTTGTTTTTTATTTATTTTTGAGAGACAGACACAGAGCACCAGGGAGGGATGGGCAGAGAGAGAGGGAGACACAGAACCTGAAGCAGGCTCCAGGCTCCAAGCTGTCAGCACAGAGCCCGACGCAGGGCTCGAACCCACAAACTGTGAGGTCATGACCCGAGCCGAAGTTGGACACTAAGCCACCCAGGCGCCCCTATTTTATGTCATTTTTTAAAGAGTACTAATCCTGCTGTGGACACAGGGGTGTGTGCCCATCACAGTGCAGAAGGGGCTATAGCAGCCTTGCAGGAAGTGACCGTGAGGTCATGGAGGAGAGAGACAAGAGTGGGGAAGCCGGTTGAAAAACCTTCCGCTCCATTGTTAATGTTCACTTTTGCTTTCTTTTGTTTTATGTTTACTATTTGTTTTTAATTTTTTTTTAATGTTTATTTATTTTTGAGACAGAGAGAGACAGAGCATGAACGGGGGAGGGTCAGAGAGAGAGGGAGACACAGTATCTGAAGCAGGCTCCAGGCTCTGAGCTGTCAGCACAGAGCCTGATGCGGGGCTTGAACTCACGGACGGTGAGATCATGACCTGAGCCGAAGTCGGACGCTTAACCGACTGAGCCACCCAGGCGCCCTTGTTTTTAAAAAGCATATACGAAAATAGGATAATAGGGTACCTGGGTGGCTCAGTCGGTTAAGTGTCTGACTTCGGCCCAGGTCACAATCTTGCATTTATGAGTTGGAGCCCCACATGGAGATCTGCGCTGATAGTTCTGAGTCTGCTTGGGCTCTCTCTCTCTCTCTCTCTCTCTCTCTCTCCCTCTCTCTGTCCCTCCCCCTGTTCTTGGGCGCACACGCGCGCGCACGTTCTCTCTCTCTCAAAATAAACTATAAAAAAGCAAAGAAAATAGGATAATACATTAACAACTACTAAGTGGTGACAATATGGGTATTGGTTATATGCTTTTTGTACTTCCTTTACTGTCGTATTTCACTTCTCACAAAATAAATTTTTGTTTTCAAGAAATGGACATGAGTGATTCTGAAGTGGTTTTGCACATTCAACGCAAGGCAATGACCATTTGTTTCTTGCTGTCACATGTGGATCCAATGATTGCTGCCCAGAGGGGCCCAGCATATCCTGCCTCTCCCGAGGTTTAGGCAAATTGATGGGGCTTCAGGCATCTCCTCTCGGCATATGAGATTTTAAATCCGCACAGCTTCTGCTCCTGGCCTGGAGTCTCTCCCCAGGGTGGCTGTGGGGCAGGCGGGCCCCTCAGCAGCCTAGAGGGGGGAGGTGGACGGGCCGCAACCCCCCCAGCCCGCTGCCCCCCTTCCAGAGCTGGAGGAAGCGACAGATACCTCAGGACCCAGGGTGCCCTCCCTGAGCTTTCTCGAGGAGTCCGAAGGGAGGAAGAAGGGTGTGAGAATAGGATACGAGAAGAACAGACAGACCAAGGCAGTGACGTGGAGAGTCCTCAAAGCAGGTGGATAACCCGCTCCCCGCTCCCCACCCGCCTCATGCTGGATGCTCGTCTCAGCTTATCTCCTCCACGTCAATAAATTCTGCTCTCCGGAGCAGAGACCGGGAGAGAGCCCATCGGCTGAGGGACCGTGTACACCAGGATCTGAAGCAGACGCTTAATTTTACTGGGAGATTGCCACTCTCCCATCTCCCAACAAACCTGAGGCTGGCTTAGGGCTCTCTGGTCACAAGCAAGAGAAACTGACCTCAGAGAAGGCAAGCAGGAAGGAATCTATCGGAAGGAGACTGGTTACCTCATGGAAGTGACAAGAAAGCTAGAGAAACAGGATCAGAAGAGGACCTGCGACCCGGGCACATCCAGGGGTCTAAAGGGCAGTGGGACCCTCTCAGTGGTCTTATCGGGGCTTGGCTGCCAGTTGAGGAGCACCTGTCATTCTGAGGGTGTCCCTACCTAAAGGTTCTTTGATTGGCCCGCTTCGGTCACATGATCACTCTGGCCGGCGGGGAGGGCAGGACACCCTGGTTTACGCCCCTCTGATCTTGCACAAGGTGGGGATGGTAATTGTCCAAAAGAAAATCAAGGAACTAGGGCAACTGGGTGTCTCAGTCAGTTGAGCGTCCGGCTTCAGCTCAGGTCATGATCTCATGGTCTGTGGGTTCGAGCCCTGCTTCGGGCTCTGTGCTGACAGTGTGGAGCCTGGAGCCTGCTTCAAATTCTGTCTCCCTCTCTCTCTGCCCCTTCCCTGCTCAGGCCGTACCTCTCTCTCTCTCTCTCTCTCTCTCTCTCAAAAATAAATAAACATTTTTTAAAAAAGAAAATCGAGAAGCTGTTACCAAAGGATGGAAAAGAGATGTTGAACGGCCAGTTAACAGCCAGGGGCCCTGGGACACACACCCATTTTATAGATGAGAAAGCTAAGGCCCAGAGAAGTTAAACAACTTTCCCAAAACCGCACACTTAGAGCAGAACTGGGATTCCAGCTCTAATCTTTGTATTCCAAAGCCCATGTACTTCTGACACCCTATTCCCAGGTCTCCAAAGAACATGAGCTGGCCAAGGGAATAAACATCACCCCACAAGTACTACCCCGTCTGAGTTTTCCCTCTGTACACTGGCCTTCTGAAAGCTATGACTTCTCAAAATTTCCGTGCATTCTCATCCCAGATGGAAATTAAGGCCATGACCAAGCTCAGGACTTATTGCCATGGTGTGGGATGCTGCTAGAATAATTGCCTTATTATAGCAGACCCAGAGACGTAATTTCTCAAACCGTCTGGCTAGAGTACGTGCCTGGGAAGAACAAATTAAGATGCCCTTGGAGAGACTAATCAAATAATAAATGGCAGACACACTCCTGAGATTGCTGGTTCGTGGAGAAGTAGCCCTGGAAGCTGTTAAGGACTCTAAGCCCGAGACCACAGGGACTGTGCACCTGCCTTTACACCCTCCCCGCTCTGAGTGCCATTCTAGGGGGATGGGATGGGGAGAGAACTGGGTTCCAAATGGGAAGCTTTCCAAATGCGTGAAATGAGCTGCTTTCCCTCTTGAAGAACCCGGCTGATCACATTTGGGATAGAACATTTTAGATACGATCTCCCAGTAATCTCGTCACCATGATAATGACCATGATTTAGGCTGTGCTTCTCTCCTACTGTGGCTAGGATGGTTTTGAGGGATAATCCCCTATTGCCCAGCTCTGAGTTAAGAGTGCATGTGCACACGCATGTGTGTGTGTGTATCCCACAATGCACAGAACAGCTCCGAACGAGAATCACGCACCCTAACATGTATCAGGCTTTCTCAGCCTCAGCACTACTGACGTTTGGGGTCAGTTATTTCTTTGTTGGGGGGGCTGTCCCATGCACTGGAGGACTTTTAGCAGCTACCGCAGGCCTCTGCCCTCTAGACCCCGGGGGCACCCCAGCCCCCTCTGTCTTCATCTCCTTCGTCCTTTCCAAGCCTGACCCCACCCATCTCAGCAGCAGCTCTGACATCCGAGGTCAGGAACTGCTGGGCTGCGGGCCAATTTGGGTGGGTTTCGTTTAGGTTTGGTGTGCTAGTGTTTTAAAGGCTTTAATCAGCTACCTACCAGCAGAGAAGTCAAACTCCCTTCTTGTCCTGATAATTCAGAAAGTCCAGAAAATAGCTGATTTCTCTGGCTGGAGCACAGTGGGGCCTACTCCAGGCGCCCTGTCGCCCTGGCAACCTCCCACCTTCTCCCACCTTCTTTCCCTCCCCACCTCTCCCCCCACCCACCCACCGAGGGGGTCAACCCAGGCTTCACGCACCTGGGTTTGTGCTGCACCTGAAGAGCACTGGGTGACCCTGTCAACGCCCCCTCCCTACCGCAGGGGAGCCTGACGGGTGCGGGTCCCCCAGGGCTCCCAGCAATCCTTTCTCATAAGACCACCTCTCATTTCGGGGTCTCTGACTGCTTACAAGGCTCTCTCTCGGTTTCACGGCCATCTTCATCTTGTAACAGTTCCGGAAGGTGGGAGGCAGAGGTACAATCTCCCCCAAGAGTACCGGTGGGGAAACGGAGGACCTCAGAGAAGTCACGTCGCTCCACCCAAGTGACGCCACGTGTCGACCGAGACGCTGGTTGGAGCCCAGGGTCCTGCTCCTCATTGTGGACCGGATGTTTGCACCCGTCCCTCGAAAGTCGCGTGCCGAATTCCTAGCCCTCAGTGTGGCTGTGCTCAGAGACCGGGTCTCTAAAGAGGAAATTAAGGTCAAATGAGCCCCTGGGGGGATGCTGCTCTGACCGGATTGGTGCCCTTATAAGAAGAAACACCTGGAAGTACTGTCTCTCCACCCCAAAATGCTTGCCCAGGAAAGGCCACGTGAGGACAAAGCAGTGGTCAGCCCTTCCCAAGCCAGGAACAATCTTCACGGGAACCGTCCTGGCCAGCACCTTGATCTGGGAATCGCAGCCTGCAGAACTGTGGGAAAATAAATGTTGTTGAAGCCCTCCCCGCCCATGGGGTTCTGTGATGGCAGCCTGAGCAGGCTAAGACCATACACCCATTTTATAAACTGCCTTTTCCACCGAATAGTGTATCTTTCAGGGTCCTTCCCTGTAAGGGCTCCCTCATCATTTTTAATGCCTACATTCAGCTTATACTGAACATTCCTGAAATGGAGGCTTGTTGGTTGTGTGTCAAAGCAATGCCTCCTGCCTTGGAGCAGGGACTCCCCGAGAGCAGTATCTTGAGCCTGCTGAGGTGAGACCAGGACTGGATCCAGCCGGGAGGACCAGCCCACACCACAGAGCCCACCACCCCCACAGCGCCGGGCAGAGAGGTGAGGGCACCTGCTGAATGTTCCAGCACCTCCCCCCCAAGCCCCCAGGACCAGAACCCCTCTCCAGGGCCCCCTTCCCAGGGCAGGAGCCTCCTTCTCTGGTTGCTCCGGAGCAAGCGGTGCTGCTGCGAACCCCTGTCTCTCCCCCTCCCCTCAACACTGGATCCTTCTGGAGGCGCTGCCATAGGAACTTGCCAGGCAGAGGTTAGTGCGTTCCCAACGTGATTAGGGATAATGGCGCTGAGTCACAAGGGAGGTCTGACTGTTTTTCAGCTCGATTTTTGAAATTAGGGCTGGGAAAGTGTGCTGCCCCCCACCACCACCCAGGCTGGCTGCTCGCAGCGCCACTCCCCTCCCCCCACCACCCGCTGCAGCTGCCTCTTCTGTAGCACAGGCCGCCCAGAAATAGGAAAATCCCACTTCTAATTAGAGGGCATGAGAGGCCCAGCTCCCGATATCAGGGCTGTTGATACAAGCCGGCAGGATGCCGAGGCAGGACCACTGACCCTCCAGCCCACCCACTTTAAAAAAAATTTTTTTATTTAACGTTTTTTCATTTTTGAGAGGCAGAGAGAGACAGAGCATGAGCGGGAAAGGGGCAGAGAGAGGGAGACACAGAATCTGAAACAGGCTCCAGGCTCTGGGCCCCCGACGCAGGGCTCGAACTCACAAACTGCAAGATCTTGACCTGAGCCAAAGTCAGATGCTCAACTGACTGAGCCACCCAGGTGCCCCTAGCCCACCCACTTTTAAACCCTTGGTGCCTGCCGCACCTGGCTTGGGCTGGGAACAAAGATCCTGAAGCCTCCAGAGTGGAGCCCCAAGACTGGTCAGGGCTGGCCCCATGCTGGACACTGTGCTCCCTCCCCCTCCAGTGCAGCCCCTCGGTCCTCAGGATATAGCTGAGACAGCAGCCCCCGACCCCTCTCCTCCCCAGGGCGGCCTCTGGGCACCCCTCCCTCGCCATTCCCAAAGACAGCATGATGGCACAGAACGGCTCCCTGAACAGCTCCTGTGTGCCAGGCATCGTTCTGAACCTTTGACACAGACCATCTCACTGAATCCTCAATCTGTCTCTGTGCGATGGGACCTAATACCATAGGAGAGGAGATACAGAGAGCTTAAGGAAATTGCTTGGTAAGGGGGTCGTGGTGGGCTTTGTACACGGCATGCACCTGTTCTCAAGGGTGATGTGGTAAGAGCCAGGACGGGTGGAGAAGGTCCCAAGTTAGGGTCATGAGCATCTCACTGGGCCGGGAATGAGTAGCACCTCCATTGGATGATGCTCTGATGTCACCCGCATCTAATGCTTTGATTGGGTCAGTGGTCACAGGAGGGAGGGGTCCCCACACCGGTCAGCTCTCCGAGGACGCAGGGCATGGGGCAGACTTACCTGGTGTGGGTCTTTATACACCCATTTGAGTCTTTGTGCCCAGATGGAGCGCCTGCCAGAGAAGTTCTGGCCTCCTGCAGCTGTACTGGCACCGTGCCTGGCCCTGTCCCCTCCCCAGGAGGAGGCTGGGAGTCACAATCTTTTTGATGTTGTTTTAAATATTTTTAACTTTACATTTATTTATGTTTGAGAGACAGAGAGAGACAGAGCACAAGTTGGCGAGGAGCAGAGAGAGAGGGAGACGCAGAATCTGAAATGGGCTCCAGGCTCTGAGCTGGCAGCACGGAGCCCGATGCGGGACTCGAACCCATAGACTGTGAGATCATGACCTGAGCTGAAGTCGGACACTCAACCGACTGAGCCACCCACGCGCCCCTGGGGGTCACAATCTTGAGGAAACTTCCAACCCTGTGGGTCAGAGCTCAGCCACTGGGGTACAGGCCCAGCACCAATGCCCCAGCAGCTGCTCTGTCCCCAAAACCCCCACAGAAGGCTCCCGGTCTTTTCCATGCCGGTTTGCTGGGTTTTTTAACCTTTGATGCTTGCTCTGTCCTGCCTGTTCCTCACTGTCCACTGGAGACCAGGGGAAGGAAGGAATGGCAAGAGGTGAAGGACACCTGGGAACACTAGCCCAGCCTCAGCCCTCCACCCCAGACAAGAAGGCAGGAGACCAGATTCAGACCTGCCTCCTTCCGATCCAGACTAACTTCTAGGGCTCAGCTGCCTCGTCTCGGCAAGGGACACGAAAGTGACCTACTGGCCGGAAGCAGAGGCCCGGACCAGAGGGCTTCCTAAAGGTGTGGACGACTCCCCCACTCTCTGATGGGCTGATCCTGGGGTCAGGTACCCTCCCCACCAGGTCACAATAACACCAGGGACCTTCAGGTGCCCCTTGAAGGCCGCAGGATCTGATCTCTCCTGGTTTCCGGTGGGTGTTTGAGCCCAGCCCAGCCCTCCCCAGCTACCCAGGCTTCCGCCAGGCGGAGGTGGGGCAGCCCAGCCTCACAGGGGTCAGTGATTCTCTGCTCGGCCTTACTGCGGCTTTGCTGCATCACTGCCGCTTTGGAAGATCCTCCTGCTTTGGGAAAAAGGCAGCAGAGGAAGGGCAGGCACAGGCATCTAGCTATTCTCTGGCCTCCTGATGCCTCAGTGGGTCTCAAGAAGTGGCTTTGGACCCTTTCTCGGCACTAACATGGAGGGAGACAGTCATGCTGCTAGGGGACTAGGAGAGCGAGGGTGCTGGGTCCAAACTCCTCCCAGCCCCCACCCCTGCGGGGTGAGTTCCAGCTCCACATCAGGCTCTGGGCTGGCAGCTCAGAGCCTGGACCCTGCTTCGGATTCTGTGTCTCCCTCTCTCCTCTGCCCCTCCTCTGCTCACACTCTCTCTCTCTCTCTCAAAATTAAATAAACATTAAAAAAAAATTTTTTTAAAGATGTAGCTTTCGAACACAATTAGCAGCAGATTCCCCAAATGTAAAAGAAGTGAAGGCCATGCCTGATAAATTGGGGGGTGTTGTTCTGGGACAGTCAGGGGCTCACCCAAAGACCTACCTGTGTGGTTTCTCTCCCCAGGGCTGGCCAAAGACTTTTTTTGTGGACACGGAAACGGCCCATGCACCGAGAATCAGTTGGCCAAATATCAAATCATGCAAATGAATTAAAAATATCTTACGCAGAAAATTAGCATGAGTGCTAAACTTCTCTAATGAAACGCTGGTAATGGACTTTCTGCTGATGAAACATCCTCAGCAAAAATGAACTTGCCTTTAATAAGCTACCATATATTGCATTTATCAATCAAATAGGAAATCTGGTTGTGAAGACCAGTTGGTCATTTGGCAAACTGATGAGTGAGTTTTCTCAGCATGCAGATTCTGGGGCCCCAGTCCAGACTCACTGAATCAGGATCTGCATTTCAAATAGGGTCTCCCGGGGTGGGGGTGGGGGGCCTGGGTGGCACAGTTAAGCATCCATCTCTTGAGCTCAGCTCAGGTCACGATCTCACAGTTTGCGAGTTTGAGCCCCACATCGGGCTCTGCGTTGATGGTATGGAGTCTGCTTGGGATTCTGTCTCTCCCTCTCTCTGCCCTTCCCCAGCTTGTGCTCGCTCCTTTGCTCTCTCTCTCTCTCTCTCTCTCTCTCTCTAAATAAGTAAATAAACTTAAAAAAAAAAAAGAATCTCCAGGATATTCCAGCTGCTTTTTAAATTTGAGAAGTGCTCATTTACAGCAATGGTTTCCAGCCTTGGCTACACATTAGAATCATGAAATCACTCTCTCTTTTTTTTTTTTTTTAATTTTTTTTAATGCTTATTTTTGAGAGAGAGAGAGATAACGCACAAGCAGGGGAGGGACAGAGAGAGAGGGAGACACAGAATCCGAAGCAGGCTCCAGGCTCTGAGCTGGCAGCACAGACAAAATGCGAGACCATGACCTGAGCTGAAGTCGGACGCTCAACCGACCGAACCACCCAGACGCCCCATGAAATCACTCTCTTAAAAAGTTATCTGCATCCCTATGTTCGTTGTGGCATTATTCACAATAGCCAAGACATGAGAACAAACTAAGTATCCATCAGTGGATCAAACCCTAAAGAAAATGTATAGATCTGTATAGATCTATAGATCTATACATTGATCTATAGATCTATATATCAAATCTGTATAGATACAGACATCTATAAAAAAGCAGGAAATCCTGCCATTTGCTACAACATGGATGGACCTGGAAGGCATTATACTAAGTAAAATAAGTTGGACAGAGAAATACAAATATTGTATGATACTAAGATGTGGAACCCAAGAAAGCCGAGCTCATAGAAACCCAGGGTGTAGATTGATGGGTGCCAGGGGCTGGGGGGTGGGGACAAGAAGGAGATGTAAATCAAAGGCTACAAACTTCCAGCCATAAGATGGGTAGATTCCAGGAATCTAGTGCACAGCATGGTGACCATTGTATACTTGTAAGTTGCTACAAGAGTAGATCCTAAATGTTCTTGCCACTACAACAAAAAGTAGTAACTGGGGTGACGGGTGTGTTAACTAGCCTTATCGTGGTCATCACCTCACGATATATAGGTGGGTCACATCATCACCCTGCACACCTTAAACGGACACAGTGTTATATGTCAGTTGGATCTCAATAAAGCTGGAAGGGAAAAACAAATCATCTGAGGTTTTATAAACAACCAGCACCCAGGTGTCGGTCCCAGAAGGTCTGAGTTCGTAGCCTGGGGTGAGGTCTGGGCTCCTGGCTTATGAGCTCCCCAGACAATGCTGATGACCAACCAAGGCCTGAGTGACTGCACTGTCACCTGCACAGCCCGTCTAGGACCTGTGTTTCTCCATCTGCCCTCCCACCTTCTGTTCTCCTGAGGGTCAGGGAGCTCCAAGCTGTGGCAGGGGTTCTCACCAGGGACTGATTTCTGTCATTGGAGGCTGACAGTCAGTCACACTGAGCCATCAGCCAGTGAGACACCTCCTTTTGCAAATGACCAAGCAGTAGCATCCCTGTCCACGTCGCCCTCCACGGGACTAATTACCGGGCAGATAACAGTCTGAAAAGCCAGCCCTGCAGACTGCAGTTCGTGGTCCCCAACCAGGAGCTGGGCCAGCAGCAAAGGGGACAGAGGCAGGGCCAGCCCTCACTGACCACCCACCTCTCCGCCTTCTCTCATGTCTGTAAGCAGGTCTGGAGGGGGGGCCCTGTAGCCACGTGGATCAGAGGGGAGTCGGGGGGCAAGAGGGAGACGCTGGGTTGGGGAGGGAGTTGTATGGGGCCAGTAGAGACAGCAGAAGCTGTGGACCCCAGTGGAACTCAAGACCAATATTCTGAAGGCCCCACAAGCTATGTGTCTCAGGCTCTAGTGCCCAAGAATCACCCGGGAGGCTTCTTAAAACACAGGCTGCTGGCCCTTCCCCAGCGTTTCTGATTCTGTTGTTCTAGGATGAAGCCCAATAATTTGCATTTCTTTTGTTTTAAGTTCATTTATTTATTTTGAGAGAGAGAGAGAGAGACAGTGGGGAAGGGGCAGAGAGGAGAAAGAGAAACAGAGAGAGAGAGAGAGACTCCCAAGCAGGCTCCATGGTGTCAGTGCAGAGCCTGACACGGGGCTCGAACCCACGAACCATGAGATCATGACCTAAGCCAAAATCAACCAACTGAACCACCCAGGCACCCCAAGAATTTGCATTTCTAACACCTTTTGAGATGATGCTGATTCTGCTGGTCCAGGGACTACAATTTGAGAGCCGCTGCCTTTGAGGATATATTTCGAAGCAGCCCCTCGACTACAGACTCTTCCGCATGGCGGATGGTGGAGCGGTCTCAGGAGTCAACCAGACCTGAGTTTGAAGCCCAGGCCTGCCACATCTTCCTGGCTGTGTGACCTGAGGCAAGTCACTTAACCTCTCTGTGTCGATTTCCCTTTGGGCCTACCTGCCAAGTGGAGTCAAGGACAATAGCTATGCTTAGGGTTGTGGGTAAGAACAAGTACGAAAGTACCTATCAGGTGTCTGGAGCCCCGGGACTCTTCTTGGCTCTCATGAACTGAGCTGTCGTGAGGACGAACCTGGAGAAGTGTGTCTGCCTCCTGTGGGCCTGGCTCCTGCCAGGGTTCAAGTGCACTTCACCAAATTATCTCTTTTAATCTTCAAACACTTAAAAGCTGATGCTAATAATACTCCCCACGGCCCGCCAATTCACAGATTAGGCTGCTCAGAGAGGCCAAGTAATATGTTCAAGGCTACACAGCTAGGAAGCAGCGGGACCTAGATTCAAATCCAGGTTACAGACTCTATTGCCCTCCCGATATTCTGTCCAAAGTCATTGCACTGATGTGACCTCAGCCTGTGCAGCCTTACTGGATACAAACAAACTGTGCCCAGCAGGATCTTGAAATACTGAGAATGGCTCAGTCTCCAGGAGCATGAGAGTGTCCAGTTATCAGTAATTAATGCTTCTAGAGCTGCGATGCCCAGTATAGTAGCCAAGAGCCACACGTGGCTATTAAGAGTTAAGTGTAAATCCACTAAAATGAAATCAAATTTAAAATTCAGTTCTTCAGTTGCACTAACCCCATTTCAGGGGCTCAACAGACACACACAGCTGGAGGCTACCATATTGGAGGGTGCAGGTCTAGAACATTCCCATCTCCCCATAAAGTTCTGTTGGACAGCACTGCTCTAGAGCTTTGATCTAAATTGTTCTCTGTACTGTCCCCTATTTTTTAAATTTTTTTTCCAAATAAGGAGACAAAAAGAGGGCCTTGGTCCATTATTAGGAAGAAGGCAATGCTGATTGAATGAAGCGAACATAAATGCTCCTGAACACGTGGCAGGATGCTCGGATCAATCAATGGTAGAAAAATACAAATTTCACTGTACTGGGAGACCATAGTTTGCCTGTCTGACTGAGAATAATCCTGAACACTAGTAGCGCCCCCTGTAGGTGGGGCCGTGGGAAGACAGGCTGCGTCAGCTACACCAGCAGGAGTCTACATTGACTGTTATCCCTCCTAAGGGGGGCGAGTTGGCAAGAGCAAGCCAGAATTTAAACGCACGTGCTACTTTATTCAGCGATCCCACTTTTGGAAATCAATCCTAGAGATAAGCTCGTTCAGGGCCCAAGTGGCAGAGATGCGGGATTTTCATTGCAGCCTGTGTATATTAGGCAAAGCTTGGAAGCAACCCAAATGTTTGTGGATGAAGGGCTAGCCAAATACCTCGCTGCACTGCAATACCACGCAGCTGTGGGAGGGAATGAGGACACGGCCTCTGACCTGCAGAGAAGAGATGTCCAAGCAAGGTGGAGGGGAGGGTCCCGAGGGGGATGAATTCGAATACACGCTCGTAGGTGCTTAGGGTTGCATACGGTTAATACGCAATGAAGCTAATTAACGTGGTTGGTTGTCAGGGAGCAAAGGGAAAGGTGAGGCAATTCTGGGCACAGGTGTTCTAGAGGAAGAGAAAGAGAGAGGGGCACCCTTCCCTCACGGGCGCCCAGCCCCGGAAGGCACGGGGAGAGGTGCCGAGAGGTGGGTGACACGTGCTGGCACCTGTGATCCTCCCGACAACCCCGGGAGGTAGGCGGCTCCCGTGGGCCTGCCTGGCCTCAAAAGCCCCGCGGCTCCACGCACACGCCGAGGCCGAGGCTCGGCAGCCACGCCTGGGCCACCGGCCTCCCGTCCCCTGAAGCTTGGCACCCTCGGCTTCCCTCGGCCCCCAGGCCCTGCGTCGTCTTCTCCACCCGGCAGTCACAGCCGCGCCGCCCAAGAGACCTTCCCGCAAGGGTGGAAGCCACCGAGCCGCCACGCGTGGCTATCGACTGCTCGATATGCGGCCAGTGCAACTGAGGAACTGATGTTTCAATTACGTTTTGGAGGGGCAGAGGAAGAGAGAGGATCCCAAGCAGGCTCCACGCTGTCAGCACAGAGCCCGACGGGGGTTGGGGGGGACTCGATCCCACAACCCTGGGGTCATGACCTGAGCCGAAATTGGGAGTCGCGGATGCTCCCCCGACTGAGCCACCCAGGCACCCCTAATTTTAATCGAAGAGCTACATGTGCCCAGTGGCTGCTGTGTCGAACAGCACTGCCCTCAGGGCACCTGGTCCTCTGGTCTGTAATCATTTCTGTTCTGAATGGCAGCTGGGAATCGAGAAGCCAAATTTAAAAAAAAATTTTTTAACGTTTTTATTTATTTTTGAGACAGAGAGAGACAGAGCATGAACAGGGGAGGGGCAGAGAGAGAGAGAGAGAGAGACACAGAATCTGAAACAGGCTCCAGGCTCTGAGCTGTCAGCACAGAGCCCGACGCGGGGCTCGAACTCACGGAGGGTAAGGTCATGACCTGAGCCGAAGTCGGACGCTTAACCGACCGAGCCACCCAGGCGCCCCTCGAGAAGCCAAATTTAAACCGTGCTCAGTATGAGCCGCTGCCCCGCTTAATGAGGTAGAGGGTGTGAGGCACTTCACGCAGAATTCCTGAAAAGATGGTCAAGTTAAAGAAAGGGCAGGAAGGGGGGAGGGAGGGAGAAAATGGGGGAGAGGGTGAACGGAAGGAGGGACGGAAGGAAGGGCGGAGGGAAGGAGGGGCAGGAGTCCACACAACGATCTGCCGGCTGCCGGCTGCCGGGAGGGGAGGGCTGCCCCCCTGCAGGGCCTCGCAGCTCAGGCATTTCTGCAGCTCCTTGCTCGCTGGGCAAGGGGAGAGGCTGTCCTGGAGAGGGTCCGGCAAGAGCCAGTCTGAGACCACGAGAGCCCTTAAGAGCCACCCTCGCCGAGCCCAAATACTGCCTGGGAGAGACTTGGAATCTCCACCAGGACAGGCAAGAAGCCCATCCGCCCTCCTCTGCCCGGGGCCAGCCCTGCCTCTGCGGGCTCTCCTGACTGTGTGAAGGCCTGCCTCAGAGGGCGGCCGGGGAGGCGGCTGGCTCTTCCCTTGCCATTTCCCCATCGGAGCCTGACGGGAGGCTTCTGGAGACCATCCATCCGCCGTGTCCCAGAAGCCTCTGCACGGCGGGTGCATGACACTGACAGAGGGACCCCGTCAACCTCCCCGGGGCCCCGGGTCAGAGGGGTGGGACGGGACTGACCCTGGAGTCCCAGACACATGCTCAGGAGCTCTAGGGCCCTCGCAGATTTCAGGACGTAGCTCAACAAAACACTCTCAACAAAGAACTGCTGGATGAACGACGAACGAATGGGTGTGGGTCGTGGAGCCAGACCATACCGGTTTGTGCCGTGCCTGCCGGCTGTGCCACCTCGCACCGGCACCTGACCTCTCTGGGCCTCACGTGACTCCCGGGAGGCAGAAAAAGATCGTGCAGGCAGAGTCAGAGCATTAAGGAGCGCTCAAGAAAGGGGGGCTGCTACGGTGAGGGTGAGAAGTCTACCTGCCCCCGGAAGACTGATTTCCACCTGCCGGGCCTCCGGCATCAGTCTGGTCTCACTGCCCACGCCGGGTCAGCGTTGTGTCTGCGGAGAGAACTCTGAGCGTCTGGGAGTGTGGCCTGGTGCCGACCCGGCTCCGCTTGCCGGAGGTCCCCTTCCCAGTGCTCCCGGGATCCTGCCCGGCGCATCTGCAGAGTGCAGTCTGTATTCCCAGCTCCTGCCCTTCTTGCCTCTGGAGAGCCTCACAATAGGAGGCCCCAAGAGTAAGGTGGAGGGTAGCACGGGGAGACCCTCGGCAAGAGCACCCTGACTCCCAGCCGGAGCCCTCCCTCGGTGCCAGGTGGCCAAGAATCCTCTTGGCAGGATGCGTCCTGAATCAGGGCTCCACAGACAAGCCCCACGTGTCCTTGAACGTCAGAACCACAGCCGCCAGCGCTCCTGGCCCCTGGTGATGGGTCCACTGGCCCAGGACTCAGGGGCCCGAGAGTCCACACAAGACCTGCCCTATTTCCCCCAGGGCCCGGCCTCATAACGAGAGGCCAGTGGAGCCCTCGAATGACACCCCTCCTCACGCCACCCCTGCTCTCCCCACCCCAGACTCAGACATTGTGAAATATAAGGACAAGAACGGAGATTCTACAAGCTCAATCTCCTTCCGCTGGATAATGAATGGAGCCAGGCTTGGTTGCCAGAGTAACCATTCAAAATCCATTTATTTGAGGAAATCAAGAATCTTGTTTATGCCCATTAATCTATATTAATAAAGCCCTCGACTGCAGAGGGCTCTGGGGAACTCCAATCTGGAGCGCCCTCAATCTCATCGTCTCCCCAGCTAGCTGGATTGTCACACCACCCTAACTGGGCCGTCAGGCAACAGGCTTCCAGGGGCCGAGCGGCCAGCGGAATGTGCTACGTGCTCGCTGAGCTACAACCGGGCTCACAGGGTTTCCAGGAGAGGAGGGAGCCCCCGCCAAGCCCCTCAGGGGCTTTGCTCGCGGAGAAAAGCATCGCGAACTCCAGAAAACAGGACCCACAGACCCAGCATGCTGGGCCCCCATTTGGAGTGTTCAGCTCCTTATAGCTGTTGCCAAGGGCTCTGTTAAGAGAAACTACAGCAGGGGGACAGGGCCACGGTGTGTCCCTGTCAGCACCCCCACCCCAGGTCCTGGCACCAGAATGGGTGCTCAGAGCATGGTGACAGGTGAATGAAAAGGTCAACTAAATTTGGGATTCTAATTTTAGCCCTGGATGAGAAAAGTGGAAAGGAGACTGAGAATTAACTGTCTGACCACATAGAAATTCACACCTTAGACCGGATCGAGTGTGTGTCCCCTTCCCCTCTGTGGTGGGCCCCACGTGCATCCAAGGCCCCTGGAGTTTGAGGCCGAAATGCGTGTGTCTGGGCCCTGGTCCAGACCTATAGAATTAGAATCCTAGTGGGGTGGAGGTTAGGGGAGTAACAAGCCTCCCGGCTGCTAGCCCCACGCACCGAAGCTCAGGACCCCCCTCTTCTTGCCAGTGACAAGACCGACGGGCAGCAGGTTGGCCAAGGACCCTTTGCCAGGTAATGTCGGGAGAAGGCCTGCAACCCATGCCGCCAGGGCTGAGATGGTGGGGGGGGGGAGGGAGGCAGACGGGTGGTGCCAGACCTCAATGTGTCGCGGGGGGCAAGTAGACGTAAGGCTTTGGGCTTTTGCAGCAAGATGGATCCCAGCTGCACATGAGGGGACCCGGGATCTGGCAGCTCTTCTAGCCAGTGAAGTAGAAGCAAGCCAGGCAGGCAGACTCAGCCCAGTGGGGTCTTTGGGGTGATGCACAGTGTCTGGCCTGGGGTCCACTGCCACACGGTGACAGGCGGGCAGCAGAGAGGACAGTGTAGGGAATAGTTCCTGTGGGGCTCTGATTTGGGTCTGGCCATCTCGGCTCTGCCACCTGGGTACCTCTCTGAGCCTCAGCTCCTCGTCTGGAAACCAGGAATAGGGAGAGTTCCCACTTCCTGGGGTAGCTGTTGGCGGACTCGAGCTGTTGGTGCAGGTTGCTCAGTTGTGTCTACCTTTCAGGACCTTTCTGGTTCCCTGCTGCCCACTCTCATCCCCCCCTGATTCTGAGCAGACCAGGGGGAGGAGGGCGAAACGGGAGCTCCCAGACCTAAGGTTCCCAGCCCCATCAGGCTTCAGGCTGCCTGCCCACAGTGCAGTTAAGGGCAAACTCACCCTATCTCATCAATCACATCTTTCACTGCCCATCAGGGCCAATTCGACTGAAATTAGACTCCCATGTTGACCATGAAGAGTTAACAGCATTTCAGCTGCAGAGTGAGCCAGCCCGAGCAGCATTTTGTGGGTAAACGATCGGTTCCCATTAAGTATCCTGAAATGCTGAGGTGGCTCAGAGCCCCATTCCCGCTCCGAGGTCTTCACTGTGGCCCAGGACCAGAAGCACAGCCTTTGGGGACAGACCCAAGTTGGACCAGAGCTCTAGCCCGTGGTAGCTGAGGGACTACAGATCGGTTACTGAATTTCTCTGAAGCCCGCTTGCCCCTCTGTAAAACGGAGCTGAAAATGTTAGTTCCCTCATAGAACTATTTTGGGGATTAAATGCCATTGTGTATACAAAGTGCTTAGCTCACAGCCTGACAACAGGTACACTCAGTGATTGAAAGCTACTGTTTTTACCCAAGGACTTCCACTCTGGGACCGCAGTCTAGGTATGAATCTAATAAGATGTGTAGATGTGTTGGATTACCATGGAGACCACCTAATCCAATCCGTGGGGGACGCTCAGTGGCTGTTTATTGAGTTAAAAGAAACAGGCATCTAATTTTAGCCCAAAGAAAAGTTAAAAGGCAATTTGAATAGTGGGCTTTGACTAGACAGTATGATGGTTCTGCTGTCATTCTCTGGCATGTGATAATGGTGTTCCTTAAAGGAAAGAAGTCATTCACACTCACTGTGATCAGAGCCGCTCTCGTTTTCCAGGGACCTTCCTTCACTAGCCCCACCTCCAGTACAAGCCCCCCTGAGACGGTGGGGGAAATGCAGGCCACAGCCACACGGCTCTAAGTGGCAGTGCTGGGACCTGCCTGCTTCCAAAGAACCGAGCTGCCAACTAGCACCCTGTACCCAAAGTCAGGGAGAAAACCCCATGACGGCAAACACAGCACCATCTCTCACACATCAGCCTCACCAGGTGGCAGGGTACACACCCGAGGCTCCACGCAGCCCTCCAACATCACCCCCCGCCAAGTAGGTGCCCCCCCAGGAGCCACCGTGCCAGGCACAGGTGCACGGATGGAGCGTTGTTGGAGAGGCGATGGCCCTGGGGGGGGGAGGGGGAGACCTGGATTTATCGCCAGCTGGCTCCCTGGGACCACAGTGTAGCAAAAGTCCCTCTGGACTCAGACAGCCCTGCTTGGGCCCCAGGACTGAACCTCACGTGGAAAATGGGGTGGCTAACAACGGTGCCTGCCTCACAGGGCTGAGTGAGGACACATGACACAAGAGTGACAATGCCTGGCACAGTGCTTGGAACAAAGAGGACTCACTCCGTGGCGCTGTTCTTCCTAAATGACCTCATTTAGAGACAGAAACTGAGGCCTGCAGTTCTCATAGCGCTCTTTCCAGATATCACAGGGCGGGTAACGAGGGGGCCGCCCTTGCCCCTGCCAACCCCAACTGTTAGATTCCACTGTTAGTCCCCAAAAGGTGCCCAAGGGTCACCCCCTCCCTCCAGGCTGACCTGGCTCCCACTGTCCCAGAAGGTCACCAGTTCCCTCGATGCCCCAGAGACCCAGTGCTGAGGACCAGGGCCCCGGGCTGCAGGGTCCTCCCCGCCAGCTCTCACGGTGGCAGAAATACGCTTACTGCTGCCTGAAGATTAGAAATGCATTTTTCACTCTGTCGGGCACTGGGGCAAACGCGATTTACAAATAGCAGGAGGAGAGAAGAGCTGGAAGTGTTTTGCGGTTTGTTAAGCCGTGGTGACCGGGGCGTTGAGAGACGTCCCAGCAGCCACGCAGGGGCATCGCTCACGTGACCAGAGGCTTGGCTGCGCCTGACGGAGGGCTGGGGTGAGCGGACACCTTGATTTCTCCGCAGGGAGCGCTCAAGGACGGGGGCTCCCAGGGACTGCACACCTGGTTACTCCACTCTGGATCCACTGTGACATCTCCCTTTTCTTTCCAGAGGGAAAATGCAGAGGAGGAAGAAATCGTCGTCTCCATATTTTAAATATATTAATTTTTCTGCCCCGCACATTGTCTCAGAAGAGCTCCAAAGTGGATAACAAAGTCCCTGCTATGGAGAAGGGATCCCGCCCAAGAGATCTTCTGGGGGTCTTGGCCAGGGCACTTGGGCTGCAAACACCGGTCACTGGCCATGACCCTCTAAGGCAGCGGTAAGGCCATGGTGGACAAAGGGACGGTGGTCACCAGTTGGGAACAGTGCGGAGAGCCAGGCTTTGGAGCCCCCACACCTGGCAGGGCCAGGGATCTCAGTGACAGGAGCCCCACCCAGTCCCTGGCGTGTCCATTCTGGGGAAGGGCTGACTCCTGCCCTTTTCAGACTTCAGATTGCCCCACATGCCATCCCAGCTCCAGGGAAGGAAGCCTGATAACTCAGGTTACCTGCCCACCCAGCGCTAACGGGGGAGGGACAGCTCCCCCAGCAGTGCCCCCGAGACTGTAGTGAAGAGGAGGAGTAATTCCCCAAACAAAACTATATGAAGAAGAGAAAAGGACGGTCAGAAGACCCGAACAACGATGTTCACCACCATGGGCCAATTTTTTTGTTTTATAGATGAGGAGACTGGAGGTCAGAGTGGTTCAGTGACTTTCCGGGTGAATTAATGATGGAGCCAAAATTCCCGGTCTGATCCAGATTCTAAGCTGAGCTCTCCCTGCAACAGGGCTCAGTCTCCTCTGAGTATGTTTGACCGAGGCTTAGATCCCTCTCCCTCCAACCAGCAAGCAATAATTAGCCACTCGATTGTGATTTCTGGTTGGGCTGGCAGGGCAGTCATTTTAACTCGGGGTGTCTTTGGCTCTGTTGAGAGCGGACTCTTGACAGACTTATTGGGCACCTCTTCTTCTATGTGTCCTGAAAGTCTGGTCTGAGGCTGGGGCTCAGATGGGCTCAGATGGGGCTCTGTTTGCAGGCCGAGCAGCCACCCGGAGCTTGGCAGGCACTGCCCAGCAGAGAATGCTGCTGACACGAGACAGCCCGCAGGCTGAGGGCTGAGCATCAATGACAGGAGGCTGAGTTCGTGCCCCGTGGACACTGTCCTCTGCCATCCAGACACTTGGGGCCACCCCAAGGAAGCAAAGTGAGCACTTCCTGGGCACCGGCCCTTGCCAGGCTGTGTTCTGGTTACATCTTGTAGCCCTTACATCCACCCGACAGTGTGCGATCATTAAGGACTGGTTACTAGGTCACCAGCGGGTGACCTTGGACACTTCACATCCGTGGGCTCCGGCTTTGTCACTGGAAAATGAGCGTCATTGAGATAGTGGACAGAGGGCCTTGCACAGTGCCAGGCACACAGCCAACACTCGGTGACAGAACAGTGGGAGTGTAACCATGGTGGCGGTTGTTATTCTCACTGAAGGATGAGAAGCACCTGAACCACGGGACAGTGAAAGCCTGGCCACTCTGGCTTCATAGCAGGAGAAACTGAGGCTCAGAGAGCTGAAGTACCTGCACAGGGACACACAGCTCATACACCAGGAGCTAGCTGACCCAAAGCATCTCTGAGTCTGAAGCGTATGTTCTTTCAACTGCACCACGCTGCCTCTCAGAGGTTCTGGTCTACATCCCAGCTCTGCCACTTGCTTCCCTGGCCTGAGTCTCATGGCCACTCCCCCACCCTGCCGTGTCTCCAGGCCCCGATGGGTCACACTTCACACTGCCACCTTGGATTAGCTTGATTCAGCAGGATTTTCAATCAGCTTGAGAATTCCAGGTCTTGGGAACTGGTGGGTACCCACTAGACCCAGACTATCCTTGGAAAGCCTGAGAGCAGAGGTTACAAGCAACCCAGGAGGGAGGGGCCCCCCGAGTGCCTGGGGAAGACCTCCCAGTTACAGGAGACCCAAGCGCCATGGACTTCAACTGCCCTTCTTTCGAAGCTGCCTCTGATGGGTTGATGGGTTACGATGTCATTTTACCTAAAGCTAGGCTGGTAATACCAATGTCCATCCGATTCTCCAATCCCTGATTGGAAAGCCAAAAATGTACTGTCAACACCAGCAAGAGGACAGTAGGAATAAAACACAGCTTGTTAAGCTCAGACTCTCAGATTTGAAGATAAACACTTATGTCATCTCAACACGGATTTTTTTTATGACAGAGCTTGGCGATCAGCCACGAGACCCAACAGCCACGTGCACACTGGAATTATCGTGGCTCCCTGTACGGCTTCTGAAAGAGGAATTAGAAACTCAGATTCCTTGAGGACTGTTATTTCACACCACTTTATAACCGTGAGAAACCCATGGAACTTTTCAAAAACTCTTTTGGGAAACAGTTTTAGATTTATGGAAGAGTTGTGAAGATAGTACAGAGGGTTTCTATAAATTCTTCCCCCGTTATCCCTGAGTGTTAAAACCTTACGTTTGGTACGTTCATCAAAACTAGGGAATCATCACTGGTACAGCACTATTAACTAAGCCACGAAGTTTATTCCAACTCCTCCAGCTTTTCCACAAATATCTTTTCTCAATCCCAGGATCCCACGCTGCACTTAAGTCTCCCTGTCTCCACAGTCACCTTAATCCGAGGCAGATTTTGGTCTTTCCTCATTTTTCACAACCTTGACACCTCTGACGAGGGAGCAGTCAGGTGTCCCGTAGAAAGTCCCTCACTTTGGATGTGTCGGACGTTTTCTTGTGTGTAGACTGAGGTTATGGATTTTGGAGAAAATACCACAGAGGTGAAGTATCCTCCTCGGTACATCCTATCGGGGGGTACAGGATACCTAAAGGGGTACAGGATATCAGATGACACATGAACAAATAGCTGGGGGAGAATAACGTACTCAAGCAGTATTCCAAGAGGTGTTTTCAGGCATAGGGACATGACAGTCCATAAAAGAGCCCATGTGGCTGAAAAACACTACCTGAAATCTCTCGCTTCCCAAGAGCTCCATTGGACTTCATGCCAACAGATAGTGCTGCCTGAGGACAGGCCTTTCCTGTGGCTCCTCCCACCTCCGGATGCCCCTGGAAAATGCAGGAAACAGTGCAAGTGGGACTCAAGTACCCCATCCAGCTAAGGCCTCACCCTATTATCACCAGAGGAGAGCCACAGACTGGCCTTGAGCACTGGCCCTAGAGAACTCGTGTGTGTGTGTGTGTGTGTGTGTGTGTGTGTGTGTGTGTGTAGTTCCTGGCTTCACTAGTAGCTTTTGAGGCTGCTTTATGAGGAAAATCTCTTCCAGGGGATATTCAGGGCATTTTTCTCCCCAGAGCACACCTCATGATTTTCTCCTGCTCTGCTTCTCTCTCCCCACTAGCCCTTCTCAACCAGGGTTTCTGAGAGAATTAACCCCTTATGTCCTAAAGGCACCCAGTATATGGAACTTCTCTCTGTGCATCTATCTAGAAGCCATGTACCAGCCTTGGGAAAAGTGAAAAAAACAAAACAAAACTGTTCAAACCATTTTCTCTAGGGCTTCTGTCATGGAACCTCAGTGGAGAAGGTTCTCTCCTAAGGTTATTATAGACATGGTTGAACAGCTTCGGCTAGGGAGGTATGATTAGTTGGTCTTAAGAATTACACTGGGACAGAGCTTACCTCCACCAGAGGCTGTCAGGATGATCAGGTGGTAGAGACAAAAGCATCCTGGCAGATGAAGGCTCAAATCTGCTGCTGCTATGTAACTTTGGACGAGTTTTTAAATCTCTGACATCTTGACTATCTCATAATTGTTATCTATTGCTCTGTAACAAATTACTCCAAAATGTAGTGGCTCAAAACACCATGTATATATTACCTCATAGTTTCCTTGGAGCAGGAATCTGGGCACAGCTTGGCTAAGTTCTTTGGCTCACCATCTCTCACAAGGCTATGATCAAGGTGTCGGCCAGGGCAGAAATCCTCGTTGTGTTCAAGTGGGGCAAGATCCACTTCTAAGTTCGCTCAGCAGCTGTTGGTAGAATTCAGTGCCTCATGGGCTGGTATTGAAGGTCTCAGTTCCTTGCTGGCTGTTGGCCCCATGCTACACTCAGTTCCTTGCCAGGTGGGCCTTTACATTCAAGTAAGCAAGTAAGAAGAGCCAGAGTATACACCAGTAAGGCGGATGTCAGTCTTCTGTAATCTAATTACAGAAGTGACACCCATCACTTTTGCTGTATTCATGAGAAGAGTCATTAGGTCCAGCTCACTCTCAAGGGTGAATGAATACCAGGAGGCGGGGATCACCGAGGACCAGGCTAGAAGCTGCCTACACTTCAGTAGAGTAGCACTAATTGCCTTGCTCAAATGCTCTTAAAATTTGCATACAGCACCTGCCACACAGGCAGACGGCCAGTAAACAGCAGCCACTACCATAAAGTAGGTGCTTAGTTCACATCTATTTCCTTTCCCTCTCTTATGCTATTTGAGCCATCTTTTTTCATTGACAGAGGATGTGTTTACCAAGTACTAGCTCAACAACATGGTCTTATTTTTGTTATAGGTGAAACTAGTCATACCCAAGAGAGAAATTTTCCCAGCTAGGGACTTGGGTTTTCTTGGGCCTGTGTTCACGTAGCTCAAGCTCTTCCCAGCTTTGGGTTCTTTACAGTTCCCTGGCTATTCCAGTCAGGGGTGTGCCTATATCCAGATTCTAGACCTGGACTACCATGACTTTCAAACAAGAGTACATCAGTTCATTCTGAATGAGAATTGGTAAGAGTTGGTTTTTGTGTACATGTGTGGAAAACAAAACTGATGTAGAATCAGAGGGGTTGTTTTTGGCATCTCCCTGAGGCTCCTAAGTAGCAGGAGTCATTCCCCCATGCGGTAGATTCAAGCAAACCGATAGTCGCCAACAGCCATTTTCTCTTCCGTCTTCCTAACAGAGACATGGCTCAGTTCTAGCACATCCTCCTCTTGAGGCCAGTGGGAAGGTGAGCCCAACCAAAGCCCCAAGAGGTGAGACTTATTTAAGTCTGCCAAGGTGGTCCCGATCTCCTTCCCGGTTATTAGTTTGGGCATGTTTATGTACCCCAACTTCCCTAGTGAAAAGTGAGAGGAACCATGCAGGTGGGCTCATGAGCAAGTTTTTTTGCTCTTAAAAAAAAAAAAAAAGGCTGGGAAACAAGGTCTTCTTCTCAAGTGGTTGGCCTCATGTCTGGCAACTGTGCGAGCCAAGACCCTGCGGGAAGCAATTCCAGAACGAAGCTCACATATGGAGGCTGGCAGAGCAGAAAGCCGGAAGGAACCTGGGTCCTTGATGACATCCATGAGCTGCCACATTTATTGATCCTGGAACTGCCCAATCTTGCAATTTCTGTGAGGTAATTCACCTCCCTTAATATTTAAGCTAGTGGCCTCTGAAGTAAACAAGATGATCCACAGAGGTGCAGGAAGAAATCAGGAGCCAATTATGTTTTTAAAAGTAAAGAAGAGGGGCGTCTGGGTGGCTCAGTCGCTTGAGCGTCCAACTTTGGCTCAGGTCATGATCTTGCAGTTCGTGGGTTCGAGCCTCGAGTTGGGCTCTGTGCTGACAGCTTGGAGCCTGGAGCCTGCTTCCGATTCTGTGTCTCCCTCTCTCTCTGCCCCTCCCCTGCTTGTGCTCTGTCTCCTCTCTCTCAAAAATAAATAAACATTTTTTTAAAATTAAAAAAAAAAGAGTAAAGAAGCTTTGCCCAAACTTCATTAACACAGTGTCTATGTAAGTGGCCAGGTAGCACGCAGAAAACGTGAGGTACGTGCTTCAAGAAGCAGTTTGAGCTCCACAAAGTGCAGCCATTGACAATGGCGCCATCTTGCAGAATACTTATTTTGTATGTCCCCACAGAGTGAGTGGTCTCATGGATGTTATCTGACATAAGGGCACCCTTGCAATACTTTATTATGGACCAGTGCCTGTCTGTAATATGGAATGTGGAAGGTATTAAAAAAAAAAACCACTTTATCTGATCCTTCAAGGTAAAGATGACATTCTAACATTAAGTAGCTATTTTTTCCAAAAGAATTCATGTTAAAAGCACTTTCAAAATGGTCAGACATACTTCAACTTTACCAAAATGTGTTACCAAAAACTGTCACCTATAAACTCTCATAAGTGCACACTGAAAGCTTGGGATATGAAATCCAAACAGGAGTTTCAGTAGGTTTTGAGCCCGTTTTTTGTTTTTTGTGTTTTTTAAATATATACCAACAATAAAAATGCCACACTTGCAATTGAGCAAGAACAAGTTACTGACAGTGAGAAAGATGGAAATTTATTATAAAGATTTCAACAAACACTTTTTAAGACTAGTAGATGGAATTGAAAATGAGCATTGTTTTTCAGTAAGCAGTCATTTGGATACTCAGATCTTAATCAAGTGGCTTTTTTAGCTACAATAGCCATTAAAACCCAGCATTAAAATAAACTTACCTTAAAACCAGAAATTATTTTTTATCACAAAATGTTAAAATTAGAAGTTTGAAAAATGAAGCATTTTTTAATCATATAGCTCTAAAAGAAAAAAAAATTTTAGAAAGAGCAAAAGGTATTTTTTTACAATACACACAAAAGATATTTTAAAACATTTTCACTTTTTCTATTTCTTTTCTTTTTTTTTTTTTTGCCTATGTGTCTTAGTATAGTACATAAACATTAATTTAAAAATATACAGGTCTATATACACATGCTGGGGGTGGTGTTCTACGTGCACACAGGTGACTGGTTTGGACAGCAATGTTTCATGCTATTGCTTACATCCTTAGAAGAAACTTCTCCAATCCTCCCAAATACTAACTATATTGTCTTCAAGTTTTTGTAACTTACCCTCTTAAAATTTTTAGTCCAAATGGAATTTCTTTTGGTGAATGGTACGATGGGAATAAATTTAATTTTCTCTACTTAAACCAGCACCTTTTACTGAATAATCCATCATGGTCAGAATTATTTCAAGAAGCCACCTTTAGAGTACTCTAAATTCTTAAAAGCATTGGAGTCTATTTTTTAAACTCTTTTCCATTGACTTTGTCTATTTTTATATGAGTGTAAAAATTTAATTGCACTTAAAAACAATTTTTTTGGTAGAGCAAGTTCCCTTTTTTCTCCCCTTTCAATGAAGATCCTATTATCATCTGTTTATACTTCCATGTGAATTTTTAATTTGTATTAAAAATAAATACTCTTTGGCATTTGGATTGGCTTTGCACCGAATATACATGTTAACTCAAGAACTGATCTATTTACAACAGTCAAAACGCCCCTCTATCAACCTCTATCAAGGGTTTATCAGCCTGTGTTCCTCTCTGCTTTCCTTCCACCCCACCCCCAAGAAACTATGATCTTAGATGTTAATCTTTGTTTTCTTTAGTTTTACTACTCATGAATCCCTACCCTAAACAATGTACTAAGTTTTTCCAGTTTCTGAACTTTATAGCCAAATTATTCATCTTTCAATGGTTTGCACTTCCTCTTTTGTTTACAAAATCCTGCCCTTCCCCAAAGTCGTAAAAATATCCTTTTCTTTTTTTAAGTTTATTTATTTTTGAGAGAGAAAAAGAGAGACCAAGCTGGGGAGGGGCAAAAGACAGGGAGAGAGAGAATCCAAAACAGGCTCTGCAATGTCAGTGCAGATCCCAAGGTGGGGCTCGAACTCACAAACTGGGAGATCATGACTGAGCCGAAACCAAGAGTTGGATGTTTAACTGAATGAGCCACCCAGGCGCCCCATAACAATATCCTTCTGTATTTATTGTCTTCTAAAAGTTTCATAGTTTTAACTTTCTTAAGTGAATCTTGAATGCGCCTGGGATTGCTTTTTGCAGCTGGTGCAAGGTGGGGGGGGGGGGGTCCAACTCACCTTTTTCCTTTGTGAAAAGTTATTCAAGCACTGTTTATTAAATAATCCATTCTCCGCTCCGCCCCCCGCCCCCCAACTGGTCTGCACTGACCTCCTTTTAAAAATTAAGTTCCCGTACTAAGCGGGTCAGTTTCTGAGCTCTTCAACCTTGTCTGTTCCTCCACTTGTAATCTCTGTACCAATCCCGCATTGTTTTAATGACTACATTTGATGTAAGTTTTTTGTTGTTTCTTCAGATGTCTGAGTAAATGGCTTCTGGTTTTGTTTTTCATTTTAGAGTAAGCTTTTAAATCTGGTAGTGCTAGTTCCCTTCACACTTCATTGTTTTTTAGTAATGTTTTGAATGTCCTTGGCCCTTTGCTCTTGCATTCACATTATGGGATCAGCTTGTCAAGTACCACAGTGAAAACCATTGGGATTTTTTGTTGGGATTGCATTAATTTACTAATCAATTTGAACAAAGAGCTGCGACCTACATGATCTTCTTATCCATATCTCCCATTTATTTAGGTCAATCAAGGTGTTGGGGGTTTTTTCCATCATCGTTTTCTCATTAAAAGGCTTATATAGCTCTTAAGATTTATTCTTCTATACTTTATACTGTTTTGTTCCCACTGTAAATTTTCTTAATTAAAATTAAAATCTTAAGACGTTATAGATTGTTGCTTGATGCATGGAAATGTAATTGACATTCACATGTTGATTTTGTTCCAGTGAACTTGATGAACTCTTAAGTCTTCTCATCTGCCTTGCAGACTCTTTGGATTTTCACAATCTGATCATATGTTAATCTGTTAACAGATGAGTTACACTGATTGATCTTCTAATATTAACCAACTTGCTGCCTCAGGTAAATCCATTGTGGTCATCATTTGTTATACTTTAAATACAATGTTAGATTTAATTTGCAAAAAATGCTTATTGTCTTATTGGAAGGTGCAAGGTGATTTTAGATATCTCCATCGGGTCTAATTTATTAGCTGTGCTATTTAAATCTTCTATGCCCTTCATCATTATGATTTTTGTCTTCTTCATGATCTATTAACTCATGAGGGAGGTATGTTTAAAACACCTATTATATTGGTAGATTAATGTATTTCTCTTTGTAGTTATGGCCATTTTTAAAAATACATATTTTGAGGTATATTATTAGTCACTTAGGGGCGTAACTGAATTTAAAACTGTTATATCCTTCTGGCCAATTAAGCCCATTGCACTATGCAGAGGCTCTCCATCATGAGTAATTTGGGGAGGGAAATGGGCCTCCCCAATGGGGACACTGAAGTTCAGAAAAATAACCTTACCCAAGAACACACAACTCCATTAAGCTGAGACAAACATTTGCTCTCAGATTACATGTAGGATAGTCCTTCTACCAAAACACGTTCTTTGAAATGCAAAATGTTCTGGAATTCTAGATTGTTAAAGACATGCCAATAGAGGAAATAAACACACATAAGCACACATAAAGAATTGACTCTAGTAGAAAAGTTTTATACTCCGTAAAAAACAAAATCTGCTATAAGAGAGGGGAGAGGATTTAAACAACTCCCTACCTGGCTGGGGAAAAAAAAAAGAAAAAGCTGAAGAAGGCAAGGGTCAGGTGACTTAAATGCGGAGAAAAAGAAAAGACAGTCACAGAACCCCGCTGGGTATGGTAATCTAAGAGTGGGTGTCACTACAACACAGCTTGGGTTTTAAACAAGTGGAGGACGAAAGTTGAAAACCGGCATTCTGAGCACACTGTTAGGAAGAACACTTGTATAGAGAAAGTGAGAGGAACTAAAACTGGCAAGAGGGAGCACAACACCCTAGGGGATAATACTAATATCACAGCAAGAAAACACAGGGGGGTTATTTTTTTAAAGCACGGTGTCATCAGTGCAAACAACCACAAGTCAAAAGTTCTGATTAAAGGTCTACAATGTGCCAGTGTTTAAAGAAGAAAACGACACATATATGTACATAGGTATAGATACTACATATGTATGCAGACTATGTACTAAATGTATATAAATACACACACCCCGTTTCTTTTATCGCTGGTACAGAGGTCAAGATGGACACTCACCATGCCACTGATTATCCACGACAGAACAGACATGTGCTGAGTGTGCTTATCGTTTAAGAGGGAATTGTGAATACACCATAAGCAAAATCCTATGTTCTGTGCCATAACAAAGTTCCAATGAACCAAGTATCAACATAACAAGCCAAGGACATCTGTACAAGATTTATTTCATTAACCACAATGTTTTAGAGTGACGGTTATACACCCTAATACAGAAGGAGTGATTCCAAATCCATCCAGAGTTAAAGGTCAGAGCCAAAGTCAGTGGCTTTAATCCCCAATCAAAAAGAGTTTCATTCACAATTTTGTTGTTCTTAGATTAACAGAAGAACTGATGTACAGAACACCCTGTTCTAAGCTCCGCCATGCTTTCCAACAAAGAAGCACCACCAGGGATTAGACTTCATTGCTTCCTCCTTGCTCTGGCTGTGCAGGTGGCTGGCAAGAGCCTCTTGTCTGTCTTTGACTCCCATTTATTCACAAACATTCCTGTTTCCAGCCACAGTTCCCCACAACGTCACATCTGAATTAATTTCTCCTGAATTGCATGGCTGTAATATTGACAAACAGGGCTAATGAGAGCAATTAAATTGCCATCTGTTTAACAAAACATACCCTTCTAAGAGAATATCCACAGTCCTATTGCATTTAGTACATCGTCACCACATTGAAATGACATGTTAAAATCAATACAAAAAATTTTTTTCAAACCACAAAATTTACCCCAGAGCCACTCTATAAATTTCCTAGAATTATAAACCATTAACATTTTTCTAAACAATGCAATCCAACCAGAAATGAAGATAAATTTCCCACCAGCAGGGGTACAGTATGTACTGAGGTCAAGAATGTACCTCTGATGAGGATTCTAATTCTCCCACAGCCACACCACCACCGTCAGCAGAATCAGTGTATGGACTTGTGCCACTCGGCTCTGGAAAGAAGTTCAAAATAGGGTCCTGGCCAGGGGAGGAGGGAAAGCGTCAGTGACTTAGTTAATCACCAGTGGGGACAAAACAGGAATCACTACCCTTGAAAAAGAACAGGGGTCCTTTCATCGATTCTGGTGGCCAGAAACTGGGGCAAATTGCAACAAGGTAATGAAAGTAACAAGAAAGCCATTTCTCCAAGAACTCCTATAACTTCTATCTTAACTTCTGATAAACATGAACTTCATCTTAGGCAAGCTTATTGAAAACTGCAATCACAACTGAAAAGGTCCTATAAACCTATGCTAGTCAAGGGATTCACATTCTGATCTTAAGTTTTAAAGTCCTTAAGAGGCCTAGACCTGGGGTAAAGTAAACATAATACTCTGAAGCGCAGTGAGACACCATAAAAAAATCAACTCAAAACATCCAAACTGACTGGATACCTAATGCAGCTTTTTAAAATTTTTTTACTATCTCAGATTAGTGTCTATTCATAAAACAAGGTTCAGTTATTTTAATAATAGCTGCTTATTAAACAACTGAATTTTAGCTCAAGGGCAATGCCTCTGTAATTACCGTGGAAAATATTAACTGCCCTAAAACAGAGAAAACATAGACGAAAATATAACTAGTCTCGATAAGAAAAGAAGATAAAATCTGGAAGGGCTACTCTGGAGATTAAACAGGCTTATTTAAATACTATGATACAAGTGCCCCTGCTCACTTTATAACTGCAGAAACCGATTGTGTTTGCTAGATCACCATTACCTTTGCTAGAACGGGTGCACAGACCACCACTCTGAAGTTCTCCTTTTGTGCTGAAAAACTTTCAAATCCCTTGTTCGGTCAGTACAGAATATTGCGAGGCGATGCATGTGCAAACTCTTCCTGAGGAATTCTTCACGTGTGCAAATCTGCAACCTGACAGAAAGCGTGGCATTTATAGTGGGGGAAGTGGCAGCTTTACGGGGCTGGCGCACTCGAAACGCACACGCAGCACGAACGGCCACGGGCACCTGTTCCCCTGCGATCTCACTCACAGGTCAGTGTTCACCCCACGCCTCAAAGAAAGGGAGAGAGGAACTGCCTCAAATTTGTAAAAGGGACACGGAAAAAAAAAGTGACTTTCCCACAAACCTGACCAATGCCCAACTCCTGCCTCCGGGTTTGCGTTTCTTCTAACTCTACCTAAGAACTGTTCAGAGGCGCTATACCAGGTTTTGCTTTCCGCTCCACAGAAAACAAGTAGGTCCTGTCGGGTTAGGGTGCAGCTGTGACAACGGGGAACAGGAGATGACACTGTTACTGAAGCATGAGGCCAACTCTGAAAGTAAGTACCGTCTCTCAATTACAATTACCAATGACTTGGACATGGCATTATTTCGAGGTGACTGAACTGCTTTCTTTTGGAGAGCCTGGTTTCAGGCTGCACATGCTTGGCGGTCAGGCTTGCCGAAGCAACTACGTGCCGATTAACAAGACAGTTTACCTTTAACAAGACAGTGGACAGTTTTCTGTCCTCAATGATTTGGGCCCCACAAAAGCCAGGATTCAACTGGGGTGGAGAAACTAGATACTGTACTGGCAAAGAAGAATACAAGTAAACATGAGAAGAAAACACTTTCTGGTAAACGGTGCTTTGTCAATACAAAACGGAGGGCAACTCTGATTTCCCCTTGTGTTGCAAACTAAGAATTCTGTTAAGAAACCCAATTAAAGAAGCAAGGTCAATTTCTACTCAAAAACGAAGAAATAGGTTTTCCATACTGCAATGTACCTCAAGGGGCCAACAGGTAACAACCACGTCACATGCACTAGGAGAACGTGTATCTTCTTTCTATAGGGCCTTCCACTCACGGCCTCGCAGTACCACGCCCTGGCCCATAGCTAGCTGCAGTCGCTGTGCAAATATTTAGAGAAGCTGAATTTTGCAAACTTTGTCCACTTTTTGTTAACACATATATAATAAGAAGACAACATAAAATGTTTCTCCATTAACTTAATAATGCAAAAGCATCCAAAGATTTTAACACCAGTTCACATCATAATACAATGCTTTTGTAGAGAAGTTCCCCTGTTAGCCAAAGAAACACTCTCCCAGAAAAAGCATTTGGGTACATTATTAGGATAATGAAGAATTCATCCCACATTTAAAGAAGCATCCCAATTTTACTCCTTTCAGAAATATTCCTGAAACCACTCAGGGGAGACTTTAGTTGCAGGTGTTATTTATAAGCCTGCAGCAAGCGTTCCATTGAGAAAGTAAACTTTGGACTTCATGATAGAGTGGAGTTCTTCCCCGATACCAGAATGCTACTGGGGTAGCGAATCAAACTGTATAGGGCACAGTGAGAACCTGTATATATTCTTCCAGTAATTCGGTGTGTATCAATACAACCCAAGATGCTCACAGGGTTAAAAATGAGTCCAATTCAAAGCCCTCCACAAAATCCAGCTCTGGTTGAGAAGTACTTAAAAGATAAATCTGCCAACTTTTACGTTTACTTCTCGGAACAGTAGTTTTACAAATAGAGGACTTCTACTAGAGCACTTACTTGCTCCTACTGTCACACTTCTAACTCTCCCACCCAGCCTGTTCCCTAAAAAAGGACAGAGTGAATTGGCAGAGGCCACTCTACGAAAAACCTGACAATCGGAAGCGTGGCAGTATCCCTGATCCATCTGGTTTTGCCCCAAGTTCTCCGAAGAGCTAAATATTAGTGTCACGTGGCCAAATACAGTCAAGCATATGCTCGATTTAGATTCAAGCAAAATTGAGGAGAAAAGTATTTTCACCTGCCACATCTATTTTTCTTTGCCCTCCCCAAACGACTAAAATAAGCTTTAGAGTCTTTTATAAGAAACTAAATAGCACTGTGGGTGTAGGAAAGAAAAAAAAAAAAAAAAAAAAAAAGAGCTGTGTCACAGCTGGAACGAAGCTTCAAAAGAGCAGTGTTACTTCTCCTCTGTTATACTCGAATATAATGCTACAAAAGATGCAGACTGCAGACATTTTTTTTGAAGTACCTGTCTCACCCATTTAAAATGAAATGGATCAGGAATGCCACACCACTGATTATATCTGGATTTAATAACCATATCTGCTCCCTGGAGTATCCTAGTAACTAGCTGTCACCCTCTGATAAGTCTCCACTGTCCTAAAAAAGGGAGTTTTGGTGCTAGAGGACAGCCCATCCTACGCTAGCATCATGCCAACGCTACAGCAGCTGGTGAGATCATGGAAGTGATGGAGGGAATGGATGTGTTCTGTAAGAGTTGGTCCCCAACATCAGCATGAATATGCCACAGGTGAGGCAGGGGGGAATGTGACCAATGAACAACGTGTTTCTATCTTCCCACTTACTTATTAGTATCCTGCTAAAGTCACACCTGCCACCTCAGTGGGTTAGTCTGTGACACCACAAGCTTTTTCAGAAAGCATCCGGGAGTCGAACAACTGGTCACGGAGTTGCAAAGTGCACAAAGCTCAAGGCACAGAGTAGAAAACAGTTGTGAACTGGTGAGGGGAGATGTTATAGCAGAAGCAGAGTTATTAGCATTTTCCTTGAACAAGACTTTCTAACGCTAAACAAAGACCAACTCTTTTAAACGGGGTTTGTTTTAGTTATGGGTAAAAAACACTGTATTGTAATGATCTGCTCGATTTCAAAGCAAAAGAGATCTCGATGTGTAAAAGCCAATGTGCTGAAGTGCCACATCCACAAATGAACAAAACAAGTGCTTTAAAAAAAAAAAAAAATTCTTCTGCTCTTATACTTTTGGAGAAAGCTGCTGACGGTCGCTGCTGGATTTCCCTTAGCAATGGTCGCTTTTCAAGACGCCTGTTCCTCACGGAATCTGTAGATAAACTCATTAAAAGATTGTCCCATTTCAAAATCATCCCCAAGTCTAGCAGCAACTGACTGTTTTTTGTTTTTGTTAGTTATTTGTTTTTTAAAATTACAAACCAAAGTAAGAAGTCCAACATCCTCTTCCAAGAACAACTTTGTGACAGAGCTCCTGAGTGTCTGCAGGACCCCCGCTGTGCTCCCAATACAGTCTCTGCAGCTCCAGTGTGTCCTCTTTTCGGGAAGGAAAGTACATTCAATACATTCACTATCTGTACCCTCTGGAACTTGCACACGCTGATGAGCTGTCTGGAAAAACAAAAAACATTGCGACAGGAAAAGGTATAAACAGCAGACGGCATTTGATAATGGTAAGAATCTGTTTATTTAATACATAGTTCTCACCCCCTCCCGATCCCTCAAAAGGAGATTAAAAAAAAAAAAAAAAAAGTGAGCGAAGTGAAAGGAGGCTACATCGTCAGAAAGGAGACTGGATCACTATCACACTCTAGCAGAGACTAAAGAATCCAAGAGGCTCTTGACAGCTGCTTGAGAACCACCACCCCCAACTGGACTTCGGAGCCATCACAGCTTGCAAAACAGCGTGAACTTGATCACACGGACAGCCTTGTGAGACCACCATCAAGAGCACTGTGGACACGATTACACTCACCGTACGGTCACCACCAGCAGTTGCCTTACATAATAGAACCATCAGAAATGGTAAGGAACATCATTACTTACTATAAGCCAACTCATCCCCAGCTCTTTTCCGGGACTGGTCACCTCTGGGGATAAGAAAAGAAGAGGGAATCAACCAGATTACACAGACATCTTCATACATCCAAATGGGAGAAGTGAATTGACATAACTGGTAATACAAGGAAAGCAAGTATTTCAATTCTAACAACCTATCTTAAAACAGGCATTAAACTTAAACAGCAGTACAGTCATTTATAACCTGAATATTCTTAGCTAAAAGGTGTTGTCTTTTAAATATAAAACGCTATTAAATGAAGGAAGGATTATCTAGAAAAATGGCTTACACTGGGTTCTAGAAATAGGTTCAGACTCAAAATGTGTTTGAAGATAAACCTGGGTTCTGCTACCAACACCCACAGCGAACGCCATATACTAGGGCACATTTCAAATATGAAATAGAGGATAATTCAAAGTCTTCCCCCCAAAAAAGCCTTATTATAAAACCAAAAACTGCTTAAGGCTTTAGAAAAATCTCAGAATCTTAATGTACATGAATACCCTTCCTACAAGTGGAAGAACATGAGCCTTCATAAATATTAACCAGTTCCATCTTAGACACCTAGAGAAGATTCTAGTTCCACTTTACAGATAAGAGAGTCTGATTAGGTTCTAATGCTACCCGTAAATCCTACCTTTGTCTCTCCAGTTTCTCAGACTATAACCCAGACAAATAACTATAATGAGTAATAACAACCAATTTGCTAGCTTTTCCTTGCTTGGTCACTTAGCAGCATATACCTTGTCCCATCTTTTCCTTCCTTAAACACTTTTGGCTCCACCCAGCATAGTTCTTGGCCGCTTTTTCTTTCCCATGTATATATTCTCCGTAGGCCAGGATGGTGATCATACATACCAGTGCAAAGACTTGAAATACTATCCATATACCAATGACTCCCAGGTTTGTCTCCAGCTCTGATTCCTTCCCTATGCTGCAGATAGGAGGTCCAGCTGTCTCCCCTCATCTAACTGGGTGAGTCAGGACTGCTGGCAGTTCAGGATGGCCAGAATGCAGTCTGACTCCACGCCACCCCCACTCCTTCTTCAGTCTTCCTCAATAAATGGCACCACCATCCGCCCAATTACTCAGATCAAAACCCTGGCTCATTCTTGATTTCTTTCTTTCTCTTGCTCTGGAGCATACTGTCGCAAAACATAATCCAAACTCAACCACTCCCCATCATCTTCATGGCTCCACTCCCAATTCAAGCCACCATCATCTCTCCCCGAACACAGCTGCAAGAGTCTTATTATTAGTCCAGAACACAGCCAGAGCCATCTTACATAAAAGCATAAGTAAGATTATTTCATGCCTCTGATTAAAGCCCTTCAGTGGCTTTCCATCACAGTTAAAAATCAATTCAAACTCATTTTCCCAGTCCTGTGAGACATGGCTCTTGCCTACCTCCCTACCCTCATCTTCTACCTCTGTTCACTACACTCCAGCCATGCTGGCTTTCCTTCTGCGCTGGGACACGCCAGCACTTTGGTACTTTCCTTTATTTCTGCCTGCAGCACTCTTCCCGCTAGTTAGCCACATGGCTGTCTTCTTACCACCCAGGTCCTCACTGGAATGTCTCCGCCTTGGAAGGCGTTTCATGTTCAAGTTGGCTGAACCAGCCCTTCACACGTGCTCTGCTCACTCACTCTTTATCCCATGCTGTCTCGGTTTGTTCACAGCATGTTTTATTATGTGAAATAATTTGCGTACATGTTCGTTATTTATCTCCCAACATTAGAGCACAAGCTCCATAAAAACTGGGTCTCATTTTTACCCAATACTTAGAATAGTGTCTAGCACATGGGCAGAAAATAAATATCTGCTGAATTAACAAATCAGTGAATAATTCATAAATGGCCTCTACAGATGGATTATGAAAATGCTAGCTCAAGTAATTATTTCATGCTTTTGAGTGATCTTCTAGATTAGCAGAGTTTCCCACTCTCCTTCCCTGGCTGTGCTCAAGACCAGGACAGAAACCTCTTGCTGGACAAGGCAAGGAGTCTCGATCACCAGCAGGAAGAGAAGATACCAAATGGCCTCTGAAGGTTTTTTCTCTAGGCTGGGCATGTAGAGAAAAACATGCAGCACACATAGCATGAACTAGCATCAATGAGCCTTAGGCAGCCTAAAGAACCCTCAACAAATCTGCCCTAATGCCACTTTCTTAACACCTCTGCTGTTAACACTACCCCTGGCCAAAGCCAGCTGTATCATCACAGTTAAGCATTCACCAAATATTCTGAAGCAAGTAGGTTAATGCTGATCAAAAACGAAGACACAGGATTTTATATCCAGAGCCTCAACTTGTATACACAACCTTCATTCCCACTCCCAAAGGGTTAAATAAAAGCTGAACACGTAAAAATAAGAGGAGAATAAAACAGATGTGCAAACAACAGAAGGCACAAAGGGATGTGAATGTGATATGTGAATGTGATATATGCGAGAGGCTGTGTATGTGGCCAAAGATATTATCTAATGCCCCAAGTCTGGCAAGCTATGGCTGCCCTCAAAACCAGACCCCTGCTACTAAACATAAAAGTGCCAATTCTAGAGTGACCCTCTCAACTAAAAGATCAACAAGATCCCTGCAAGGTTCTATTTTTGTTGCAGAATTCCAAGTAACAAGTACTCTGCAAGATACCTACCTTTAAAAGCTATTCGGCACAAGCTCTGAAGAGACCCATAGTCTGGTTTGAAAGAGAACATTCCGTCTAAGGGCACTCATGTTAGAAGTTCCCAAACAAGATTACATAATGTCATCTTTGATACCAAACTGCCCTCCCCCACCCTCCAATAATCAATTTAATCATGCAGGTAACAGATAAAGACAAAATTCTGCTCTCATATGTTAAGTCTAGTACGTGTATTTCCATGTACATAAAGATGCTGCACATGAACTCCAGCTTCGATGAGAAATGCCCATTAACTGCAATCGAGGATATATTTGACAACACCCACACCTCATTTCAAAGACACTCTGTGCCATCCACATCGAAGCTGTGTGATGCCTATTCAGGACTACGCCATGTAAATGGAACACGATCTTAAATGAAGAAATTGTGAAGCTCAGCAGGAATCGTGTAACTGGTTAGACATAAATCATAAAATGACTGCTCAATCAGGACAGCCAGCAACAGAATTCTGGTCAGACAGTCTGTACTATATTCTCAAGGTTTTTTGCATCGATGGACATCATTTCTCCCAAAACAATCCTAGCCAGATAATGAACAAAGAAGGCATCAGGTCTGGCAGGGCAGACTGCAGAAGACCCACATACAAGAGATTCACGGCAGCACGGGCAGCCTTTCTCTCAGCTGTTGAGTACATCATGTGCGCACACCTTTCCGTGGGGGGTGGGGCGGCTCAGCAGTGGAGTGGAGTGAGTCCAAGAATGTCAGCTTAGACAGAGCCTACTCTGTGCAAAGCACCCTTCAGCATAACCTGTGAGGCAGACTTTAGTCCTCACAGTAATGCAGAGGTTAATTTAATTCCAGAAGGGGCCCAATCTGGTTTGTAAAATAAAACATTTTAATCATATCACCTCTTGAAATACTAACATTTAAATTTCAGGCAGAAGTTGTATGAAAGAATTCCACTAAGAGAAACAAAAATTCTAATACACACCAAAAATCCAAGGGACCTTTCCCGACTACAACCCACTTGGCCTTGGCAGAGCAGCGCCGTGTTAGTCCTTCACGTACAAAGGCAACGTCACACTAGGCTATTTATGGAGTCAGTTCCTCTTTCATCCCGAGCAAATTTTAAGAGCTGCTGCACACTAAGCAGTCCTGCACCCTGTCCTCTTCTTCCAGTTCCAAAATCAGGCTTAGGAAAATATCTGATGTGTTTACATAGTTCCAGACACTGTTCTGGAAGGTGAATTCAAGGTGTTCAGAGAAATCCACAAGAGCTATCTTCACACAGTGCTTCACAGAAATAAAGGTTTTCAGAAGGCTGTTTAGTTTTTAAAGGCATCAATAAACTCACCTCTAAAATTAAAAGCAAACATTCAAATAAAAACATGAATAAAAGCATAAAGACTTCACTATTATGGTAAGCCTAAATTAAAGAAAACCATAAAAGGTATACTCAGATTATTTTCCATTCCCTTAAAAACATTTAAGAAAAAACTTTCAACTGCGATTCAAAACCCATACGCCATAAAGAAAAAACCTGATAATCACACAAAAATAAAAAACTGCTGCATGACTTAAAACAAAAAAGCCACCATGAGTAAAGTCATAGACAAACTGAGAAAACTAACGCTCTTATCTTGGGCAAACAATCTCTGCACCACACAGAGAGCCCCTAGAATTCAAGAAAAAAAAGACTAACAAACAGAAAAGTAAGCAAAGGTCATAAGCAGGCAGTTTACCAAAAAAGAAATACAACATGTTCATATTCTCAGCCTCACTCGTAAGAGAAATGCAAATGAAACCAACTCTGAGTAATTATTTTTCACCTGCCAGACCAGAGAAAATCCAAAAGTGTAACGACACACTCTACCGGCAAGGCCATAAAGAAGAGGTACTTCCAAAATTTGCTGGTGGATATGCAAAACTGCACAATCCCCTGTGAAGGGAAAACTGGTGATACTGATCAAAATTACACCTGCCTTTTATTTTCGGCTCAGCAATCCCACTGACGGGAATTTACTCTCCAGATCCACCTGCAACAGGTACAAAATTATGCACGTACAAGGGTATTCATTGTAGCACATGTGTGACAGCAAGACTGGAAATAATTCAAGTTGCCATCCACAGGGGAGTGGCTAAACAAGTTCTAGCTACACAACAGAATGTGTAAGAAAGGAATAAAAATGAGAACACATATCGTGTCTGCTTGTATCGGTATATTAAAAGGCACACCGAAAGGAATCATCAGCAGCTCATAAAATGGTCACCTAACGAGGTAGGAACAGATTGGAAGACAAGAAGGAGCAAAACTTCTCAATGTATGCTTTTTATATCATCTTGACTTTTGAACCGTATGAATAGAACAGCTCTTCAAATATGACTAAGTAAAATGCTATGCCATTAAACGGCTTCATTCTGTGTATGAAAATAATACCGTTATTAGAAATACTGCAATTAATGTCAGGAAACACCTGGCCACTGGACATCAGGGAGAAAAATTAGCCTAACATTCCAGCATTCCTATGGCCTTCCCTTAACTTGATCCAAGAAAGTCAAGATTACCAGACCTATCTACACAGCTTCCGTGGGCCTTTCCTGTGTGAGCTGCCAGCAAGGGGGCAAATGATCAGTGGATTACTCAGTGCCCTCACTACCACATGAATATAGATAGCACAAGGGCAAAAAGGGAATAAATACCAACCCGTGAGGCTACAAAGAACAGACTTTCTACTTTCTTTCCTAACCTGTGCTGAGACTAGAGACAGTAACAGTGATCTTGGTCAAGACTGGTGTTCCGAAACTTAGCTTGGCTTCAGAACCAGTGAAAGACAAGGTCCATCCCCAGCCTAGCCTTAGATAAAGTGAATATTCAACCTGCCATTGTGTTCACAACTATGCCTAACTTTCCGTAACTTTCTTCCTTTAATGTCAGGAATTGAAACAAGAGAAGGTATGTAAGAGTGCTGAGAGTAGGGATTATGAAAATATAAGGCCTGACTGCACCTTTCAATGATTTGGTGACACAACAGGGTATTTTCCCATAGTATAATCTATTTCAGTTGAAAAAATGCACTTTGCAAGACTTTCTGGGATATAGCTACGATATTGAACTGCAAATTTTAGAAAAATTAGCCAAGTGTATGTATCAAAACCAAGGAAGGCAAATTTTCTGGACACATGTAAATACATACTCCAATTTTTAAGAAGAAACAAGTAGAATCTAGGACAAAAGTGAAAATATGAAACACAGAATCTAAAAGCCTCTTTACTGGTTTAGTCGTAAAACGAAGTCATTTGCTTGTACCTTGTAACTAAAGTACCTTGTAACTAAACATAAAATTTCTCTGTTTTCCCAGGTGTTGAGAACTAACGTAGAGGATCAAAACTAGAAGAGCACTTAGAGGCTTCCCAGTCTAACTACTCACCCACTGAGAAATCCTGTCTTCAAATCCATTTTTAGTGACAGGCGGCTTCCATGGAATCAGACCCCAGCTGTCCCATCTCTGTGCACAGACAGGGAGCCAACGGCCTCTCCCCGCAGTGTCACCTTGACCATTCAGCAGTTAGTTCCCACTCTAAGAACTCTGGCCTCCCTCCCCTGCCAAGCCAAACTGGCCTAAGGAAATGGACATATTTTGTCAAAAGGGGGGAAAAAAACTTGCCTCGTAAAACCATTCTGTATAAGTTCTCTTTGAAGTTTCTGATCTTCAGCAGCATATTCAGAAAGTTCAGACTCCACCGCCGGAGGGAGAATGTTTGGAATAAATTTAGAAAACAGAGTTGGAGCCATCTGAACCCACTCTGTGAGGAAAGGAAAAGATTCATTAAGGAAATCAGACAAGTTAAATGAAAAATATAAAGTTTTCTTCTGTTCAAAGAAAGAATATATATTAAACCAAACTCAAAATGGGGGGAAAATTAGTGTAATCCTATTCTGATAAAAAAATATACAAACAGGTTAAATTTCCTTTCTAAAATGAATTTATAGTCAAAGAAAGCAGTTATTTTTCCATTTTGCTGTCTTAACAAAATTTAATGAAAATCTCTAGAGAATCTGTGAATGGACCTATCAAAAATTGTAATTAATATGGGGGAAAAATGAGTGAGACAGGCAAAGAATTCCAAGTGGAAGGGACTTAAAAGCGAGGGTTTGGTGGAAATACTAACCCCTATAAGCATTAATTAAACAAAACAAACAAACAAACAAACAAGCAAGCAAAACAGACTCTTAGAGCAGTGGTCCAGATGGGAGATGCACAGAGGTATGAGCAAAACACATAAAGGGGATTTAAAAAGTATACATTTCCAGTTATACTAACAAAGTCACAGAGATGAAAGTACAGCACAGAAAACATAGTAAAAAATATCGTAACAATGATTGGTGACAGACGGCAGCTACGCTGATGGTGGTGAGCACTGAGTAATGTACAGACGGAAGTGTCGAACCAATGTTCTATACCTGAAACCGACATAACGTTGCATGCCACCTATGCTTCAATACCAAAAAAAATTAAACAAGCACACCACATATGTACATACACACATACATACATACTGGCCCAAGAATAGAGAATAGTACAGGTAATAAGGAAGCATACAAAAAGTATCACAAAAATGGGGGAGAGAGGTCTAAACATTTAGGAAGTAGGCTGAAGATAACTAGAGTAAGTACTTTTTTTCAACTTTTTTTTTTTTTTTTTTTTTGGGACAGAGAGAGACAGAGCATGAACGGGGGAGGGGCAGAGAGAGAGGGAGACACAGAATCAGAAACAGGCTCCAGGCTCTGAGCCATCAGCCCAGAGCCCGACGCGGGGCTCGAACTCACGGACCGCGAGATCGTGACCTGGCTGAAGTCAGACGCTTAACCGACTGCGCCACCCAGGCGCCCCTAGAGTAAGTACTTTTGAAATAAAAACCTATTTTGGCCCAAACTAAATTATAGCAAATTAAATGTATGCAGTATTGAAAGAAAAGAGAATTAACATGGGTATCAAATTATTAAGAAAGAGATAAAAGATAAAGAGAATACTCTATAGAAAAATAAGCGTTCATCTATCAAAACAGAAAAGGCAAACCTTTGCATCAGACATGACAAAGGTGAATCAGTATCCTTATTTATAAAACATTTTTATAAATCAGTAAGACCAAATAAATGAATGAAAGACAGGACTAATAATATACAAGACTTATAATTTGCAAGAAAAAAATAAACACAATGACAGCCTTGTTAATATTCAAAAAACTCAAGCTAAAATAAACACTCTCTTCCTCTTATTTTGTGAACGCTAAATACAACTAAAATCCACCTGTACCAAGGGCATGCTAAAACTAGCATTCCCCTACCCTGCTGGTGGTCTCAATTTAGCACTGTTATCCCTTTTAGATTCTTTTAATCTTGTCCTTTCAAATTTTCCCTTTTGGAAAACATCTTGGATGTACATATCAAAAACCATAAAATGTCAATGCTGTATTTAATCCAGTGAGCTCGCTTTAAAAATTGTAATTTGAGTAAATAATTCTATATCTGAAACAAACACAAGCAAACAAATATGTTTAATGCTGTGTGATGCTGGGTCACTGGTAAGTAAAAAATGCCCAACAGGAGGACAGTAAGTTAAACACGACCAGAACAAAAACAACAACAACAACAAAAACAAATACCACAACAACACCACCAGGGCCAAGCCGCTCACGCACTGTATAAACTCATGGCAAAAATGTTCTCAATAGTGTCCCTCCTGTTAGCTCAACTCAAATATGGCTTTACGGTCTCCACACGGTGCCCGGGAGAGCCGCTAGCCATCAGTCAGAGATGGCAGGAGTCAGACCGATATGCCATTTTCAGGAACTCCAGGCAATCATTAAAATACAAGATGAAGGAATCAAAGAAAAGTGTGTGTATTAAATGAAGAAGGGCCGGCTGGGACAGCTGGCACTGTGTCTCAACTAAGCTTCTAAAGATCGGATGGAAACACACCAAAAATTGTAATAGTCATAAGAATCTCCAAGGATTAGGGTCTAGGAGTTAGTTTAAAAAACTTTCTTGGGTGACTCTCATTATACAAAGATCAGTGCTTGAGAACCACTGCAATGAAAGAAACTTCCACATTTAAAATTCAACTTTTAGGGGCGCCTGGGTGGCGCAGTCGGTTAAGCGTCCGACTTCAGCCAGGTCACGATCTTGCGGTCCGTGAGTTCGAGCCCCGCGTCAGGCTCTGGGCTGATGGCTCGGAGCCTGGAGCCTGTTTCCGATTCTGTGTCTCCCTCTCTCTCTGCCCCTCCCCCATTCATGCTCTGTCTCTCTCTGTCCCAAAAATAAATAAACGTTGAAAAAAAAAATTTTTAAAAATAAATAAATAAATAAAATTCAACTTTTAAAGTATTTTAACCTTAATCTGTCCAGTGACTAAAACTACTTTAACAAACCGGGAGCACAACAGGCACTGGCAAGACAGGTAAATGTCAAAATATGTTTAATAGTATCTCAGAAAATGCCTAGGGCGGCAAACGGTTAGTCTGTGATAAAATTCGCCTTTTCAAAAGGACAACTCTCAAATACAAAATTCTCCTCACAAGTAGTATGAATCCTATTATAAGAGCTCGAACATGGATAAAACAGCGTTTGGATAAATACATATCTGTAAGTTTTCCTACCCTTAGTGATTAGTTTTATTATGCAATTTTGCTATAGATGATAAAAGCCAGAGCTGATAAAGCTGCCTACTTGGGAGGCAGAATTTAGAAATTTGTCATACTGCATTTGGATGCCTTCCAAAATTAAAGAAAAAAAAATTCATAACCTATAGCACTAAAAGAAAACTTCATGAGCCATTTTCATCATTTAATAAAATGAATACAAAATTCTGAGAAACTAGAAAACATCAGTTTACTGGACATATGTAATAAAATATTTTTGCTATTTTATGTAAGTAATTAATTACTTTATAAGAATAACTTGTTTACAGTTATCAAGAATAGAGCAAGGCCTGATCCAAATTTAAGTAACATTACATCTGAATATTCTAGCAGACACTCATCATTTACAAAGTAACCTGGGAAAGAAGGTATTTCTGACATCACAGTCTACTACTGGCACCACAGTTTTTAATTGGTTTCCATTTCAGCAAGCTAAATTCTCACGTCTTTCAAATTAATTAAGCAAACAAGCCATCAATTAATGAAAATAAAATAACCACTGGACCCAACTGAAGAGTAATCAAAACAGCTAATATCAGCCATGCTTATTATCAGGTACCATGTTAAGCTCTTTAGATCATGTTTTATTTCATTCAATCCTTAAATGACATAAAGAATTCCACAAAGGGGCGCCTGGGTGGCACAGTCGGTTAAGCGTCCGACTTCAGCCAGGTCACGATCTCGCGGTCCGTGAGTTCGAGCCCCGCGTCAGGCTCTGGGCTGATGGCTCAGAGCCTGGAGCCTGTTTCCGATTCTGTGTCTCCCTCTCTCTCTGCCCCTCCCCCGTTCATGCTCTGTCTCTCTCTGTCCCAAAAATAAATAAACGTTGAAAAAAAAAAATTAAAAAAAAAAAAAAAAAAAAAGAATTCCACAAAAAAGCACTGTCAAAAAAGCATCCCTTAAGGTTTCTAGATTGTAGAACAATGTTCTACCCTGAGATCTTTTTTTTTGTTTGTTTTAATATTTATTTATTTTTGAAAGAGAGAGAGAGAAAGAGCGAGAGCAGGGGAGGGGTGGGGGGTGGGGGGGACGGGACAGAATCCGAAGCAGGCTCCAGGCTCTAGGCTGTCAGCACAGAGCCCAACATGGGTCTCAAACCCACAAACCGCAAGATCATGACCTGAGCCGAAGTCGAACACTTAACTGACTGAGCCACCCAGGTGCCCCTACCCTGAGAGCTTTTGCAATCTCTCTTACTAAAGGCATTTTGTAATTCGCTGGACAACTGTATGACAAGATTGAGGTTCTGGCTTATAAATAGGAAGATAAATACAAAAACATCTTGGGGTTCCTTTATATTCATAATTTAAAAAAATTTTTTTTTTTTTTACATTTATTTATTATTGAGAGACAGAGAAAGACAGGGCATAAGCATGGGAGGGGCAGAGAGAGGGGGAGAGACACAATCTGAGGCAGGCTCCAGGCTCTGAGCTGTCCGCACAGAGCCTGACGCAGGGCTTGAACCCACAAACCGGGAGATCATGACTGAACCGAAGTCGGACGTTCAACCGACTGAGTCAACCAGGCGCCCCTCATAATGTTTGTTTGTTTGTTTGTTTGTTTTTAATTCTAAGATAGATACATTAAGACAATTTACAAGCCAGGCCTTTGAATACAGTGATCTCTGATTTTTGGTTCTGCTGTTCTGACTCTCTCTCTCCTCACAATATACTTATGAAATGACTGTACATTTACCAACACTTCTAGATTCCTTGCAATTTATAAAATAGGCCTGAGAACATGAAGTTGTGGGTGTGTATGTCTACATATACTTGCAGTGTGGGGTACAAGCAAAGGAGAAACTCATAACAAAAAAAGAGATTAATACTGGATATGAGTGAGATTCAATTTCATCCAAAATGTCTGCTACAAATTCATTCCTTGTATTTCCTAACCGAGTTGGTTTTCACTAGTGTGGAAAGAATTTCAAGCGAGTCCTGAGTTTACATTTCATAATGATGAGTGTAGTATCTACTCAATGTTTTCTGGGTTTTTTTGCTATAACAAATCCAAATACCATTAAGCCTCAAGAAACAGATAGATAAACACTGTCCTCTTGGATAAGCTGGAGCTACCATAAACAGATAAACAAGCCCAACCCCAAAAGAAATGACCACTATTTACCTGGTCTGAGAGTGTATAGGCCTTTCACAATATTTGCCATAGTTGAAGGTGTGACCTGAAATGGTGTTGACTGGGCTTCTAAGAGTAAAGCTGAAAGAAGAGAAAATGGGTTATAAAAATGATAGAACACTTATTGTCAAGGTTTCTGTTACTATTTTTCCCAAAGACTAAAGAGCAAACAAGCACAAGAAAAGAACAGCCTCAGAGGACAAACCAAGTTTATACTCCAAAGAGTTTTAAAAATCCAATGCACTAGAGCTCAATCTAATAAGTAAACACGTGCAGGTCTGTTAAAACACTAAGGGAGATTATTCAATTCATGGAGGTTCTGAAAATAAGCTTTCCAAAAGCAATAGTATTCACGGTACTTAGCAAGTGAGCTGAGAGTACCTCCCACTAAGTTCATGAGTCAGGAGGTTTACATTTGGAAAATAAAATGGTCTCTAACCCCCTTGAATCATTTCTCTTTCCCCAAATCGCCATATTTGAGGCTCCTGGATACTTCATTCATAATTTTAGGAAATGCAATCAGTCAGAAAGTCACTTTTCCAAATGCTACAACCACATGACTTTTTTCTTACTAAAAGTAAAGACAAGACACTGCCTGGCTCATCCTCACTTTCCTGACTCTCACAACCACAGGACTCCGACCGACAGTGACAAGAGAGTCAGTTTTCTTTTAGGTTATCTTCTCCAATGAAAATTTTATTAAAACATTTTTAAATAAATAGAAATAATTCCTCCAAATAACATCACTAACAGATATCAACATATTCCATCATTTCGTAGATACAACAGACACCACTGACTCAGAAGTTAATTTTTAATTTATCTCTCAAAGACCTACAATTGACTACCCCCAAACCCATAAAACTTGGCATAATTTTACTCTAAGCCAAGCTTGTAAAGTCATATATAAGCTATGCCTTTTCAAAAATGAAAACACCACCTCACTTGGCCAGCAATGATTTTATAGTTTTCAAACACGCAATGCGAGTTACATCTGAACTTATGTGATGACAGTAAGAGGTATACTGTTCAAGGTGATCCTTCTGCTTCTATGGTCAGGAGAGAGCTGCTAACTCTGAATGGCACAGATAGATACATTTTAAGGATGACAAAAGCACTGCAGAAAATGTTTTAGAATGCAATTATTTTTTTATTATTTATTTTTATTTTATTTTTATTTTTTTAATAATTATTTATATTTGAGAGAGAGGGAGAGCTCGAGCAGGGAGGGGCAGAGAGAGACAAAGACATAGGACCCGAAGCGGGCTCTGCGGTGACAGCAGAGAACTCAATACAGGGCTCAAACACACGAACTGTGAGATCATGACCTCAGCCAAAGCTGGATGCTTAACCGACTGATCACCCAGGTGCCCCTAAAAATTGCAATTCTAAATTTTAGACCCTAGGAGTCTCTTCAACTCAAGGTTATCTCTAATTTCAACATATGTCCCACATGCAGACTCTATCTCAAATCATTTCCTACCTTTTGACCAATCATCTTGGCCTTCGTAAATCTTGATCCCACTAAATTCTTCATGTTCAGTCACATGTTAATTATGTAATCAAATATATACATTTACAAATGACGAAATGATACATTCACAAATTAAATTATACATAAAATATATAAAAATTAATTTGGGGTGAATTAAATGAAAAGAATTATATTCAATAACAAACAATTACAAAGTTGAGAAGGTGTTAACAGTTCACTAAAATCCTCTCCACCTAAATTATTTTTAGGAGATCAGTGTTTAGAAGACTTGTAGTTGATCTCCTCTTTTAAGAAAAAGGAAGAGAATCTGGGGAGGCAGCAGCTTGAGACTGGGAAGAAAATATTTCTTGAGTATTTAACAGGTGCTAGGTACTTTACAGGTTTCTCATAAACTTTACTTACAATTTACTTTCTCACAAGCTTAATTATCATCTTTTTTTTTTTTAACAGATAGGGAAACAGAGGCTAAAAACAAAACAATATAAAACACAATGAAAAAATGCATCCAAAGTCACAGAGCTAGCAGGCAGCAGAAGAGGGCTGAGAACCTATGTTTCACTCTAAATTTGCACTCTAATTCACCATGCCACCGTTGAAATACAGATCTTACATGTAACAGGTACTAATAAAGTACTAACTAGTACTAAAGCCACTGTTAACTAAACCCTTAGTTAACAGTCCCCCCCCCCCCCCAAATTATATAGTTAAAAAGACAAAACAAGGATTCTCCAACAATCCCACTGATGGAAACTAGAATTGGACTTTAGTGAACTTCTAATGCTCTCACCTCTTTCTTTACAGTCTATGATATTAAAGTCCAGAGAGATTAAGTGCCATCCTGAGAGTCACACAGCTTAACAGTTGACCTGGAACCAGAACGAAGCTCCTCCACTCATCCAATTATTCCTCAGAGCTACAAGCTGACCCCAGGGCTTCTCTCCTCTTTTAATATGAGTAGTAATTCTTAAAATCAAAACTGAAATTAAAAATATTTTTTGGGGTGCCCCGGTGACTCAGTCACTTGAGTGTCCAACTTCAGCTCAGGTCATGATCTCGTGCTTCACAAGTTCAAGCCCCACATCGGGCTCTGTGCTGACAGCTCAGAGCTTGGAGCCTGCCTCAGATTCTGTGTCTCCCTCTCTCTCTCTCTCTCTGTTCCTCCCCGGCTCATGTTCTCTCTCTCAAAAATAAATAGACATTAAAAAAAAAATAAAAGTTAAAAAAAAAAAACTACCTTTATTTGCAATGAGAAGTCACTATCTTCATTCATGAAACAATTGTTAAAATAGGGCATTAAAGGGACACCTAGGTGATCATTAGGGCATTAAAGGGACACCTGGTTCAGCTCAGGTCATGATCTCGTGGTTTGTGGGTGTGAGTCCTATATCCGGCTCCACACTGGCAGGGCAGACAGGCCTGCTTGGGATTCTCTCTCTCCCTCTCTCTCAACCCCTCCTATCTCTGTCTGTCTGTCTCTCTCTCTCAAAATAAACTTAAAAAAAAAAAAAAAAAACCCTGCTTTTAAAAAATAATACACAAATTTTTAAAAACCAGGGCATTCGAATGCCAATTATTCATTAGCAGAGAGGGTGTTCATTTTGCTCTGCTGTAAAACATGGCCCCTAAATTGTTTCAACAGGTCTCCCACTGAGAGGTGTCCCTGTCCAGTCCCCTGGAATCTGGGTTCTATAACTGCCTGCTCAACAGAAGACAGCAAAAGTGACACTATGCCAGTTTCTAGGCCCAGGACTTAAGAAACTGGCAGTTTCCATTTCCTAGATCTTGGGACAGTCAGAGGGAACACAAGAGAGAAAACTACAGCCACCACAACTTGCCAGTCATATGAGTGACCCATCTTCAAAGTCCCCGACCCCTGGGTGAGTCGCATCAGCCGATGCTGAGTACAAAAGAGATAAAGTGCCCCGCAAAGCCCTGCCCAAATTGCAGATGTGAGCAAAATAAATGACTTTATAAAAGATTATGTGTTGAGGTGATATGTTACATGGTAATAATAAACACTAGCATTTTCAAATGTATCTAAAGCCACAAAAAGGAAATTACTGATCAGAATTCAGAAAATTATACACATGGAATGTAGCTGTTTTTGCTGGAGGGGATAAGTATAGGAAAATGTCAACTAGGGCCAAGAAATCAATTCTTAATAGCTGTGTTCTTCTGATTTAATTAATATTAGCCTTTCTATGCCTCATTTTCTCCATCTGTAAAATGGAGGTAATGACTGTCCTAAAGTACCTAGAATAGGTCCTACTACATAGTAAGCACTATATGTGTGTTTATTTTTAAAAAATCTTTTTTTTTAAACATAACATTATTAAACACTTAGAGTGTCTCTTGTTGTTACAGAGCCCAAACTAGGCCAGTGATCACTGTGTGAATCCCTTACTCTAAGCACAATGCCTGGTAACTGCTCAACAGATAACTGATAAGCTCAGGTTTATCCAATTTACAAAAGCTTAAGGAACTTTACAGTTTACTTGGAAAAGAAAAGCCTGTCTACCTTTAAATATAATTTTGGTTGAAAATCAGATTCTATAATAAACAAGATGATAATTACTTTTTTTTGAAAAATAAAGTACAAATTAATTGAAGGTTTAAAAGGAAAAAAATTCATTTTTTTCCGGATTTTATGTCTTTATGTGGTCTGATCTTATAAAATATCATGAATTTATGGAAGGCTTACATGGACTGAAGACAGAGTTGTCTCACCAGATCTGGACTACTATATTCTCTTTGAATATTTTCTTTGTTTTTGCCTAATAAAATTGATTTCCAAATTAATGACAAATATAAAAACATACAGAGTAATCAAATAAGCTTTTCTACCAAATGGCAGCGTTTCTCAAAGAATTTTAAAAGGAAAGACTTCAAAATACTCTGTTCTAATTTACAATGAAGGCAAAGACAATGTCAACATCAGAGATAATATTTAAGTGGTTGTAACAGCTGCAATATCTCATGAGATTACGTTTAAAGATGTTTATAAACATATGTCCAGTTTTTTCAAAAGTCGTACTCCCAAGATATCAGTCTCTATTCTGATTCTAGAATCTGTTGGGAACATAATAATGAAACAAATATTATCTTCATCTAGCATATTATTTGAAAATTCTGCTTTTCTAAAATAAACCAGCCCAATGTTTAACAGTTCCTTCTCTTAATTTAAACTCAAAAATTAGAAAGAGTTTATGGTCAAGCTTAGAATAATTCTTCTGTAAATACTAATAAAAGTTTGCTGTGGTACAGACTATTTATGACTATTAGGAAAGCAAAAAATACATACTACAAATCCAAATATCTGCCAAATTCTAAAAAACGACTTCAATAATATACTGCATAAAATAGGAGCTTTTAAAAGATGCTGAGACATTAGGTTGTAGGGACTTCCTAAACTCCACGTAGAGAGGTATACTCTTTCAGGAAAGGTAGGATAAGATGCCACCTACTGGGATGGGGCAGGGGGCCAAGGAATAGGGGGAGAGAAAAACTAACTGAACTTGGCACTTTGATCTGCTTACTTGCTAACTATGTTGCCATTACAGTAAACATTTTACAAGTCCCAACTAATAGAAGAAAAACTCAGGACCAGAGGCTGAGAAGCTTGCCTAACATATAGTTAATAAGTGACAGAGCCAGACTAGAGATTTTTTTTTTTTTTTTTTTTTGAGAAGAGATTTTTATATCAAAGGGTAAAAAAAATCAGAGAGGATTCTGTGCTTCCATTTCAAAGATACAGTATTGTGCTCCTTCTAGAATTACCCGTAACAAAGTTAGGGGTTAACTTCCCCCATTGTTGGCGGAGGGATGCGGGGGAAGAGGAAGTGTCAGGCCAGATAATAAAGGCACTCACTGCCCAATAACCTGGCTAAGTGCCCCCAGCTCTCCAGGGGGCTTCAAATCACATTTTCAATTCCTTTGGGTCTCTCTCTACAGAACTGAACTTCCAACACTTCTTGCTATGATTCAGAAGATGTCAACACTGGGCTTTATATGCCGATGCTCTCTAATCAAAAATCAAAAAGATCACTGGGGTGCCTAGGTGGCTCAGTCGGTTAGGAGTACGACTCTTGATTTCAGCTCGGATGGTGATCTCACAGTTTGTGAGGTCAGTTCATGAGGTTGAGCCCTGTGTTGGGCTTTGCACCAACAGCACAAAGCCTGCTTGGGATCCTCTCTCTCCTCTCGCTATGCTCCTCCCTTGCTCATGCTCTCGCTCTCTCTCAAAATAAATAAACTTAAAAACAAAAACAAAAAAAACCTTGTTAGTGTTAACTCATCCCTGTAAGTTGAAAACACTTACGCATTAGGCTGTAAATGTGCTTTTCTGCAACATGTTCCGTAAACAGCTTTATAAGGTCATCTTTTAGGTCTCTGTTAAGCTTGGTTTCGATGTAAAACTTATTCTGAAAGAGAAAATACATTATGCTTAGTGTATCGATTAGGGGGAAATGATCTGTCTAATGAACTGAAGCACTAAAAAATAACTTATTTTAGGAAACAATTTATAAGGGCATCAATTAAAACATTAAACCCCAATATCAGAAAACAAAAGCCCTGCTACTATTAGTTATATGTCTTTCTGGCAAGGGGTTAAAGTACATAAAGATAAAATGCTATGAACCACACTACACTCCAAAAGAACACGGGAAGATACTCAACATTAACTACACAGATATAGAGACACATGGACCACACTGCGGGAGAGGCACATAACATGCCCTTTAGAAACACTCCATCATTGAAAGGCAACAACAGGAAACACTAGGGAAAGGTACCCCCTTTACCAACGATCTAGGCTGAGCAGGCACTGGTTGACTCCCCAACATACAATCCATTGTAATCATTAGTCTAAGTTATTCACCTGTGGCATTTCTTAGGAATGGTTTTTGATTCAAAGGCAGACACATGACCCAACACAGAACAATCAGACTGAGGGAAACCTAGGCTTTGGTGCCAAGCATCTTATAGTCACTTTACGACCGTGAGAATAAGATGAAACAGATGCTGTGTACAGTGAAGAGACAAAAAAGAACCTGAATCCTTGGTAACACTACTGAACCATGGATTCAACCAACCCTAGAGATAGCCTTATTTGCAGAGTTTTATTCCAAGGGATTAATACTTTTCCTAATTTGCTTAAATCACTTTGAATCAGGTGTTCTGTTTTTTTTGTAGCCAAAGCATCCTGATGAGAACGACTGGCAAGTCAAACAAGATTGAACTTGTTCATATTTAAATGTCAACTCCATGGACAAATGTGGGAAATACAAGGAAGAACATTAGCAAGTTGCTCTCTGATTCTCTTAATTCTTAGAAGATTATAAAAATCATAATAATACGTACATGGTGACAAAATAAAACCATGCAACAAAAATAAGTCTCGCACAACAGACCCTCTGTCGCATTCCCAAAGGCCCCATTCTACTGCGGAAACTTTTGTATATTCTTTCTAAAATGCTGCTTGCATATATATGAATATGCTTTATTTTCCATAATAAAGAGAAAACACTTGCTATAAAGAAATATTACATACTGCTTTGCATGTTGATTTTTTTTACCTAATGTATCTGGAGATTTCTCTCTAAATGTACACACATGTTATTACCTTTAACTGCTTACTTTTCTACTGTTAATCTTCCACAAGTTATTTAAGTAATAGTCCCCTGCTGATAATACAGATTTCTCCCAGTGTTCTGTTTTGTTTTTTCAGCAAGGTATATTTTGTGGAGAATAAATCATTTTAGAGATTAGTATTTCACAGATAGCAATCTTTATGCTACAGAATACAGATCAACCCAAACATCCCATATCCTAATCTAAAAAACAAAGAGGAATTGCAAAATGGTTCTTAAGGGCCCCTGCCTTCAGTAAGAACACCAACATCAGGGTTCTGTGGCTTGGGCACCTGGGTGGCTTAGCCGGTTGACTGTCCGACTTCGGCTCAGATCAACAAAGTCAACAGACTACAAAATATATTCATGGCATAATTCTCCAAATGAAAGAGATCATAGTGGAAGAAAATTTTAGTATTCTACTTTTTTTATGGGGTGACTTGACATTATCACACATCATGTTTTTAAATATATTGCTTAACTCTCTACTTTCCGAGGACAAGAAATCTTTCTTATATATCTTTATTTCCCAAGCACAGGATCTTCCATATGGCAGAAATAAAATAAATGCTAACACAGTGACTGCTGATTATTAATGCCTAATTGTCTATTCAGCAGTGTTATTTATGGAGTTTTTAAACAGTAAAAGGGTATAAACAAGTCTATGTCAACACAATCAAACATTACTGAGGTAGATTAATTTCCATTTCTAACATAATACGTAGTAAAAGAGAAAGAGAACATGCTTAATTCTGTATCTATCTGTATTTAGGCCAATAAACTGAGATACTTTGGAAAGGGAAAACAGCTCTAACTTACCATATATATGAAAAGAGGCACAATGCTCTGCAATGCTCCCATATATTGTCCAAGGGCTATATTAAATCTTTCAATATAGAGATCTGGAGGGCTGGCCTGTGAGAAAGAACATAAATGTGATCATTATGGGAAACCAAGTATAAAGACCTTCCAATACAAATCTAAAATGCAAATACACTCAGAAGTCCCAGTCAAAATTCATAATGAAATTCCCAATAAAGAAAAGGAGAAGGTGTATATCCTGAAGTTTAGTTTAGACTTCTATCTTTGTTTCAAAATCTGCTACGCAAAACTGAAGTTTGGTTTTGCGGTCTTTAAAAACTGTGTAACTTTACCATGCTAGCTAAAAGGCTTGCTCGGTTAATGAGTAAAAAGTTGAATTCCCAAGTTGTATTTATTAAGATAAATGATTTTTAAAATTATCACTAAACTATGTGTACATTTCTGATAGGAACCAGGCTGTATTTGGACCTAGAAGAAAAAAAAAAAAAAAAAACAACTCAAGGAAATGGCACAGGCTTAATACACTATGAGAATGGCTGTTGGGGGCGCTTGGGTGTGGCTTAGCTGGCTAAACGTCCAACTCTCTTGGTTTCAGCTCAGATCATGATCTCACACTTGGTGAGCTGGAGCCCCACATCAGGATCCATGCTGACAGTGCAGAGCCTGCTTGGGATTCTCTCTCTGCCCTCTCTCTCTCAAAATAAATAAATAAAATTAAAAAAAAAAAAGTTTGCTGCATTTTTATAATTACCTTAGGCACAGTAATATTCCGAGTTCTATACCACTTCTATAGCTAACCAATTAGTTAGAAAGCAGAGACTTAAATGGTTCATATACATCTGCAGCTCTGGAGAGCAACAAAATAAACATAATACATGCCTGGCTTTTAACTCACTGTTACCAAAATACCAGGTCATAAAGCCATCGAAAGAAACACTTCCAATTTTACTGCGGGCTATGGACTGAATTATGTGTCCCCCTCCCCCAATTCCTGTGTTGAAGCCTGAACTACTGTGCCTATATTTGGAATAAGGAAGCAATTAAGGCTAAATGAGGTCATAAGAGTGGAGCCCTGATCCTTTAGGATTAGTGTCATGAGAAAAGATACCAGGGGGCTCAACCTTCCTCCCTCTCTCTTTCTATCTCCCTCTTCCACCTATCTATCCCCCCACCAACACACTCAGAGGAAAGGCCATGTGAGCACCCAGCAAGCCCATAGCTGTCTACAAGCCAGAAAAAGAGCTCTCATCAGAAACCAAATCAGAGGCTACATTAATCTTGGACTCCCCAGCCTCGAGAACAGTGAGAAATAAATTTCTGTTGTTTAAACCAACCAGAGTCTGCGGTATTTTGTTACGGCAGCCCAAGCAGACTAAGGCACTGTGTTTTATGAAAGTACATCCATCTACCATTGCATTTTATTCTCTAAAGGTAAATTAATTAGGTGCCATTTTAATATTGAAGAAACGCACAAATGGGCAAGTCATTTGTCTAAAATTAGAGAGTAAACAGGATAGACCCAGGTCTCCCAGCTACGAATTCATTCCAGAGCTAGAGAGTTAGGGGGATGGGCATGGCACAACCTGCCATGCAAACAGGTGGTTCCAACCCAGCGAAGTCTCACTACCTGACAACCATAACCTGCACAGAAGGTCTTGCTTTCAAACAAGGTATAAGGAAATGCTATGCTGAAAAGATTCCTAAGTGCTAAATTTAAGCAATGAAATTATAAAACCATTTCAGGTATACTGTTTTAGAAGTGTCCCAATGTTCGGGGCGCCTGGGTGGCGCAGTCGGTTAAGCGTCCGACTTCAGCCAGGTCACGATCTCGCGGTCTGTGAGTTCGAGCCCCGCGTCAGGCTCTGGGCTGATGGCTCAGAGCCTGGAGCCTGTTTCCGATTCTGTGTCTCCCTCTCTCTCTGCCCCTCCCCCGTTCATGCTCTGTCTCTCTCTGTCCCAAAAATAAATAAAGGTTGAAAAAAAAAAAATTTAAAAAGTGTCCCAATGTTCTAATACTATTTTTAAAATAAGACTTAATTTATACTTTTGTCAGTTCTACTTAGACGTCAGAGTATGTGTAGTGAACTGTCCTTACTTCTAATTCATCTCTCATTATTGAATAGAGGGTTGGCACAAACTAGGTCCTTTTTTCACATTTATTTTTCTTGGTCCTCCTAATTACCTGCAAATTGAATGTTATGTCCATTCTACGTATGAGGCAACTAAGGGCTCAGAAGGAGTCACTGGTCTACACCCCCACAGCCAGTGAGCCCAAGAACTAGGACTCAAACCCTGGTCAATCGGAGTCCTTCCATGTATCCACCCTCCTTGTTTGGCACCCCGTAACCTTTAGAACAATTCAGGGCACACCATCTGCCTCTCTGCTTCACATCTTGCTCCTTCTTGTACACGGCCCGGCACAGCACTCACAAGGCACTCCCCTAAACAGTTCCCAAACAACGTCGGTGTGCCGTTTGAGACCTCCTTGACCCCTCTTCCTGAATGTCTCTATCACTAGGGCCTGATGAGACTCACCCTGAGCTAACTTTTATTCACCCTTCAAGATTTGTGTCCCTTTCTCAAAACTATCTGAGATATAGGCCGTCCAACAGGGCACCATCCCTCTTCTTCACTTCTCCCGCTAGCTGGTCTTTGCCACTAAACTTCAAGTCCCCGGAGGGCAAGACCTGTGTCTTTTCTTTATGCCTCCGCAGCTGACCACAGAACCTGGAACACAGCACGCAGAGATAAATGCATTTTTGCAAGGACAGTCTTCCTTATATCTAAATTTCTCTAAATGTATCTAAATCTAACCTAATCTAGCCTTGTTTTAATCTAAACTGCTTTTTTATTATCTGACAAGACTGTATGACCTTAGGCAATTCATTTAGCCTTCTGAATTTCAATTTCCATAAATATGAAATAGGAAGAATACTAATTGTGCTACTTCTAAGATATGCCAACAATCAAAGAAAACAATATGAATATGCTTTGAAAAATGTCAAACATTACAAATGCATATGCAACTAGTGAGGATAAGTAAACTTTCAGAGTTAACCACCTATTTGTCTAATACTTCAGAAAAACCTATTAACATTATGAAAGGCAGTCTTTTGTTAACTAAAGAAGTTGGGGGAAATGGTTCCACATTATAAGCATACTTTTAACTATAACTAATGGACAGAATCACATGTAATATCTTTTTCTAAACTGCTGCAAAGAGCTCTGGAAATGATATTTCAGCATCCAAAGAAATAAATTTTAGAAGTATTATATGAGAAAAAGAAAATCTGAAGAGTTTTTGCATTAAAATAATTTTCCCTTTTCATAAAAGGACACTTTATCTATTCAGAAGTTAAAAGTATGAACACTGATCAAAAGGCACACTTAATAGCAGACAGAATAAATAAAATTGAATTCCTTAGTTATTCTTTTCAAGAATTCCCAAAGCCTCAAAGGTTATGAGTATTAAAAAGCACTTTTTGTACTAAATCAAATGTCAGAACATTTACTTAGCTTTTTTAGTTCCACATTTCATGCAGCACTTATTCAAAACCTTTTAAATGACAGGACTATAAATTATAACAGTCTTCTAAAATAAATCCAATCTCTTTACTAGGAACTAGAAATAACTGCTATTAAAAAAAAATAACAGTTTGTTCCTCCTTAAAACTTAAGTTCAGTATACCTTGGGCCCCACTGGGGAAATTGCTACCTGTTTGATTTACATCATTTCAATATGAATGTATTTGGCTTGGACATTAAATGCAATTTTTCATCCCTAAAATAAGCAAGGTTCATTTTTCTTCTAAAAAAAAAAAAAAAGAAAAGAAAAGAAAAACAAGAAAAAGCAAGGTGCCAGAAAAATGACCATTGCTCCAAACTTGCTCCAACTTTTCATAACAGACCTAGATTCCCTGAAATTCATAACACAGCTGGTAGGAATGTTTCAATCTCTTCTGTTTTTAAATGGGTAATAACATTCATCTGGTTTAAAATTCAAATGCATTCAAAAGGAAGTAAAGAGTTTACCTTTACTCCTTCCTCACTGGACCAACCAACACTTAATTCCTTTATATCCTTCCAGAAGAATTTTACATACATACAAGAAAATAACTATCCCATTTATATCCCTTTCCACCCAAATGCTAATATAAAACCAAAACAATCTGTACCTTTCCTAACAACATTATCTTGGAGACTTTTATTCTAGTGGCTCTTAAACGTTTTGGTCTCAGAAACACTTGACACTCCTAAAAATGATTAAAGCTTCCAAAAAGCTTGTATCATATGGATTGGATCTATCAATAATTACCATACTAGAAACTAAACCTTGGTTTTAAAAATATGTATTCATATTTATTCCAAAATGACAATAATAAGGTTATTTCATTTTAACACTTTAATGTTATAGTATATACTTTAGATTACAAACTAGTTGTATGTAAATAACTATTTTCCAAAAAAAGGTAAGAAAAATGACACTGTTTTTACATTTTTGCAAGCCTCTTTAGCACCTGGCTTAACAGAATCTAGCTTAACTGCTAGATTCTCATACCTGCTGTGGTATGGAATCAGTCATGGTATGTTGTTTCGGTTGAAGTAAATGAAGAAAATCTAGCCTCACACAGATATGTAGGCAGATAAGGAAGGCATTTTTAATATCCTTTTCAGGTAATTGTGGATATTTTTCTTTGAAACTTGACAAGTGATAGTTTCTCAAAGGTTAGTTGCAACAGGAAAGCTGAAACTATCATGAATTCTTTGTACTCTATTACATTAAAACCCACTGGCCTATCTTGTACTATGAATGGATCTTTTACCACATACATTTTATATCATCACAAATTGGTCATTTATAAAATACTGACTGAGTTATGCAGATCTTCCACACGTTGACACGTTTCACTATACATGAAAAAGAAAAAATTACATTTGTTACTATCACCACCTATCTCATCAGAAGAGTCTTTTTAGGGGCGCCTGGGTGGCGCAGTCGGTTAAGCGTCCGACTTCAGCCAGGTCACGATCTCGCGGTCCGTGAGTTCGAGCCCCGTGTCAGGCTCTGGGCTGATGGCTCAGAGCCTGGAGCCTGTTTCCGATTCTGTGTCTCCCTCTCTCTCTCCCCCCCCCCCCCGTTCATGCTCTCCCTCTGTCCCAAAAAAAAAAAAACTTAAAAAAAAAAAAAAAAAAAAAAGGAGTCTTTTTAAAAGTCCTAGAAAGCTATCAAGGTCATGGTGGTAGACCATGCGGGTTTTCCAAAATTCTAGTTTTTACTTCAAAGCTCGAATTTTATCATTGCCAACAAATACTGTCAGTTGCTTTCCTTGAAGTGACACACTTGATTTGAGAAAATGTCGAATATACCAAAGTCTAAACAACCACAGTTTGTCGTCATTCTTTCAAATAAAAATAGTGTCAACAGGGGGCGCCTGGGTGGCGCAGTCGGTTAAGCGTCCGACTTCAGCCAGGTCACGATCTCACACTCCGGGAGTTCGAGCCCCGCGTCGGGATCTGTGCTGACCGCTCAGAGCCTGGAGCCTGTTTCAGATTCTGTGTCTCCCTCTCTCTGACCCTCCCCCATTCATGCTCTGTCTCTCTCTGTCTCAAAAATAAATAAATGTTAAAAAAAAAAAATTAAAAAAAAAAAACAATCACTGTACTTTGGTATGTAGTTTCCCATTTCTTCACACAGGATTTTTTAAGTTTATTTTTTTTTGTTTTTAGTAATCTCTACACCCAACATAGGGCTCGAACTCCCAACCCCAAGATCAAGAGTCACATGTTCTTCCAACCGAACCAGCCAGGTGCCCCGCACAGAGTATTTTTTTTTTTTAATTTTTTAATGTTTATTTATTTTTGAAAGAGAGAGGGCAAGCACAAGCACAGGAGGGGCATAGACAGAGGGAGACACAGAATCTGAAGCAGGCTCCAGCTGTCAGCACAGAGCCTGACGTGGGGCTCAAACCCACGAACTACGAGGTCATGACCTCAGCCGGAAGTCGGACGCTTCACCGACTGAGCCACCCAGGCGCCCCCAGGATATTTTTTAAAGTACCCAAAGTTACCATAAAGTTAATAATTTTCACTGCTTCTTCTAGGATATTCTTAAGTGAAATGCTTTCGTTTTCTACTGCAGCATGTGAAAGTGAAGATTTGTGCAAAGGCACCAACAGTTTGCACCACTGCTTGTGCACCACCAGAACAAGTATCAACACAGAAAAGGGCAAAAAACATCTTAGTAGTACTAGAGACAGTTTCAATTTTGCAGACCCCCTGAAAGGATTTCAGGGAAACTAGTAAGTTCCAAACCACACTTTAAGAAACCTGTTCTAAGTACAATATCTGGGGGCGCCTGGGTGGCGCAGTTGGTTAAGCGTCCGACTTCAGCCAGGTCACGATCTCGCGGTCCGTGAGTTCGAGCCCCGCGTCAGGCTCTGGGCTGATGGCTCAGAGCCTGGAGCCTGTTTCCGATTCTGTGTCTCCCTCTCTCTCTGCCCCTCCCCCCTTCATGCTCTGTCTCTCTCTATCCCAAAAATAAATAAACGTTGGAAAAAAAAAAATTTTAAGTACAATATCTGAATGTACTAGTTAATCTCCATATTGACAGCTTGTTTTCAATCTTTTGTTACCGCAATGTTGCAATTAATAACTTCAAATAGATGTTATTTTATAGACAGCACTTTTTTTTTTTTTAACGTTTTTATTTATTTTTGGGACAGAGAGAGACAGAGCATGAATGGGGGAGGGGCAGAGAGAGAGGGAGACACAGAATCGGAAACAGGCTCCAGGCTCTGAGCCGTCAGCCCAGAGCCTGACATGGGGCTCGAACTCACGGACCGCGAGATCGTGACCTGGCTGAGGTCGGACGCTTAACCGACTGCGCCACCCAGGTGCCCCTAGACAGCACTTTTTAAAAAATTTTTAAGTTAAAAAAAAAAAGAACTAGATGATAGTCTTATGGATTATGGTATAGGAACCAAAAGAACTTTGGCAGCACCTAGTTTTGAAGACCCAACCTGCTAAGAATCACTAACATTTTATATATATACACACATGTATGTATATATACGTATATACATACACATACATATTATATTATACATATAGTATACGTATTGTATTATATTATTATTATACATATAGTATATTGTATTATATTATACATAGAGTATATATGTGTATATTATATTACACACATATAATAATATATATTATTTATATATAATATATATAAATACATAAATAATATATATAAATTATATATATATATGATTAAGAATATTCCTTAGCGCAAGGCGGGAAGAGCTGGATTTGACATACCATGCCAAGCCTTCATAGAAGGGAAGGAAAACAAAAGTTTATCTTTAGTTTTGAAAGCTAGATAAAAAAGTGTGGTCAGTTATTCTAAAGGGATGTATATTAATTTTATAGCAACATGATTTATTTCAAGAATTTTATTAGACAATAGACTTAAAACTACTTACTTACGATCGAGGTCAGTACTGCCAACAGGACTTTCTGCAATGATGGAAAAGTCCTATACCTGCACTAGCCATGTAGGGCTACTGAGCACTTGAAATGTATTTAATGAAACTAAGGAACTGAGTTTTTATTCCATTTTCATTTGAAGAGATGCACATGGCTAGTGGCTATCAAAATGGACACAAATGTAAGATACAAACAAGTTCCACAATTTCCTATTTATATCCCTCCTCCTCTGCCTCTGCCCCCAACCCCATCCCACCAAAATGAAACATGAAAAAAATTTTTAGAATATGTGCTTTGGGGCACCTGGGTGTTGCAGTCAGTTAGGCAACCAACTCAGGATTTCAGCTCAGGTCATGTCTCACAGTTCATGAGTTCAAGCCCCACATCAAGCTCTGTGCTAATAGTGCAGAGCCTGCTTGGGATTCTCTCTCTTTCCCCTTCTCTCTCAAAATAAATTAAAAAATTAACCTAAAAAAAAAGAATATGTGCTTTTATGTTCATAATAACATTGTCTTCAAATAAAGAAATGACTTTTGCATGTTAAAATGAAATAGGGAAGAAGAAAGGATGGGAGAGAAGGGTCTAAAACACATAAAGCTACTAACATGTATCTTTACAGAAGTAATACATGTTTACTAAAATTTTAAAAGATTAAAACCGCAATTATAGAAATACCCCACTACCAACATTGGTAGATAACTACCATTAACATTTCCATCTGTTCTTGTATGTGTGTGCATGTTTTAACAAACATGGAATTACATTATTTTGTAATCTGCTTTTATCACTCAGCTATACAGCAACATCTCCTAGGTCAAATACATTTCTACCACATAATGACCATCTGGACACACCATTGTCTATTTTACCTGTCCCTCTTCATGAGACACTTAAACTACGCTTTACTGTTTATATTATCCGGTCTGCATGGACACTTCTCTAACCCAGACTAGAACTTCAGTGGTGCAAATGTGTTGAGTGGCTTCAGCCATAACACAGTCTTCTATTTAAACAAGATGACACCACTCCTTGCTTAAGAGAGACCAGGTTCAGCAACAGTGGTGCACTTCTCCAGGCCAGCGAGTCTCAAAGAATGTTGTTCTCCACATCACCCGAAGGGCTTGTTAATGATCAGGTTCCTGAGCCACACTCCAAAGTCCTAACTCCGAAACTTTCCAGAAGTGTATAGATATATATTTTTAAAATATTTATTTATTTTGAGAGAGAGAGACAGACAAAGCATGAGCGGGGAAGGGGCAGAGAGAGAGGGAGACACAGGACTCAAAGCAAGCTCCAGGCTCTGCACTGTGAGCACAGAGCCTGACGTGGGGCTCGAACTGTGAGATCATGACCTGAGCTGAAGTCGGACCCTTAACCGACTGAGCCACCCAGGTGCCCCTCCAGAAGTGTATATTTTTACTGAGAATTTCAGGGGATTCTTTAAACAGCTGGTCAGCGGCCACTAAATATTTAGAAAAGTCAAGCGTAGACCACTGTGAAGGAAAAGCAGTTTTATGGGAAGGAAGCCCAGAGGATTCAAGAGAGGGTTGAGCAGTAATCACCCATGCAACACAAGGCATTTACTGCATGACAACAGGAACAATTTAGCTGCAAACTATACTCAAATTAGTAAAAAATGATACACTAACATTTTAACATTAGTGATAAACTCTACCTAAATTTTTATTTTAAATGTAACAGCTTCTTGACTGTTGTCAAATCACTGTTGTGATTATAAAGTTATTAAAATGTAATGAAGTTCCACATCCACTCAGAATGCAGAAAGCTGCTAGAAAACATCAGTCCCACCCTCATGATAACAAAAAAACTAGTTAAAATACATAATCAGTTTTCCAAACTCATCAGGGATCTGAAGTCTCTGTATTTTACAGCTGCACTGTCCAGCTAGGTGAAAGGAATTCTAAAGAGTGACCAGCTCCGTAGTGCCTGCCTGGCTCAATTGGTAGAGCAAATGACTCTTGGTCTTGGGGTCGTGAGTTTGAGCCCCACATTGAAGGTAGAGATTACTTTAAAAAAAAAATCAGATATATATATATATTTTTTAAAGTTTATTTATTTTGAGAGAGGGCAAGCATGTAGGTCGCACACAGGGGAGGGACAGAAACAGAGAGGGAGAGAAAGAGAATCCCAAGCAGTTTCCACGGTCAGCATGGAGCCTGACACAGGCTCGAACCCATGAATGGTGAGATCATGACCTGAGCCAAAATCAAGAGCCAGATGCTTAACTGACAGAGCCACCAGGTGCCTCCCAAAAATAAAATCTTTTAAAAATAATAAAAATAAAAAGTGATCAGCTCGTCTAAGGAAAGGATGGACACATGAACAGTTTCTCCATCAGTGATGGCAGCCACAAAGGCTGGTAAGAAAACAACAGAAACGGTAACAAATCATTAAAGGCCACGTAAACTAACAGTTCAGAATCCCCGTGAACCCCAACACAAGGATAGTCCACACCTATTCTCCAGTTCCTTTTTTTTTAAGTTCATTTATTTATTTATTTATTTTTCAACGTTTTTTATTTATTTTTGGGACAGAGACAGAGCATGAACGGGGGAGGGTCAGAGAGAGAGGGAGACACAGAATCGGAAACAGGCTCCAGGCTCTGAGCCATCAGCCCAGAGCCCGACGCGGGGCTCGAACTCACGGACCGCGAGATCGTGACCTGGCTGAAGTCGGATGCTTAACCGACTGCGCCACCCAGGCGCCCCTCATTTATTTATTTTGACAGAGAGTGAGTCGGGGAGGGGCAGACAGAGAGGGAGAAAAAGAGAATCCCAAGTAGGCTCTGTGCTGAAGCCCAGAGCCAAATTCGAGGCTCAATACCAGGAACTGTGAAATCATGACCTGCGCTGAAATCAAGAGTCGAATCCTCATCCAAATGAACCACCCAAGCACCTTTATTCCAGTTCCTTTATGTAAGTTTCCACTGAGTCTTTGAGAGTAAACTGAATTAAAAGTCCAGCCTCTGTGACCCTGATTCCTATAGCTTACCCACATTAACAGTGACTAAGCTAGATGACATGGCAGTTACAAAAGGTTCAAGGATTACTTAACACAGGAAAATATCTAAAGAAGTCAGATGGACTAGGATGACTTCTCACTTTCTACACACCTCACCTCTTTTAATACTTAACAAAAATTACCACTTATCCCTATTTGCTTATTTTTTAAAGAAAACTTTTTCCCTTATCTTTTCCAATTTAAATACATGACTCTGTCTCAAAACAAAAAGTTTATTTTAAAAAGAATATAACTGGGGACTCTTGACTTTCGCTCAGTTCATGACCTTACGGTTTGTGAGATCGAGCCCCACATTAGCCTGCTTAGGATTCTCTCTCTGCCCCTCCCTCATTCTCTCTCTTTCAAAATAAATACATGAATATTTAAAAAATAAATAAAAAGAATACAACTCATATTTGTACTCTGTATACACTGTGATCATAAATAACTACAAACATCTATTCATTACTGGAGTGATTTGACTCTCTTGCTAATCACAAATTCCATCTTCAGGATGCTGTTTTAAGTAACAAGTAGATGGTTCTAGTAATCTCAGCTGTAAAGCAAGCACATGCTTTTTATCAACGAGTATTTTATTGGATCTCTCTCTGAGTCTGACACTATGTTAAGCCCCATGAGGGCATATAAAAAGAAAACACAGTCCTTATCTTGAAAGACTGACAGTGAACTTATTAGAATTATGGTCTGCAGAGGGTTGAAGTATCTCACTACCAAATTCAGTGAGACAAGAACAACTTTGCTATAACAAGTGCTTTAAGTTTCAGTTTGGATAAAAAAATAGATCTCAAAATAACTTTTTCAAAACAAATTCAGTGAAATACACATATGAAGAGCTGCCTACCAGTTGGCAATGATAATTATTTTACTTGAAATCTATGTAGAGACAATAGGCAATTTTCTTATTATCTAAAATCATCCTGGGGCTCCTGGGTGGCTCAGTCGATTAAGCATCCAACTTCAGCTCAGGTCATGATCTCGCGGTTGGTGAGTTCGAGCCTCATATTGGGCTCTGTGCTGACAGCTCAGAGCCTGGAGCCTGCTTCGGATTCTGTGTCTCCCTCTTTCTCCCTCCCCCGCTTGCACTCTGTCTCTCTAAAAAATAAATAAACATTAAAAGAAAGTTTAAAAAATATCATACTCAGTAAGGATTAAATAGCATATTCGGGGGATGAAAGTTTTTTTCAAAACACACTCTGTAGTTAAACAGAGTACAGAAATTCTAGCCTCTAAAAAATACGTAAAATTTCAAATTGGCCACCAAGACAACCAGTTGAGTTATGCTGCCACCCACTGGACAAAACACAAACAGCAAAGCAACCCTTGCTCTGACTTCAAACACCAAGACAATTTGGCTCAGTTTGTTGGCGGTTTGGCAGTAAAGCTTTTATTTGTAATCTGGTGTCTCTGAAGAGCGACACAAAGTTAAGTAATGTTGACTAATTATGGTTTAGTTTCTATTAATTTCCATTATTACAAATAGGTCTAGAGTTAAATTATATTGACCTCAACCAAGATATATTCAGCTCACGAGACATTAAAACTACTCCAATCTTAGTAAAATAAATGGTTTAAACACAATTACTTGACAAATACTCATCTAACCATTCCAAATTCAGCCCTACTGGGGAATAAAAACTGCAACATCTTTCTTCCCCATGTCTGTTTCTGTGGCCTCTCCTTCTCAGAACCCTGAACTCAGGTTAGTATTACCGGTACCATTCCTAACACGTCAATGTTATTGTCCTGGCCTGAGAACCAAGTCTGTTTAAACACAATATTCATGTACACGATGTACAGCGCAAGCTCCAGGTCACTGACCAACTGCTGGAAGGAACACACTTGTGAACAGGTTACTGGCTATAAAGCTAATAGATCAAAACATCAATAGTTGTTGTGAAAGTGAAAATATACTCTCAAAAGAATAAAGTGCATTAATGTATACAATAAATTTATCAACATTACATGGGGAAAAATGCCTCATGATTGCTCTAATGGATTCTGGATTCAGATGTACACAAAAATAATCAAAGTATGGAAGTGTCATTTAAGACAGTTTTAAGAGTATAGAATGTTCTATCCATTAAATTCAATTATCCAAATGTTGGGGCAAATAGGATATTCTAAATACTGTCAACTCAAATACTTATCTCAGTGACTTAAAATAACAAAGTCTGGATAAATAAAATGTACTATAGGGGTGCCTGGGTGGCTCAGTCGGTTTGAGCGTTTGACTCTGGATTTTGGCTCAGGTCGTGATCTCATGGTTTGTGGGTTTGATCCCCAAGTTGGGCTCTATGCTGATAGTGTGGAGTCAGCTTGGGATTCTCTCCCTCTCTCTCTGCCCACCCCCCACTTGTGCACACTCTGTCTCTCTCTCAAAATAAATAAATAAGCTTTAAAAAAGTAAAAATAAAATGTACTATAATCATACAATGCAATGTTATTCAGCCATGAAAAGAAATGAAGTATTAATCATGATAGAAACAGGAATGAACCTTAAAGCAGATTAGTGGTTGCCAGTGGCTGAGAGAAGAGGAGGGCGGGAAAGTACTGCCGGTGACTAGCGGTTTTCCTGCTAGGGTACCGACAATGTTCTTTAAATTAGCAGTGATGTGGGGCGCCCGGGTGGCTCAGTCGGTTGAGCGACCGGCTTCGGCTCAGGTCATGATCTCACAGTTTGTGAGTTCGACCCCTGCGTCGGGCTCTGTGCTGCCAGCTCAGAGCCCGCAGCCCGCTTCGAATTCTGTGTCTCCCTCTCTCTCTCTGCCCCTCCCCCACTCATGCTCTGTCTCTGTCTCAGAAACAAATAAACATAAAAGAACAAACAAATAAATAAATTAGCAGTGATGGCTGCACCACTTCATGACTACACTAAAACCAAGTTTGTACACTTTTTCAATGAGTTCAAACTGGGAAAAAAATACATAGCAAAGCTTTCTTCCTCAGGCTACAGGCCCATCTTGAAAGTCTGTTCCATGTCACACTTACCCAGGGACCCGGGATAAGAAAGCCTCCACCATCTGAAACACTTAGCAGGCAAAGGGAAATTCAGAAAATCGGACAGCTGATCTTAAGGGCTTCAGATCTTTGGGTACACACTTCACCATACACACTTCACTTTCTTTCACAATTCACAGGCCAAAGCAAGTCACTTAGCTAAGTCTAACTTTAACTTCTATGAGATAGAGACATATACTCCTACCATGCATCCCATAAGTAAGAGAAATGCAAACATTCGATTAATGGCATTATGACTAGAATATTTATCTAAAAAGTACTTAACTGAGCTCAAGACTACAACAGGCCAAAAGAAACCAACGCTAGTACGTCAGGATTCTTGCCCTCAAGGAGCTCACAGGCTGCACAGATGGCATCTTCCTTGGTAACTAAATAGACGTCAAAGTGCTCAACTAAGGACGACAGTAGCAATACAAATAAAATGCTACAGAAGCAAAGAAGAGAAAGTGATTAATTAAGCCTTTTGGGAACAATGGAGTTAAAATTAAAAGCTCAGCAAACCCTAACAGACAAGTAGAACGCCCCTTTCCAGAAAGGGGGGAGATGATCCTCAAACAACACGGGTTTGAATTGCATGGGTCCACTTATTCACGGATTTTTTCCATACGGTACAGTACTGTAAATATATTTTCTCTTATGATTTTCTTGACATTTTTTCTCTAGCTCACTTTATTGTAAGAATACAATATATAACACATATAATATACAAAATATGTGTTAATCAACTGCTTATGTTATCAGTAAGACTTCCAGTCAACAATAGGCTACTAGTGGTTAGTTTGGGGGAAGTGAAAAGTTACATTCAGATTTTCAACTGCATGGGGCACCAGCCCCCCCCCCCCACATTGTTCAAGGGTCATTGTTCATAGTGGCAAAAGAAACCAAATGAGAAAACACATAAGGATGAAGACACACAGCCCATTTAAATTTTAATAGCAAAATAATGTTACACTATCTTGCTGAGTTCATCTTCAGTGTGAAGAGCCTTGAAATCCTAATTGTTAAGGAGTATGGTCTTTGCTCTTTAGGTAAATAGAGAGTCAAAAGGTTAAGAAAATAGCTGATAAGTCTGAAAAATAAAACGGACTAAGGCAAGCTGCATGGCCAAGATACAAATTAGAAATCTTTTTCTATTTTTCAGCCAAGTCCCAATGAGGACCTAAACTAGGGACATGGCATGGGATCAATCTGAGACACTTTACACGGGGGAAAATTAGCAAGACTTGTGACTCATTTCCTACCTCTATCCTATTACTCATCACATTCTAATATATTAAAATGATCATTACACCTTTCCCCTAAACAGTACTAAAGAATAAACCTGCATCTTAATTATCCCTGCAGCCTTAGCATCTAGCACATTTGCTCACACATGGACACTCAATGTTTGCAGACCTGAATGTTCTCAAACCATTATCTTCCTTCCCTATCTCTCAAGTCCCCTTTAGCAACTGCCAACATCTCTATGGAAACCATATCGATCTCTCAATCCACTCACCCTGCCTCTCTTCCAACTGGTCATGGTTTTAGCCATTCTGTTTCTCTGATCCCTGCAACACATTCTAGATGCTGCTTTCTCCCTTCTCCTTACCAACAAGTCCACAATTTCTTGTCCAAGATTCCTGGGGCTAGAGGTGTGCCATTAATTCAGAACTTTTCAGATTCAGAAGGTATCATGGTATCTACACAATATATTATGTGTAGAGATTGGGAATATGCAGTAGAGATTGGGAATATCAACACACTGATCTTTTGGGAGAAATTCATAACACACGGATATCTCTGAGAAAAAGAATATGTAAATGTTCCCACCAAGTTCCTCACGAGTTTAAATCAAGTTTTACTACATGAGTTTTGACACCAAACTTACAAAAAGAAAAATACACTTTCAAAGCTTTTTTTTGGATTTTAGAATTTCAGATGAGGAACTGTGGACCTGTAGTTCACCTGGTCTACTGCAACCAATTTATATTTATATAATCTTTGGTATTCTACATTGATCTAAGATGCAACTCCTGGTACGTAAGGGCTTCTACAGTTTGGTTCCAATCTGCCTTTTTTCAGCCTGATCTCCTCCCAGTTTCCCTCAAACACCACATCTATCTTCACAGGACCTCTCTTTGCTACCCAAACCTCCCCAGAAACTGCCTTTGCTTATGAAGCTTTCTTAGCCCAAAAATGCTCCCTCCCCAAACATCTACCCATTCTTCATGACGTATCATTTTTAATGCTGCCTCCTCTCTACTCCTCCATTTGGCTGTGACTATCACACTGTTAGTCTGTCATGGCACTTTTCTTACTCTGTTTTGTACCACGGTTTCCTGAATACTTCTGATCAGTTCAACAGTCTACTAGCAAAGATTGTGACTTAATTCTTTCTCTGGGTTTCATCTGTATTCTTTTTCTAATTTCTTAAGATAAATGCTGCTAACATCACTGATGTGTTAACTTCTCACTATGATTATGGATTTGTCTGTTTATCCTTTTAGGGGTTATGTTATTGGGTGCATACACATTTTAGAAATGTTACATACCTTCCTGGAACTGGAACTTTTTATTATAAAAAGTTCTCTTTAAGGGCAACTGGATGGCTCAGTCGGTTAAGTGTCCGACTCTTGATTTCAGCTCAGGTCATGATTGCACGGTTCGTGGGTTCGAGCCCTGCATCGGGCTCTATGCTGGTAGCACAGAGCCTGCTTGGGATTCTCTCTCCCTCTTTCTATCCCTCCCCAACTTGCACACGTGCACTCTCTCTCTCAAAAATAAATAAACCTAAAACAAGTTCTCTTTATATACAATAATACCTCTTGCTCTGAGTCTACTTTTTATGATATCAATGTAGCTATATCATCTTTCTTTCAGGCTTATGTTTGTATGGTATACCTTTTTCCATCATTTATTTTCAATCCTTCTGTCTAAAATTATGCTAAATATGCTGCCTCATATTAGCAGCATTTCATAAGGTTGCAGAATTGCATTCAGTTTGATAATCTGCTTACTTTTTTAAATACGGTAGTCTTAACATTTCACATAATAATTGATACACAGTTTATTTTTAAATGATTTTTTTAATTAAAAAAAATTTTTTTAAGTTCATTTATTTTGAGGGGGAGCGCAAATAGGGCAGGGGCAGAGAGAGGGAGAGAGAAAATCCAAAGCAGGCTCCACCCTGGCAGCACAGGGCCCAACATCGGGCTCAAACTCCCAAACGGTGAGGTCATAACCTGAGCCAAAACCAAGAATCGGATGCTTAACCGACTGAGCCTCCCAGGTGGCCCTTGCTTGATATGCTGAAGTTTAAATTTATTACCTTACTATTTGTTTTCTATGTGTTCCATCTGTTCTCTGTCCTTTTTTTTTTTAATCCTTTCTTGATTTCCTTGATTATTTTTAAGTTATTCCATTCTCTTCCTCTATTACCTGTTAATTATACTTTCTTTTACCATTCTTTTAGTGGTTACCCTAAAATTACAGACTGCATCCTTGTTATCAGTCTAACTTAGTATTTTACCTCTTTCTACACAATGCAAGGGCCTTAGAACATTTTACACCCAGGTACTCCCTTCCACCTTACATGTAATTGTCATGTGTTTTGATTATGTAGATTTTTACACTCTATAAGACATTATCATTATTATTATTCTACACTCACATATTTATCTTCTGTTGTTCTTCATTTCTACCTGATTCTCCAAGTTTTCATCTAGGAACATATTCTTTCTATCTGAACAACACTCTTCATTACTTCTTTAAGGTGAGAGACTACTGATGATGGATTCTCTCAATTCTTGTCCAGAAATGGATTTTACCATTTCTTTTACTTTTATGCTCACCTCCTAACATGACTAGTTATTTCTGATGGAGTGCCAGATACTGTTTATGAAAAATCAGAGAACCATCTGATGCCTCAGATAATGTTATCTTTCTCAGAGACAATTTACTTTTGCTTCTGGTAAGCAACTAGAGGCACTAGCAAATCCACACCACCTTAATGCAGTCAGGAATCAGGCTCCAATTACAAGAGTCGGTAACTTACTATTTTTGCTACTGTTGGGATGTGATCCTTCACGTTTGATGGACTCTAATCTCCCAATTTTTATCACCCTACCCCCACAAGCCCATCAAAACTCTATTAAATCCTCAGCCAATTAGCTTTCTTTTCCAGAATAAACAGGGGCCCCTAGTGGAGAAATGGCTCAGGTGCTAGACTCCCCTCTCTGGGTTTCCTTCTCTCCGATTGTGATCCTATAATTCCTTACACTTTTTATTAGCAACCTTGTCCGTTTTTTACATTGTAATCAGTAAAGCGTTGGTCCAAATTAATCTAGCCTTATCAATCATTTATCTGCTGTTATACCTAACAGACTACCTTATATACTTGAATGGAAGGCACTGGCTACATCAGGTTTCCCACTAGGAACCCCCATAACCAATCAACCAGCTCAGTTTTTTATACTAACCAAAAAATTGACTGTGACTGAGAAAGGCAATAGGGAGTCTAAGGTTTCTGAACAAGAAAGTGTGCCCATCATATTAGTGTTTTCAGAAGATTACTTAACCAAAGAGTATAGAAAAACCAATTGGGAGAATGCTGCAGACATGAGCCAATACTGACATGGAGAAGAACAGCAATTAGACTGAAAGATGACAGAAGCAAGGGAAATGATAGTGTTCTATCAACCTTGACAATCACCTGGAAACAAGGGGTGAAGGACAAAAAGGAGTCAAAGATGAACATGAAAGCTCAAGTCTGAGAGTGAAAATTATTTGGGTGAAGAGGAATTTAGATTTAGACACGAATATGAGGTATCCACAAGAAGAAATCCCAGTTGAAATGGTCAACAGACATTTGGAGAACCTGGTCTGAGCCCTCACCAAAAGTATGGGGACTGCTAAGAGTTTCAACAGAATTTTCCACAACTAACCAGAATATCGTTCACTAAACTAATAAACTTGTTACCTATTTCCATTCACTGGTATATTAAAAAATCAGAATTAGAAATTCACATTTGAGGCTTTGGAGATACAGAAAAAGGAAAATATATTAATAGAGAATTTATTTAAAGAAGAGAGGAGTTAAATGCAAGGGAGCAGAATGGCTTTTAAAAAACCTGAGGCAGAGGGAGTGGGCAGGGGGATGGACTAAATGGATGATGGGTATTAAGGAGGTCATTTGTTGTGATGATCACTGAGTGTTACATGTAAGTGATGAATCACTAAATTCTACTCATGAAACTAGTATTACACTATATATTAACTAACTGGAATATAAATAAAAACTTGGAAGAAAAAAAAAACCTAACGCAAAACACTATCACAGCTCAATCTAGCAGTAGGTAAAAAAGTATAGATATACATGCTGTGTAGTATAATGTAAGCAGAATACTGAGTAGGGTTAGCTATTTAAGTGATTTTTGAAACTTAATAAACTAAATAACAAAAAAGCCTTTTAAAGTTACTTAAGTGGTAGAAAAGTCATTGTTTCCAAAATAAAAGAACTAGAATTTCCTTTTTTTAAGAGTGAGTGTGAGCAGGGGAGAGGGTCCAAGGAGGAGAGAATCTTAAGCAGGTTCCACACTCTGCGTGGAGCCAGACACAGAGCTCAATCCGATGACCCTGGGATCATGACTTGAGCCAAAATCAAGAGTCGATGCTCAACCAACTGAGCCACCCAGGTGCCCCGATTTTTTTTTTAAGAGTCAACACGTTAGAGTATACAGTTACGTAGAAACATTTAGGTTTAACTAATTAAAATCTTTTGGAATCTCTGAAAACAGTAGTCTCTAGTTTTTAAGTCAATAACTGCGCAATATGGAAGATTATTTCATATACCCTTCAGTCTCCCCAACAGGATATGACTTATGATGGAGATAAATAAGTCACTCTGACACATAAACCATACAAACCTGCAGCTATTTTAAGATGTCCTTGAAAGATAAAGGCCCATGCCCTGAAGGTCTAACTCATGGATTTATCAACACCAGCACTACATTTCTGATTATGTGCCAAATGCAACTCATCCCACTTTTGTTTTAGCAAATTTTAACAGTATTTCATTTCTAAAATCAGAGTTGCAAACAAAACGTTCCACCCAAATTAAACTTTTCTGGCTCATGGAGCCTGGCATATAGTCTTGTTCTGTTCCACATGAAAACTTATGCCACGTATTTGTAACAATGAATAAATCAATAAACAGAATCAACTGAACACTGAATACATTTATAACATGCCTAAACATCTAGAGATTAGTGATGGTATGTACCTAATTAGGCTACTCTTTCCATAGGATAGGTCAAATTTAGTTGCTGTGTTGGGAGTGTGCCAGACATGACGGATAAAAAGACAAACACAACAGAGTCTGTGCCATCATAGGAGGACCTCCGAGATGGCCAAACACGGACGCAGAAACAATATAACACAACAACTGCTCTAACAGGGTTGTCATTGCCAAGGTGTTGTAAGTATCCAGAAGGAAAAATTCCAATGGTCTGTTTTGCTTTGAGGGGAGCGCAAGGAGTCCAGAACATTCCACACAGGTGGACACTAACAAGCTTGAGCCTGGGAAAACAACGAAGAAGCATTTGCCAAGCAGGAAGCAGTAGACAAAATACCTTATTACTTTGCTTAATGCAGCCAGATATTTCAGTAAAGCCACTTCATTTCAATGTTGAGAAAATTTACAAGATACCAGCATGTTTAGTCAAGAGGCACACAACTACTGAGTGGCAGAGTTGAGACCAAAACGCAGGTCCTCATGTTTTTACCCACTCCACCAGGCTATTTAATAATGGTTAGACTTTAGAATCTTACAAAAGATATCATTCTGAAGTAAAATATTTTTATAGGCCATATTGCTGAACTCTTAAGTAGAACATGTACTGATTCTAAAAATCAACTACATTCCCTTGGTTTTATATATTACCTTTACATTTATCAATGTGGTTTCCAAAATACTAACATCAAAAAAGATACTACTCTTATGTTTTCGTTTTTAATAAAAATTACCTCATTACCTAAAGTGAAAATTTAGTCTTCTAATATGCTGTATTAGTAAGGAAGGGTGGGGGAAAACAGGCACTCCGATCTATACGTAACTGGTTAGACTGTACGTTGGTACGACTTTGGTGAACTGCAATACGGACGGACGTAGTAAACACTGCAGCACTGTTAGTAACACCCAAAGACTGGAAGCAATCTAAATATTCATCAATCAAAAATCAGTTAAATAAATGAAGGTCCATCAATAAAGTAAGGTTAATGGACAATCAGACATTCATGATAAAGAATGAGGGAGCTCTAGGCACACTGACAGGGACCATTCTCCAAAACCTCAGAAACTTAGTCTCTAAACCTTAGTGACTCCAGAGTACTGACTGGTACCCCAGGCAGCACAGCCTGGGCAAGTAACAGGTTACCTTCATATTATTGATAATTGGTCAAGCAAACACACGGCAAAGATGTAACCAAGTGACCTTCCAAAACTACCAATTTGATTGAGCTTGATAATACAATACTATTGTGCCCTCTAACTTTAAAAACATAACACTGTAACTGTAAGAATGAAAAAACGTCTTACAGTGCTTAATAAGACTGAATACAAGAAAAATCTACTCAAGCAGAAGCTCCAATTTAACAAATGAATTTAGCAAATCAGAGTTCTATTGGTCAAATTAATGATCTACATGTGAAGTCAGGGCCCAAGTGTAATACACATAATAACATTTTCAACCCACATTTCATAGATATAAATAGGACAAGTAGCATATCTTGCCCTGATAATTGAACTGAAATGGTTTGCTTTTTTTTCTTTTAGAAGATTAATTAGTATTATTTCAATAACAGCAAAACAGTGTTAATAAAATCATCCTTTTTGAGGATACTGAGTTCTTTGCTGTTCTAATAAAAGCTCTGGTACTCCTGAACCCCAAAACCACCTAATGCTTGATGTTAAAAAACATGATTACATTCAGATTTCTACTAGAAAAAGGTTATTCAACAAGCAGTAAATTATTTATTAGTAAACATTTGATATACATTGCATTCAATAGGCATGTAATGCCTAGTATGTATCAGATACTAGACTAGGTACTGACAACACAATAAAAACATCTAGGATATATCAGATACTGGGCTAGGTGCTAAAGACACAATAACAAAGAAAGCAGACATGTTCCTCTGCCTTCCCAGAAAATAATATTGGGGGCAGGTGGAGGGAAAGGCACAGCTAAACAAGAAGTTATAATACGCAGAATGAACTACAATAATATACTAGGTGTTGCAAAGGCACAGGTGAGGGGCCCAGACTTGGGGGAACAAAGTATCAGAGAATGTTTCCCAAATCAAATGATGTCCAAGCTGCAGCCAAAGTAAGATCACGCCAGCCAAAAAAATAAGAGGGCAGAGAAAAAGGAAGAATTTTCCAGGCCATCGAGTTAACACGGCAAAAGCCAAGAAGCGTACATAAACTGTTCAAGGAACTGAAGTAAGTTCAATACACAGGAGCAGAGACATAACATATCAGGCTACAGAAATAAGCAGAATCAAATAATGAAAGGTTTCCTAAGTCATATGAAAAAGTTTGAACTTTATGCTTTAGAAACAGTCACTCTGAAATGAAGAAAAAAGCAAGAGATGTGAAGACTAGAGATGTGAAGACAGAGTAACCAGCTTAGATGAGTGTTTCAGTGCCTGGGTTGGTAGTGGCTAGTAAAGAGAAGTGGACAGGAGCCAAGAGAGAAATAGGAAGCAAACAAGATCTGGTAGTAAACTGGATGTGAGAAGTAAGGGCAAGCGTAGAATCAAGAATTTGTAAGCAAGTAACTCAAAGCTATCATGCACAGATCCTGGGTTTCATCCACAACTTATAATGCTTAGGTACCAAACTTTTTTGTTAGGGGCACCTGGGTGGCTCAGTCGGTTAAGTGTCCTACTCTGGGTTTCAGTTCAGGTCATGATCTCAGTTTGAGTTCGAGCCCCATGCTGGGCTCCATGCTGATGGTGTGGAGCCTGCTTGGGAGTCTCTCTCTCCCTCTCTCTCTCTCTGCCCCTCCCTGGCCTGCTCTCTCTCAAAATAAATAAAACTTAAAAAAAATTTTTTTTAATATATAAATTTGTTTGTTAAATGAGTAAATATTTCATATTTGGTGGCAAAAAGATTAAGAGAACAATTTACACTCTAACAACAGGAAAACTATGTATTTGGCCATGATAAACATAGCTCTGGCTACAATCAAAAAATAAATAAATAAAAGCTACTTAGGGCAACTGTTTGCAGTAAACAAGACCAAGATACCTCAGACCAGAAGGCAAGTGAGGAACAATATCCAAGGCCAAAGCATGCTAGAAACTGTGGATATTCCAGAATTGCTGGAGCACTTCCTAAGTGTGGTATGGATCCTGGACATCTATTGCTGAATGACTTTTCTATACATGTCACTTCTGCACCAGAACTAAAATATGATCTGGCCCTGGCATAAAGATAGTCCCTGACCTTCAAGCACTGGAAGCTTTACTAAGGCAGGGAGGGACAGGGATCAGAGGCCAAGTGCTTCCTTCAACAGAATACTTTCTACAACCTGCCCTACCCAAATTTTACAGCTGGGATGATGTTCATCCACAGAGGGTTTATCAACAAAATGTGACTTCACTTGTTTATATTAGCAAATATTAGAAACTAGCAGGCCATCACCAATCCTCAAAGATAATATCAAAAAAGTTACAGTTAAAAAATTAAAATATACCTACATTTATGTTATAAAAGTCATCAAATACTAAGATTAGCAGAAACAATCAAGTTTTAAATAAAAGCAACACTGACATAATAAATGGAATCTGTTAAAGTCTGAAGTATATTCAATCTAAAAAGTTCCACAATTTATATCTAATTTTCTAACGAATTACTCTAAAGGTTAGGTAATTTGGTCAATACTCATCTAGGAAATATTTATAAATTTATACCTTAATCAAATTAACAAGCCTCCAAATATATATCATAGAGACTACTTTCAACCAGTCCAAAAATCCCAAGGAAGCAAAAATCAGTACGATCAGTTCTTTACCTGCAGCTCCTTCGAGACTCTCTCTAGGTGATTAGTTATCTTTTTAATCAGATCACTGTACATCTGTTCTGAATGCTGCTGGCAGACACATTTATACACACAACTGTGGGGGAAAACCAAAACAGAAAAACCAAGTTAACCACAAAGAACTTCATTCAACCTAAGATGAATGCATACTTTGGATATACGGACACTGGTCAAATAATCGATTCAGACCTAAAAAACTGACCAATCACAACTTTTAAATAGAAGTTTACCTTGCCCCAATCAGTGCTCAGATGAAAGAGATACTACCACCAGCTGCAAATCTTTCAGAGTAAAGCATTACACATTTTGCCAGTAGTAGATAATCTAGTATCAGGTGATAATCTGAGAATCTGACTATAACTACTTACAAACTAGCTTCTCACTCACTCTCTCGTTTCAATGAGTATCAAAATAAGGGAGAGAGAGTGATAATTAGCACCAAGTTTCTAACTCACAAAAGGTTTGCAATGTAATCTCTTTGTGCATCACTTGTGTCGAACAACACAACTGTCGCTTCCTCCTCTGTGACAGGGCTGATCTCGTGTCCTACCCCAGGTCCTCACTAATTTGCTGTTTCCATTTACCAGGACCCGGGGAACAAAATAACCAAAGACAGAATTGTGTGTCAATAAACATCAACAGATCGAGCAAGGGTCTCCCTGTGAAACAAAAAATACATTATTTTTGCACCAGATACTGGTCATTCGTGTCTTTTTCACTGACCTCCAAAGTTTCTTCATTATGTATAGTGGGGGTAGCAGGCTGAGGTGGGAAGAAGTTTAATCGAGTTGAGGTTAACTCTACCTTGATTCAAAAGCCATTCTGAAGCAGAAAGTATAAAATCAAACCTCCAACCACCAAGTGTGGAATATACAAATCACCTATAGAGCCTCACCATACATGTATTATATGCATACCTACTGCCGTAATTCAAGGTGTCATGAATCTCAACATACCCTCTCAAACCCAGGCAAATGAAATCTTGACTTACCTGTATATCTGTTCATAGGATATGGGGATATAGTCACCAGGACTCTGGGTTAAAAGCTGATCTATGGCACCATCCAATTTTGGCCAGTAAGTGCTCTTATAATCTTCAATAGTTATAACATTCATTACTAAAAGTAAAAAGTAAAATAAATATTACTACATACCACATGTAAACACAAATCAAAGCAATTTTGTGCTCGCAAATTCCTTTCACTTATTCTAATTTCTTTGACATTCAATCACCTAAATACAACTCAATTATTATCCCATTTCAAAAACAAGGAAACAGCAACTTTGCCAGGGATTTTAAAGAAGCCATTAATTACGATTTAAAAAGGAATGACCATGAATCCATCTTTAAAAATAAAAACAAAACAAGCAAGTATCTTTGGTTTCATTTTCCAGTTTTCGTATCTGTTATCAGTGGAGCATTTTCAAACACACGTCACCCTCAAATACATGTTGCCAGTGATGTGACAAGGCAGCCTATCCATGAACCACAACAAAGTTCTGGAAAATTATGAACCTCAACGATCAATCTTCAGTGACACCCCCGAGAAAATTCACGTAACATAGGACTATCCCCATATTATAAGTCCAAATGCTACACTGACAAAAGAGGTTGCTAGAAACTCGCAGGCATTTTTGCACCACCAGCACTTCCTGGACATTACTAAGGCGCGGACTCAGACTCTACCAACTTACACTTGATAAGCCCAACAGAAAAACATCAACGAACTGGAGACTTACATTGAGGCTGACCTCATTCCTACTGTCTGGCTCTCCTTCCTTCACTAAAGGTTTCATAAAGTTTTTACAACAGCTGGTCCTAACAACTTTGAAATCCAGGGTGACAGGGGATTCACACCAATGAAACGCCAACATTAAAAAGAGCTACTCTGCCCCCGCCCGCTGGAAAAAGGAGCTATCCAAAGAACCTAAAATACCCTGAGTCTTATAGAACCACCGCCATCTCAAGAGGCAGAAGGTAACAACTACTACATCAAGTATTTTACTACTCATTTTACCAGCAAGTGGGAAGCAAAGAGTTGACTTCCCTAAGAGTACATGGCTAATTACTGTCAGAAGTACCAGATAAAGAAAGCCTTTACCTACTGATTTCCAAATTCAGCTTCAAGAGGTCTCTCATATGTATGTACCACCTGTCATTGTTGCTCAGTATTTTCTTTAAATGAATTCACTTTTTCTTGCTTAAATTTAATTCTTTTTAAAAAATGTTCATTTATTTATCTTTAGAGAGAGAGAGAGAGAGAGAGAGCAAGTGTGCATGCACATGTGTGAGCAGGGGAGGAGCAGAGAGGCAGAGAGAGAATCCCAAGCAGGCCCCATGCTCAGAGTGGAGCCCAATGTAGGGCTCAATCCCACGACCTTGAGATCATGACCTGAGCTGAAATCAAGAGTCAGATGCACAACTGACTGAGCCACTCAGGCACCCCTCTTGCTTATATTTATTCTAAAGAACACATTCGTATGACATGGAATAATCTTAAATGCATTTTGCCAGTTGAGACTCAGACCAAAATGGCTATTATAAGATTCTCATTTATATAAGATGCCAGTGAAGTCAAACGATAAAAAGCAAAACAGACTAGTGGTTGCCAGGGGCCAGAGGGTGGGGAGGACTGTCTACAAAGGGTAACATGGGAGAACAAACTGTTTTGTGTAGAATCGTCTGGGTGGATACGCCACTCCAGGCAGTTGTCAAAACCAACAGAAATTTATACAATAAGTAAATTTACCGTGTGAAAATGTAAAAAAACAAACCAAAAATCAAGCAGGATGGGGTAGTAAAGATGGAATGAAAATCTTGACCAATGAATTCCTGCACTGAAGGGAATGAAGAAAGAAAAGTTTTGGCTACATCAAAGGCTAAAACCAAAAGGAACTGTATATGCACGCACACACAGACACACAGACACACACAAAAGGATGGACAAAGCCAGATCACAGAGGGCCTTAGAGGACATTTTAAAGACTGGCTTTTACTCTAAGTAAGATGGGGACATCTGGAGAGTTTTGGATGGAGAAGTGATGTGTTCTGACTTGGGTTTTCTATGGGTCATCCAGCTGCTATGTTGGGAGTAAGCAAAGTGAGGAGGCTGTGAGATGATGGAGGTTGAACCAGGTGGTAGCAGTGAGGGTGAGAGAGGTCGGACTTTGTACATATTTTACAGATTGAGCCAACCAGATTTGCTGACAGTCTAGATGTGAGATATGACAGAAGGGTCCAGAATGACTCCAAAGTTTCTGGCCTGAGCACCAAAGGATGGGGTTGCTGTGTACTGAGATGAGAATGGATGTAAGAGAAGCTCAGCATATCTGAGAATACAGCAGAAATTTTTGGTGCCCCACCCGTTTACTCTGTCCACAAACACAAAGGCCACTGTCAGAGATGAACCGAAAGCGATTTTCTCTTCTATGTGGTTCTAGTTTACTGAATCTCCTATATCACCTAAACCAGATCACATACCCACTCTACACCAAAAGGTGAGGCTTAACAAAGGTAAGTGACATGCTCAGAAAGAAAACTTCAAGTACAGAAGCCAAGAATTGACATAATCATCCCATGGCACCCCAACTGCTGAGTTCGATGATCTCCACCTCTGCTCGCAACTGGAAAGCACTCCTACTTCTCAACCACAGGCTTTACACTTCAGCAAATCACCAAGTCAAGGATACAAAGGAGAAAAAAAAATCTAAAATGTAAAATCCTGTGGCTGTAAGTACAGAATGGAGTCCCACTACAGAAGCAGTAATTGCTGATGCCTCTCAGGTATCTTTCATGTGGCTTTTTTTTGTTGTTGTTGTTCTGCTTTTAAGTATCTTTGAAAAGAGACTTTAAAACCAAAATGAAAAAGGCATGATCACAGAAGAAAATCTTAAAGCCTATTTCCACATCAAAAAAAGCCATATCTATTTCCACTTTATATTTCCATCTATAAATATAATATACGTCTATTTCTACATATATTTTGCTTGGAAAATAAATAAATAAGTAGCCAATTTGGCTGACCTTTATTAAATGCTGGCTATTACAGACTATCTGTATTTCTTCCCCCAAAATTCATATGGTGAAATCCTAACCTCCAATGTGATGGTACTGGGAAGGGCCTCTGGGAGGTAATTAGGTCATGGGAGTGAGGCCCTCACAAATGGAATTAGCACCCCAGAGACATTCCTCACTCCTTATGCAACAGAAGTCGCCAGCAAGAAGACAGTCTACAGGAACCAGGAAGCGGGCCCTTGCCAGACTGAATTCGCCAGTGCCTTCATCTTGGACTTCCCAGCCTTCAGAACCATGAGAAATAAGTTTCTGTGATTTATAAGCCATGCAGTCTCTGATACTGTTGTCACAGCTGAATGGATTAAGACACTAGCTAACATCACTTTCTTCTAGGAAACCAGCTGATCTTCACCATGGTAGCAAAAGAACAGAATACAGACAAGCATCAAGAGAACCAGAGGTAGAATGAAGAATGAGCACATGTTGGTGTAAACTCTTAGCCAAAGATTAGGAAGGTTTTTCATGCCAATCTGCAATCAACACTTAAAATGACAATCCAAGAAACTTCAAGGTATCTATTATTTCCTTGCTAATCTCAACCTAATCCCTGATTTAAAAAAATATATACACATACATACAAAGCATGTGTTTGTATGTGTGCAGTATGTAGCCTTGAATTTTAAAACTAGATCCTTTTGTTAGAGAAACGTAGTCAATCACTCTCAACTTTGTCCACAAAGAAGTTCAGACTGACCGAAAGAAATATAAAGCATGGACACTGAACAAAAATTACCATTAAATTTCTAAATTTTATCTAGGTTGTGTTTTCCAGCTTGAAAATAATGCACTACTTTTTAAGCAGTTTAAAGGTATTAAAACTCAAAACCCAACAAGGCCCAGGTAATATAAATGAGTAAAGCAGGCCTAGTATAAAAATCAGAACAATGAGCATTTCAATGAACTGAAGAATGCAGTGCTCTCTAGAGACAGTCCAGTTCAAAAAATGTAAAATCCCTAGTGTTAGCCTCAAAACATCATGCCACAAGACTTAAACCTAGAAACACGTATTTATTAGATAGCAAGTTCATGCAGTCTAAGTCCTACTGAGAAAGTTGCTTAGTTGATCTTTACTAAAATAAAGTGAAATAAAGTCTAAAACACATGGAATAGTTGAAATCTAAGGTTCGGGAATATTAGCAGGTTATTAATAAATAAGAAACTATTAGAGATATATAATTCACACCAGGCAGGAATACATATGTTCAATTTCTCATACTTATTTATCCAAGTAATTCATCAAAACTTGACATATTACATACTGTCCATCTCCCTCAAACTAGACACTCGCCCCCTGGAGGAGGAATTTACTACTACAGCCCCAACTCCCGCCAAAGAGTGCCTAGCACATAACAAGTACTAACATGTGAATTAATTTACCGAAAACCAAAATAAATGCTTACTATAAAAACAGTTGATGGCATACCACTTAGTGGTTGTTCTGGAATTAAAGTTTAAAGCATATTTTATTTCACACAGACTGAAGCAAACCAGGTTAAGTTCTACTATTCCTTTTGAATTTGTTTGTTATTTGTTTGCAAGGAAGGGGAAGATATATTCAGAAATTATATCAGGCATTATTAATTTATACTTGGTCTACTGCAAGACCTTTCATTACCTTATATTAGTGGTTCTCCAAGTGTGATACTCAGAACAGTGTCAGTATCATCTAAACTTGTTGTAAATGCCAACTGCCAGGCCCTAGCCCAAAACTACTGAATCAGAAACTTGGAGAGGAGCGGGGAGTGATTCACAATACAGGGATCTGTTTACCAAGCACCCCAGGTGATTCTTACACCTGCTCAAGTCTGAATGAGACCCACAGCCTAATGCTACTCCAGCAGCTCAGGACAGCCAGGGTCACAGGTGTATTCTGAACAACTTGTAGAGTCAAATAAAGGTGTAAATGTATCAAAGAAGAATGGTGAAACAACAGCTAGGAGCTGTTTTCATATCAAAAATTCCTTAACTTTATATATTCCTCTATGTCTCTTTTCTTCCCACCAAGAACACTGCTTTCATTCAGAATTGACTCCTGAAGAATACAGCAAAGGTAGGGCAGGGCACCCGGAGGACTCAGTGGGTTAAGCATCAGACTTCGGCTCAGGTCACCATCTCACAGTTCGTGAGTTCAAGCCCCGTGACGGGCTCTGTGCTGACAGCTCAGAGCCTGCAGCCTGTTTCGGATTCTGTGTCTCCCTTTCTCTCTGCCTCTGTCCCAACCCCCTCCCTGCACCCCCCCCCGCCCCCGCCCCCACCCAATGCTCTGTCTCTGTCTCACCCTCAAAAATAAACAAACTTAAAAAAAAAATACAACAAAGGCAATTACAAATTAAATGATTAAGCCAAATTTAATAGGCCAAATTATGTCTCAAATGCAATGACTTCTTAACTATAATTAATGACAACTAGATAAGGTGACAGAATGGACTAGGGCAAAAAGCTCTGGGTTTTCTATTTAACTCTGGCTAGTGTATGTGATCTTGGGAAAAAAAGTATGACTTCTTATTGCCATAGTCTGCCTGCCCATCCATCATCAGTAACAATCCAGTAAACCTGTGTTGTCCAAAACATTACCACCTGGTAGAATGCTCTACTCTCTCCAGCACAACGGGATGACTGAACACTTTCAAGTAATGGACAGAGAGAAGCTGAAGGCCAAGAACAAAGCCTGGGGATTGGGGGAAAGTCCGTGGGAATGAAGAAAAGGAATAGAATAAAACAGGAGACTCTGAAGCAGAACAAAGTAATGTATTCTAATAAATAAATGGGGTGTTAACTAAAAAAAAGAAATTTCCAATTATTTCTCTCAAAAGGAAAATAACTTGATACTGACAAAAGAGATCGTTAATACTTAGCTGTTCATAAGAGAACTAGCTGGTTTAAAAAAAAAAATAGTAACAGGGGTTACCAAATACTTTAAATATCCTTTCCCTTAGGAGAAAAAAACCCCTACAAGTTAGGTATATTCTGATTTGCCAATAGAGGAGGGCAGCTAATGTTAAGTCCTAATGAAGCAACTGTTAAGTCCTAATGAAGCAACTGTTTCTTAAGTAGGCAAAAACCTGGGGTACCTGGGTGGCTCAGTAGGGTGAGTGTCCAACTGTGGCTCAGGTCATGATCTCACAGTTCATGGGTTCAAGTCCTGCATCAGGCTTTGCCCTGACATGGAATCTGCTTCGGATTCTCTGTCTCCCTCTCTCTCTGCCCCTCACATGCGTTCTCTCTCTCTCTCTCTCTCTCTCTCTCTCTCTCTCTCTCTCAAAAATAAATAAATAAGCATTTAAAAAAAAAGCAGGCAAAAACCTTTTAAAAGTTCCATGCTTCAGGTATTTGTTTAGGAAGTTTCTAAGACTTAGAGTTTGTGGTTTCATTCAATTAAATACTATGGACAATATAAAATATCTCCTGTGATCATTAAGAAATCATTCCATGTAAAAATGAAGTTACATTCACATAAACAATTAAATTAACACTACTATCTTATTTTTATTTCTGTAAGTCCTTATTAATATTGTTTAAAGGTTCTGTGCTTCCCACCCCATCCTATCCTATCCTCCCCAAACAGAATCCACAAAAGACTTTTTACATACTAACTATATGAAACTAAATATATAACCTGCTTTGCCTTAGTTAAAATAACATGTTTCTTTCCTAAAAGCACTGTAAAACTTGTATAGGAAAAACACTTCATTATTGTTTTACTGCTTAAAAATCCACACATTTCTCAATTTGACAAAATGTAATGAAATATCCTTCATCACTACTTGATCAGAAAACCAGCTACAGCAGCCAAACAGCAACAATGAAATCTACATACCTCTAGAAGAATTACTACACATTATTGTACAATTACAACATCACACCTGAGACTGTGACACACATCCTAAAACGAACATGTTATAACAGTATATGTGAAAAGGTCAAGGGCTATCATTATAGCTCTAATTCCAACTAATCCCAAATCTCTTAATATTCATATAGAAAGTATCTGTTCAACTGAATACACAGGTGTAAACCATGCCAAGTGCAAGTCTGCCATAGTTTTAGAAGTCTGCTGATTTCCTCAAAGACTTAAGCCAATCTCTCCGTGACATTAAGACCAGGTAAGTTTAACTTTGAAGTAGTAGCATAAGGCAGTGTGTGCTGAGGTGCAAGCATCAAAAAGTGAGCTAATTTTGCCCTGCAGGACCCTGAGAAGTTCAGGGCTCGAAGACAGGATACAAGGAGTATGGGTTAGAAGCAGAGAATGGGCAGTGGGAAGGAAGATTGGTTGCATGTCTACAGAAGGGTTATTCTGTGCAAAAACTGAAAGATAAAAGCCTGGGACTCTGAGACATAGATACATTAAGGAGGTAAGGGGTACCTGCACAAATGAGTGCACAAAGCACAGGGCTGATTTAAGTAAAAGCCAAAAGTCAACAGAAGAGGGGCATCTGGATGGCTCAGTTGGTTGAGCATCCAACTCTTGATTTCAGCTCAGGTTATAATCCCAAGGTCATGGGATTGAGCCCCGCATCAGGCTCTGTACTGACTGTGGAGCCTGCTTGAGATTCTCCATCTCGCTCTCTCTTTCTCACTTTCTCCCTCTACCCCTCACCCCCACTTGCTCGCTCTAAAATAAAAAATAAATAAAAAGATTAAAAAGTCAACATAAGAAATGCTCAAACATCTAATCCTGCTCCTTTTCGTAAGTTAGGGAATGCCATGGACCAGGAAAAATGTACTTTACTTCCTGTTCCACGTACCCCTCCCCCACCATTCTCCCAGAATGAAGATCCTCCCTCTAGAGAAACTCAACAGTGCCAGAGAAAAGATATTCACATACTAATATTTGGCAGTTCTCCAACAAAATAGCAGCTCTGCATCTAAATAGCCTAAAATGAAGGCCAACACTTATACTTGGTAAGGTCCCTTGTAAACACACAACTACCACAATTAGCCTTTTTCAGTTTTAAGTATGAACAGACTACTACAGATCACCAATATCTGCAGAAAGTTGACATGAGAAATCAAAACAAAAATTGAAAAGATAAATAGAAAGATATGAGAACTTTTTAAAAACTTTAAAAAACCCATATAATTACTATCCTTGGAGATGTAAAATAAAAACTAAAGACTGCCATGAAAAAGAAGCAATCCAAATGATCTTAATGTAAAAATACAGCAACTGTTAAAAAAAAAACCAACTGAAGAAAATATCAAGAAATTCTCCCAAAACATTGAGGAAGAGACTAAATATGGCAAAAGTAGTTAACAGAAGACAAAAACAGGAAATTTAACATATAACTACCAATAATTCCAGAAAAAAAAAGAATAGAAAAAACATAAAGGGAAAAAAATATTGACACATTAAAATAAGAAAACATCCCAGAAATTTTCTCAAGGGGAAAAAAGGTCACATACAAAAGAACAATTATTATTATTTTGTTTTAATGAAATTTATTGTCAAACTGGTTTCCGTACAACACCCAGTGCTCATCCCAACAGGTGCCCTCCTCAATGCCCATCACCCATTTTCCCTACCCCCCCACTCCCCATCAACCCTCAGTTTATTCTCAGCATTTAAGAGTCTCTTATGGTTTGCCTCCTTCCCTCTCTGTAACTTTTTACCCCCCTTCTCCTCCCCCCTGGTCTTCTGTTGAGTTTCTCAGGATCCACATGAGTGAAAACATCTGGTATCTGTCTTTCTCTGCCTGACTTATTTCACTTAGCATAACACTCTCCAGTTCCATCCACATTGCTACAAATGGCCAGATTTCATTCTTTTGCATTGCCAAGGAGTATTCCATTGTATATATAAACCACATCTTCTTTATCCATTCGTCAGTTGATGGACATTTTGGCTCTTTCCATAATTTGGCTATTGTCGAAAGTGCTGCTATAAACATGGGGTACGAGTGCCCCTCTGCATCAGCACTCCTGTATCCCTTGGGTAAATTCCTAGCAGTGCTATTGCTGGGTCATAGAGTAGATCTATTAATTTTTTGAGGAACCTCCACACTGTTTTCCAGAGCGGCTGCACCAGTTTGCATTCCCACCAGTAGTGCAAGAGGGTTCCCATTTCTCCACATCCTCTCTAGCATCTATAGTCTCCTGATTTGTTCATTTTAGCCACTCTGACCAGAGTGAGGTGGTATCTCAGCATGGTTTTGATTTGTATTTCCTTGATGAGGAGTGACATTGAGCATCTTTTCATGTGCCGGTTGGCCATCTGGATGTCTTCTTTAGAAAAGTGTCTATTCATGTCTTCTGCCTATTTCTTCACTGAATTATTTGTTTTTCGGGTGTGGAGTTTGGTTAGTTCAAAAGAACAAGAATTAAAATGGCACCCGAAGTCTCCAGTGTAATACTGAAAGCTTAAAGTCAATGAAGCAACGCTTTAAATTCCAAGGAAAAGTTATTTTCAGTTAATAATTCTATACCCAGTCAAAACATCAATCAAGTGTGAAAGCAGAATTTTTAGACATGGAAAGACAAAACTTTATTATATATACACATTTTCTCAGGAAGGTACTAGAAGATAAGTTCTACACACACACACACACACACACACACACACACACACACACACACCGGAAAACACTATCTGGGAAGCCCCTGAGTAGCAACTGGGCAGTGGCCCTAAAGAATAAATAGAAATAAGATTAACAGTTTCACAAGCAGACAAGAAAATACTGATTAATGGAACATTTTTAAAATACCAGTGACAGATACATGGTGAATCTGATGAAGCCACTGAAGAGTTTTAAAAATAAGTTTGACACATTATGTAAGTGTAAACAAAGCAACTAATAACGAAGATCTATGTGTAGGAAAATGTAATCCGAATGCATTCCTGGCCATAATCATAATGTAAAGATGGCTTATTAATTGATCCAAAAATTGTGGTATTAAAAGAATTGAGGGGGTAAGGTAGGTAGAAGTATAAGAGAACTAAAACCTCATATTAATAACAGGAAGCCAACAGATCATATAAAAGTGAAAAATTAAGCAATAACAACAACTGAAGTATGTAGATAAATACTAGAAGAAACAGCTAAATGAACAAAAAGTTGACTCTGAGTTGGAGGGTTAGGAATGGAAAGTGGAAGAGGAGGGAACCACTGATTTTCATTACATAGGTTTTCATATAGTTTAAGTTTTTAAATGATAAACCTGTATCTTAATAAAAACAAAGTTTTGTGTTGTTTTGTATTAAGGCCAATGAGTTTGGTGAATCTCAAATGCTCAGAAAAACAAACGTACTGGAAAGAAATTTTTGTTTCAGTATTTCAGGATTTCCAATATTCTAAGGCACACGGAATGAGAAAGCTCAGATTTTACCAACTGCGCACTAGACCTTTCTACGTGACTATTCCATAGACCTTAAAAAAGACACACACACACAGAAACACACACACACACCTCTACCTACTATACTCTTCCCACATCTATATCCTCCCTCCTTCACCACCAAATTTTATAGACTCTAGTCCCCAAATATTTCTAAAATCTGAAAAATGATCTCTTCCAATGCTTTATTCATTCACATCATCATTTCTTGTCTATACTACAACAAATTACAACCCCCTAGCTAGTCTCAAGGCCTCATTCTCTCCTTTCTAATCTAAATTAACATGCTAAGACAAATTTTGCCAAGTTGACTCCCTTAATACCCTCTGTGGCTCCTATTCCTACAGGAGAAAATCCTATCTTTAACATGGCAAGCCCCTCACATCTGCACACCCTTCTATCCATTTAGGTTTAATTTGTACCACTCCCTCCTCAAACCCTGTGTTCCAACAATTTCAACTCTGGGTCTTAAGCACAGGCTGCTCCCTCTGCAAAGGAAGTCTCCTTGAGCCCAATCTTGCCTCCTCAACCCACCTGACAAACTTTTATTGGTTTTCATAAAGATTCTCTTTTTCCTCTATGCTACCATGCACTTATATAACTTTACTACAGCATTTACTCATAACGTATCATAATTATCTGTCATCATCTTCCACACTAACCTCTATCTCATCAACAGAGACTAAAGTATTACCCTGGCATACAGAAGACCCTAAATAAATATTTGATGAATAAAATGCCATTCAGATGTCTGGTCAGAACAACTGTAACTACAAAGTATGGACCTATATATAACTCTACCCATAGAGGTTAATAGCCTAATGACTACAAAAGTAGAAAGAAAAAGGGAAAGCCAGTTTCTCCTGCCAAGACATGTTACAAAAGGCTATCAATAATAATTTTTATATGGTATTTAACAGTTTACCATGTGATTACATACAGTCTACAGCTTACAGAGTTACAGTTTAAAGAGGAAGTAAGCACGGCACCTGGGCAGCTCAATCTGTTAAGCGTCCCAACTCTTGGTTTCAGCTCAGGTCATGATCTCACAGTTCATGAGATCGAGCCCCACATTGGGCTCTGTGCTTACAGTGTGGAGCCTGCTTGGGATTCTCTGTCCCTCCCCTGTTTTTGTGTTTGTTCTCCCTCTCTCCCTCCCTCCTCCCTCCCTCTCTCTCTCAAAATAAATAAACATTAAAAAAATAATAAAGAGGAAGTAAGCAGCATTCATTTCCTTTAGGGATTCGGGACTGGGCCTTATATAAACATTACAGTGACTTTCCCTTAAGGTTTCATCAGTGTCACTTTATGCAATACATGTCAAAAATGGCAAGACAAGACTCCCAATGAGATCCTGAAATCCGGCCAATCAATCAGTATCATAGTGCCACTTACTGCGGCACAACTCCACTAAACTAAAAGGTAAGAAAATACCCAGTAACGACCACAGATGCTATAAACAGAGCATATTTTAAGACCTGAATGTATTAACTGATACGCTTGCCAAAGGATCAACCAATCTGGAAACTGGCAGATGCAAAGGGTAGGATTTACTAAAATCAGTTAACACTTTTCATCCAATTCAAAAGTCCATTTTAACACATTTTTAATCATTAATTAAAAAAAAAAAACAGAGTGATTTCACGGAGTTCAATTTAAAATACCGTGAAACTTTTGTTTACCTGAAGAGAAACATTTGGTGCACTAGGTTAATCACTTTCCTGAGACCACTGCACAGTATTGTCAGTCAAGGCAAGATCCCCCCCACTGTCCCTGTCTTTATCCGTCTTTATCCCCTCACTGCCTTTTACCCTCAAACCCCAGTCCCACCTGCCTCCATCCCCAATACTTTGCAACAGGGAACCATTCATTCCACTCTATTTAATATATTTGCAATATGAGCAGATGTGACGTGCTACATCTGAGCAAAAGCTTTAAAAGCCATTTAGTGCTTCTGTCCACTTTCCTCTGTTTGCCTCTGCCAAGAGTGACAGGACCCAGAAAAGAGCTGCTCTCGCAAATGAGAGGACACGTGAAAAGCCACAGCCAACTGCCAGCCACAAATATAACATGAGCAAGAATAAACCTGCGCTGTTCCATAAGCTCCTGAGATGTGGGGAGTTATTATCACAGAAAGCTAACCAATGTAGAATGTAAAGCTGAACTAAATAATTACACTTCCCAAATCGGATTCCACCAATGAGACACATCCGAGTGAAATCTGGAAGGCCAAAGTGAGACAAAGGATGTATTATTGCTGCCGGCGATTCTGGCAAGTCAAGGGACGTTAGAATTTGTGGCATCCCAACTCCAAGTTCCAGGGTCTGGTGACCAGCTTCAGGGATGAGGGAGGCAGGTGTGATGACGTAAGCATAGTGGTGTCGCAGCACCAGCAGGGGCCTGCCCTCAGCTCGAGTGGAGCAGCCTCACTGGCTTCTATACCTCCAGCCTCTTCAACAATTTTTCAAGGACCTAATTCCAGTATTAAATCTCTTCTTGCTTTGGATACCTAGTGATTGCTTGCACTGAACTATAAATGATAAAGTATTTGGTACTGGAGTAGTTAAGGACACACTCTCATAAGCCAGGAAGCTGGCTCTGGTTTTCCCATCTAGTTGGATTTTTTTTGTTTTTAAGTTTATTTCTTTTGAGAGAGAGAGAGAGAGAGAGAGAGAGAGAGAGAGAGAGAGAACGTGAGCTGGGGAGCGGCAGAGACAGAAGGAGAGAAAGAGAATCCCAAGCAGGCTCTGCGCTGGCAACACAGAGTTTGACATGGGGCTCGGACTCATGGGCCACGAGATCATGACCTGAGATAAAACCAAGTCAGACACGCAACCAACTGAGCCACCCAGGCACCCCTGCGATCTAGGTGGATTTAGACAAGGATGAAAGCGCCAACATCAGATAACATAATACAACAGGACCTGTCAGGCATCAGTAAAGAGTTAAATTATCACCTCTGGATACCCAGAATAAAGTTCTTGAGGAAACGACATGGCAGACTGTTCTGGCAGTTATGATGGAAATGAGAAACACAGACTGTGGAGTAAACTGATTCTGGTAACAGGTGAAAACTTTAAGAAAATTATGAGCTCAACGAACAAAGACCAAAGAGCATCCGTGACTGTCATAAAAGAATCTCTTAATTCTTACAGGCACAGGGTTGACATAGCTAAAAAATCAGAAATAGAATGATCCTGCAAGTTACACACAGTAACCATACAAAAATAATTTAAAGCTTAGATAAATCTCTTAAGTGAAAGGGTACTGACTGTGAAACAGTACGACCTTGAGACTTGAAATGGAACCAGTCTGGTGGACTCTGATCAATCTGGGAACTCTGACCTCACAAAAGTCACTGAGCCTTCCCTGCCTAAGAAGTACCCGTCCTCCACAATATGAGGCTAGTCTTTACCTAACTAAAGACTCTGTCATGACATTACCTGAAACCTACAAGGGAATGCAGATCTCCACATGCCTTACCTACAAGCTGTCCCTAAACCTCCAACTAAATCAGATTCTCCAGGGGAACAAGTACTAAATATAAACCAATGGGAGTCAGCTTACATTCCAAAAAACACTACAGACTCTTGGAAGGCTCTAAGATGTCCAAAGACATTAATATCTTATGTTGGAGGGGTGCCTGGGTGGCTCAGTCAGTTAAGCATCCAACTTCAGCTCAGGTCATGATCTCGTGGTTCGTAAGTTCGAGCCCTACGTTGGGCTCTGTGCTGACACCTCGAAGTCTGGAGCCTGCTTCAGATTCTGTGTCTCCCTCTCCCTGTACCCCTTGCCCGCTCACACTCTGTCTCTCTCTCAAAAACAAACATTGGGGCACCTGGGTGGCTCAGTCGGTTAAGTCTCCAACTTCAGCTCAGGTCATGACCTCACGGTTTGTGGGTTCAAGCCACAAGTTGGGCTCTGTGTTGACAGCTCAGAGCCTGGAACCTACTTCAGATTCTGTTTCCCTTTCTCTCTGCTCCTCCCCGACTCATGCTCTCTCTCAAAAATAAAATAAACATTAAAAAAAATTTTTAAATAAATATTTAAAAATTAAAAAAAAGAAAATACATTATGTTAACAAAAACCTAGAGAATACACATGGGATCAGAGTCTACGGGTACTGAGTAGAAGGAAACATAACTTTAGATAACACTTAAGTTATCAAAAGGAATATACTCACTAAAGATTATTTATTGCACTACCTCAAGCAACTAGATATGGTTATTACAGTTTGCTCCATTAACTGGCTGAAACCTGGACTCAATGATGGCCTACATTATAAACAGCTCGATCTCCTGCTGAATAAAAGCAGGATTAACAGCAGATCAGATACCAAGGAAGACGTAGCAATGGAAACTATCTGAACTGAGGCACAGGGAGGGGAAAAAAAAAAAGAAAAAAGATAATGATCAGAATCTCGGTGATTCAGGGCACAATAACAAGTGGTCTAACAATATGTGTAACTGACGGGGAATGGTAAATCTAACTACGTATATATATTCACATGTACATATAAAATGAACGATAATGTTCCAAATTTGACAAATTCTTTCTTTTTTTTTAATGTTTATTTACTTTTGAGAGACAGAGAAAGAGCATGAGCAGATGAGGGGCAGAGAGAGAGGGAGACACAGAATCCGATGCAGGCTCCAGGCTCTGAGCTGTCAGCACAGAGCCCAAAGCAGGGTGTGGGGCTCAAATCCACGAACTATAAGATCATGACCTGAGCCAAAGTCGAATGCTTAACTAACTGAGCCATCCAGGCACCCCAAATTTGACAAATTCTAAAACCCTACAAATCCAAGAATCTCAATGAATAAAAAGAATAAACATAAAGAAAACCCTACCCCAAGGAATGTAACAACTAAACTGCTGAAAACTTAAGGCATAAATGAAAATCCTAAGAGCAACCAGAAAAAAAAAGACACGTTAGAGAGAGTAACAAAGATAAGACTATACAGACACTTATTAAATAAGAAACAAGGCAGGCCAGAAGACAAGGAAAAACATCTTTAAAGTGTTGACAAAGAAAAACACAACAAAACACAAATTGCCCATCTAGAATTCTATACCCAACAAAAATATCCTTAGAAAATAAAGGTAAAGTTGGCACAAAAACAGACACTCAAATCAATGGAACAGAATAGAGAATGCAGAAATGGACCCCCACAAACATATGGCCAACTAATCTTTGACAAAGCAGGAAAGAATATCCAATGGAATAAAGACAGTTTCTTCAGCAAGTGGTACTGGGAAAACTGGACAGCAACATGCAGAAGAATGAACCTGGACCTACTTTCTTACACCATACACAAAAATAAACTCAAAATGAATGAAAGACCTAAATGTAAGACAGGAAGCCATCAAAATCCTTGAGGAGAAAGCAGGCAAAAACCTTTTTGATCTTGGCCGCAGCAACTTCTTACTTAACACACCTCTGGAGCCAAGGGAAACAAAAGCAAAAATGAACTATTGGGAACTCATCAAAATAAAAAGCTTCTGCACAGTGAAGGAAACAATCAGCAAAGCTAAAAGGAAACGGACAGAATGGGAGAAGATATTTGCAAACAACATATCAGATAGAGGGTTAGTATCTAAAATCTATAAAGAACTTATCAACTCAACACCCAAAAAACAAATAATCCAGTGAAGAAATGGGCAAAAGACATGAATAGACACTTCTCCAAAGAAGACATCCAGATGGCCAACTGACACATGAAAAAATGCTCAACATCACTCACCATCAGGGAAATACAAATCAAAACCACAATGAGATACCACCTCACACCCGTCAGAATGGCTAAAATTAACAATTCAGGAAAAAACAGGTGTTGGCAAGGATGCAGAGAAAAAGGAACCCTTTTGCACTACTGGTGGGAACGCAAGCTGGTGCAGCCACTCTGGAAAACAGTATGGAGGTTCCTCAAAAAATTAAAAACAGAACTACCCTACGACCCAGCAATTGTACTACTAGGTATTTATCCAAGGGATACAGGTATGCTGTTTCGAAGGGACACGTGTACCCCCATGTTTATAGCAGCACTATCAACAATAGCCAAAGTATGGAAAGGGCCCAAATGTCCATCGATGGATGAATGGATAAAGAAGATGTGGTATGTATATACAATGGAGTATTACCCGGCAATCAAAAAGAATGAAACCTTGCCATTTGCAACTACATGGATGGAACTAGAGGGTATTATGCTAAGCGAAATTAGTCAGAGAAAGACAAACCTATGACTTCACTCATATGAGGTCTTTAAGACACAGAACAGATGAACATAAGGGAAGGGAAGCAAAAAATAACATAAAAACAGGGAGGGGGACAAAACATGAGGGACTCTTAAATATGGAGAACAAACAGAGGCTTACTGCAGGGGTGGTGGGAGGGGGGATGGGCTAAATGGGTAAGGGGCATTAAGGAATCTACTCCTGAAATCACTGTGGTACTATACGCTAATTTGGATGTAAATTGAAAAAATGAAATTAAAAAAGAAAAAAGAAAATTTTAAAAAGAAAATAAAGGTAAACTACTTGTGCAGACAAACGAAAGCTGAATAAATTCAAGGCCAAAAGGACTGCATGATAAGAAATGTTAATGGAAATTCTCAAGGCAGAAGAAAAGTGGTGAAAACTTGGGTCCAAGCAAAGGAATAAAGAGTAATAGAAACAATAACTAAGTAAATATAAAATACTTTCCAATTTTTGATTATTTAAGACAAGTTTCATATATTATGATTCCATTCATATGAAATATCCAGAATAGGTGTACCCATAGAGACAGAAAGCAGATTGATGGATGCCAGAGGCTGATGGGAGGGAGGAATGGGGAGTAACTGCTTAACAGGTAAGACACGTTATTTTAGGGTGATGAAAATGTTCTGGAACCAGATAAAGAGATAGTTGCACTACACTGTGAATGCACTCGATGCCACTGAATGGTTCACTTTAAAATGGTGAGTATTATGTTACATAAATTTCACCTCAATTTTTTTTCAAGATAAATGTTTGTTTTAAGCTGAGTTAGCAACTCTATATTTGACACGTTATATGTAGAAGATTATAGCAGTGGCAACACAGCGTAAAGGCCAGGAAGAAGAAACGAAGTATACTGATATGATTATTATACTATATGTGAAGTGGTCTAATACTTGAAGGTACACTGTGATAAGTTTAGTTTTCATATCGTAAATACTAAATTTACTAAAATAAAAAAAAAAAAAAAAGGCATGCTAATAAGCCAAACTGGAGACAAACAATGAATCATAAAAAATAATTAATGAAAAGACAGGTAAAGAGGAAATTTAAGAAAAACAAAAGAACAGAGGAGACAAAGAGAAAATAAATTGGAAGATGGTAGATTTAAACCCTACCATGTCATTAATTACATTAAGTGTAAATGGTCTAAATGTTCCAATTAAAAGGCAGAGGTTGTTAGAGTAGATTTTAAAAAGCAAAACAAAACCACATGCTGTATACAAGAAATGCACTTTAAATGCATACAGATTACAATAAAATAATAGGAAAAGATACATTGTGTTAACAGTAATTCTGAAGAAAAAAAAAAAAAAACTGAACAGCTAACAAGAAAAGCATCCTTCAGAGTAAGATAAAGACAGAGTTCCATAATGATCAACCAACCAATTCAACAAGAAGATTTAACAATCCTAGATATGATACACCCAACAACAGATTAATGGAATTTAGACCCACAAATACATGGTCAGCTATTTTTCAACAAGTCACCAAAGTAAATCAGTAAAAACAGGATAATCTTTTAAATAAATGATGCTGAAACAACTGGATATCCATTCAAAAAAAAAAAAAAAAAAAGAACTTCAATCCTTATCTCTTACTACACACCAGTATCAACTCATAACTTAGATCACAGATCTAAACATAAAAGCTAAAACTATAAAATTTCTAAAATAAAATATAGGAAAAAAAATCTCCCTGATTATGAGATAAGCAAATGTTTCTTCTTAAGATTAAAAAAAAAAAACAGTACCAGCTGTAGGAAAAAAACTGATGTTAGACTTCATCAAAACTCAATACATCTATTCTTTGCAGGACATGGTCAAGAATAAAAAGACAAACCAGAGAGATAGCACTCATAATACATATTATCTCATAAAATATGTATCTAAAATTAATGCTGAATTCTTAAGACAACCCAAGAAACACAAAGATTCTCACAAACAAAATTACATTAAAGGGCAATAAGCACATGAAAAGCCAATGGCATGTGTAAAAGAGAAATGCAAAACAAAACCACAATGAGATATTACTACTCTCCCTCTAAAAAGGCTAAAATTAAAACAAAATACAAAACCAAAAAAAAACCTTACAATTCCAAGAATGTGAAGCATACTTAGTATAAATAAGTATGTGCAGCAAATGGAACTTTTACACATTCCTAATGGGAATGTACAATGATACAGCCATTCTGAAAAAACAGGTTGGCAGTTTCTCATAAAGTTAAACATATAACTAATGTATGACCAAGCAATTCCATTTACAGATATATTTATGAAAACCTATGTCTAGGGGCTCCTGGGTGGCTCAGTCAGTTGGGTGTCCAACTCTTAATTTCGGCTCAGGTCATGATCTCACAGTTTGTGGGTTCAAGCTCCGTACTGGGCTCTGCACTGGTGTGTGGAGCCTGCTTGGGATTCTCTCTCTCCCTTTCTCTCTGCTGCTGCCCTACCTGTGCACATGCACACTCTCTCAAAATAAACAAATAAGCATAAAAAAAAAAAGGAAGAAAGGAAACCTATATTTACACAAAATCCACATGATGGTTCATAACAGCTTTATTCATAATAACCCAAATTGGAGACAACCCAAATGATCACCAACAGATGAACAGATACACAATTTGTAGTATCCCAGCCAAAACAGAACTCAGCCCTAAACTCAGTAACATGCAAGAATATGAATGAATCTCAAATACAGGGTGAAGGAAAGAAACCAAGCATGAAATAATACAGATTATATGGTACCATTTACATGAAAACCTAGTAACAGAAAGCAGTGGGGCTAGGGGGTGGGGAACTGAAAGCAAAGAGGCATAAAAAGTATTTAAATGATGAAAATGTTCTCAACTGCAGTCATGGTTACCTCTGGAGAGGTAGTCTTCCTTGGGCTTCTTGCCCTCCTACATGTCTTGCTGAGTGTGCTAAGACTGCAAGACCCAGACCAACTGCTCTTGAACCTGAGCCACTCTACAGCTGGTAACCTTGAAAGGTGAGGTAGTATCTTCCCCTGAACAAAGAAGCAGCTTGCTTACTGCTTTCTATAAAAGCAGTAGATTCCCCAAGTTCAATATTCTTCAGCTGCAACACAAGCCCAATGAGGGTGCATCCATCTTGGCCGTACTGTGCTTGTCTCTGGAGACTTGGGGGGTAAGGGGAACCTATGCAAATATGCTGATTCTCACCCTATTTGTGGTGCCATGAATAACATTTCTTTCTCTGATCCAGGAGTTTCCTGACTTCTGGCAGCATTCGTAGCAATAGGCTAGCTTCTAGCTGGCTCAAATCCTAGATAAAACTTTATGCCTCAACTGGGTACAATTTACTGAATATAAATGGAGAAGGAAGGAGAAAAGGTGCATGAGAAAGAAGGAAATAGACAAAGAGGAGAAAGAGGAAGAATAGGAGAATGAAGAGGACGAGGGAGGGAAGGTGAGTTTGGAACACCAGAAATTCCTTAGTATGCAGAAGAATGAATCTAGACTTATGAAGACAAGACTGTTTGAGTGTTTTTATCATATTCAACTCTCTCTACCTCTCTCTCTCTTAAATGTCCTCCAAGACCCTTCATCAAGGAATTAAGAAATACACTGGTGAAGGATACACGGATTTCCTTGAAAACTGCTGTGGTGGCTGTCCTTTTTAGTTCTGGGCTAAAGATGGGTAATACTGCCACTAAAAGGAGCTCCCTGATTTCAATGGGATAGTGGGATTTCCAAGGTGATAAAGGACAAGTAGAAGCACTTAACCGTCAGATATAAAGTAGGCCTGGTTATTATAACAGGCAGGAGGGCCAGACCCGTTATCAGAATGGCTTGGATCTCTGGTGGTGGCTAACCATAGTGTCCATAAGAAAAACAGATGTGGAGTATACTAATGTATTACTTGACGAGAAGAAAAAAAGAAAATGAAAACAAAAAAACTCTAGATATATCAAACTGAGGCCTGACTTAAGTGGCCACAATGGAAGAGTTATGGCATATCACCTAATACGCAGGCTGAACTTGTTCAAAGACACAGAGCACCTGGAAAAAAGGAGATAATGGGTTCCATTGAGGAAGGACCCTACAAAATTCCATCAAGCACATAAAGTCATTCTCCTAGCCTTTTCCAAATAGAACATGAAGTTTTTCATCAAGGACACAGTGCATGTGGGAAACAGAATCGCTCAGGCTTTTGAGGGGGTTATTTAACGCTGGCTCTAAGCCCATATTAACCCTAAGGGACCAGAACGTCACTATGGTAAACCAGTCAGATCAGGAGCTGTGATGTCACATTGAGAAAGGATGTTCTGGCTTCCATCCATCTCAGTGGGCCCAGTGAATCCACAGACCCACCCTGTAATTTCCCCAGTTCTTGAACACACAGTTAAAGGCTCCCTACACTATGTAGTAAGGGTTATGAGCATAAGAAGGGCCAAATAAACTCCCCTAGATGTACCCCTTTCTAACAAAATAAACCCAAAGCAAGAGCACACCTCTGTGGAAACGAGAGGACAGAACCAACTTCAAAGACGTAGAAGACACAGGGATGGTAACTGTTACGACATTCTGTTTCACTAACCTATTGGGTCAGTGCAGAGAACCTGAATCTTGGAGAATGACTGTGGATTATAGTAAATGTAAATCATCACGTGGTGACTCCAGTTGTAGTTGCTGTTCCAGATATGGTCTCTACTGGGACAGATCAACACAATCCCTGGCATCTAGTATGCATCTATCAAGCTAACAAATGCTTGCTTTTTATCTATTCCAAATACAGACCGCCAGAAGCTGTTTTCACCTTACAGTCCAGAAACACACCTTCACTGTCACAGCTCAGGGCTTCATCAACACTCCAGCTATCTTCCATTATTTGGCCCACAGAGACTCTGGGCATCTCAACACCGCACTGGTCCACTACACTGTCAGTGCAACCAGCAGATCCTGTATCCATACCCACACTTGGTGCCATCTCACTTTCTACTTTTTGCCAACTTAAGAGGTGGGAAAAGATACTATTACTCTTTCAATTTGAATGTCTCTTGATGACTTAATTCCAAACATCTCTTTCTATCCATGTTAAGGTTTGCTATTCCATAAGCTATCTATTAATATCCTTTGCCTATTTTCCTACAAAGGTTGCTGCCCTCTTCTTAGGGATGTGTAGTTCCTTGTCTAGTCTATATATCAATCCCTTATCAATACTGGGCACTACAAATACCTTCTCTCATGCTTTCATCTTTCACTGAATGAAAATCTTTAATTTTTATATAATCAAAATCACTCCTTTTTCACCTTCATATTTTTGAAGCATTAGGAGTCCCTGGTCCCTAAGAAAAGAACTTCAACAATGTCTTCCATTAATTTTATAATTTCTCCTCTCACATCTAGGTCTTTTTAATTTACCCATAACCCATTCTGCCTGTGCTATAGGGTTTGTTTTTTTCTCCATATACTGAGCCACTCTTCCTAATAGGACTCCTTTCTCCAGTGATTTCTCTTAAGCTCCTGAACACATATGGGTAAGTCTCCAGTATCTAATTTGTTCCCAAGTCTATTTTTCCGTTTGTGCACTTACACTACAGTTTTTATTACTACAGCCTTGAAATAGTATCTTAATTTCCAATAAGGCAAACCCCACCAAAAACAAATCTTTAAGACTGCTTTAGCTATTCGTAAACTTTATTCTATCTGCCATATGAGTTTTAGATCTAGGTTACTGAGTTTGTTAGACAAACCAACTGGAATTCTGATGGCAGTTTAATCGAATTTATAGATTAAAATGGAGAAAACTGACCCTCATAATAATAAACAAACATATCTCAAGAGCATGGAAAGATTTATTTAGATTCTCTTCTGGTTCCTTATTCAAGTTTTAAAGTTTTCTACAGACTTTACAGTTTTGTTGCTTTTATTGTATATGATATTTACTTCTGATTCCCTATACTAGCTGTTTATTGCTAGTGAGTGTTATTAATTTTTATGGTTTGATCCTATTTTTTGTAATGTTTGTTTATTTTTGAGACAGAAGCAGAGTGTGAGCGGGGGAGGGGTAGAGAGAGAGAGAGGGAGACACAGAATCTGAAGCAGGCACCAGGCTCTGAGCTGTCAGCACAGAGCCTGATGCAGGGCTTGAACTCACGAGCTATGAGATCATGACCTGAGCTGAAGTTGAACACTGAACCGACTGAGCTACTCAGGTGCCCTATGGTTCGATTCCAGGAACCTTGCTAAACTCTTACGAGTTCTAATAGTTTCTCTTAATTCTAATGGTTCTTCTAGGTAAGTGATGTTATCTGCAAATAATGGGTTTTATTGCTTCCCTTCCTATCCTTACACTTATTTTTTCCCTTTGTAGTGTTAGCCAGGACTTTTCTTAGAATGTTAAACAATAATAGTGATAAAGGGCATCCTTAACTTGTTACTTATCTTAAAGTGAATGAATCTAAAATTTTTCTACTAAGTATTATTATTTGCTGTAGGTTTTTGGTAATGACCTCGATCCAGTTATCTCATATCCCAATCGTGGGAAAAGAGTTTTTTTATCACATAGCTATTAGATCTTATCAAATGCTTTCATGGTATCAAGATAATCATGATTTTCCTCCTTTAGTCTATTTAATGAGATAAGTTATATTAACAGTAAATAGATGTTGAGTCATATTTACATTCTTAAACTCCATAGATCAGGATTCTTTTAACACATTGTTAGATTTGATGTGTAGGATTTTCAGATCTATGCTAATAACTGAAACAGGTCTATAATTTTCTCATATTGTCCTTATCTAGTTTTAAAATCAAGATTTCACTAACCTTATAAAACAAACTAGGCATCTTTTTATTTCGTTTCTAGAACTTGTAAAAAGGAACTGTTATTTAAGAGTCCAATGCAACTCATTTATCTCAGTCCAGATTTTGAAAGGGGAGGTCTTTACCCTTCCACTTTGTTAAATATTTATTAGTTCAAGCTATCCATTTCTTCTGATACCAACTTTCAATATGTATTTTTCTAATAATTGATACTTTTCATCATATTAACCTACAGGAATTCATAAAATTCTTTTCTGAAATCTCATGCTTGTAGTTACTTCCCATTTTTTTCACTTAATTATATTTTCATGTATTTTACTTGATCAGTCTTACCAGAGGTCTATCTAGCTTATCGATCTTCAAAGAACGATCTTTTGGTTTAGCAAGTGTTTCTTTTGTTCCTAATTTCATTGGTTTCTGCTCTTGACTGGATGTTTTCTGAACTCTCAAATGAACTGTTTAAGCACTAAAACAAGATCCTGCAGCATTTAGATAAGTCACTAGGCCACACTGTCCAAAGCCTGGTTTCACTACTAGACTTCAATACACAAACTATACATTATTCTCACATACACATGATACAAAAAAAAAAAAAAATCATATCCAAATCTTACCAACCATACCTACATATGAATGTCTTTGACCAAAGCTGTATCTTGAGGGCAAATAAATTAGATTATGGGCTGTTCCCACCAAAAAAATAAAAGCATAAGGTTGTTAAATATATATTTGAATCAAGGCAGATATTTTCTCTACACAGCTAATTGGACAATTACTGGTACTGCTTGATAAAATTAGTAACTAGAAATGAAATCTCCAGTTGCTTTACCAGATGTCATTTAAAACTTGCAGTTATTAATAGGAGAGAAAAATCTGGCTGCCATGGTCACTTTTCACCACTACCACCACCTCCAAAAAAAAAAAAAAAAAAAAAAAAAAAAAAACCACCCCACTCAAAGCAAAAGCACTCTTTTTTCCTAGCTATAGAAATTACGTTTAGGGTCGATTTAGGGTCAGTTTCAGATTACAAAACAGATTTTGGTCTTAAATCTTTCCGCCTGCAATTGAGCATTAACGCGGACCACTAACATAAAGTTCAACGTTATCTTGTACACATGCTAAGTGGCTTATTCTTATGAGTGTAGTACGCTTTGACAAGTAATTTCATACATTATTAGCTTCAAAACGGATGTCGCTCCCACCGCATTGGTGTCACTCCAAAAACAACTACAGTTCTCTATCAGGACGTAGAAAGTGCACGCTAGTGAAGGGAAAGAACGAGGTGTAACTATTGGTCAGCTTTCTAATTCCTGACTTGTCGAACGCAGACGAGCTGAAAGCACAAGAACACAACTTGCCAGATTTCTCTCTGACTACAAAAAAGAAAAAAAAAAGAAGAATCCTTTAACGAAACTCAGACGGCCTAATTTTCCCCTCACGTTTGAGGGCGAAACTTTTCAGGGGCAACGGAGAAGAAAAGGGCTTCTTAATGTTGAGAGCCAGCTGTGATAAGGATCGCATTTGCAGGAGAACTTGGGGCTGTGGGCGCACCAGGCTGCTTCTCTAGGCCAGGTAACACAAGAAGCCAGGGCCGCTAAGGCGCTGGCCGCAGACACCGAACGAGGGGGGAGGGAGGCGGGGAGGGGAGGAGAGACCCAGGCCTGAAACAAAGGAAGCGGGGCTGGCCGAGAAGGGTGGATTCGGTGTCCGGGTGGGGAGGAGAAAAGCCAAGGCTGCAGGGAAGAGGCTGGACTCACAGAACTTGGAGGTGGAGGTGTTGATGTTGATGGTGGAGCTGGGAGTGGGGGCGGGGGCCGCCTTGGCCACGGCGGCGGCCGTGTCGCAGCTCTTCAACATCATGATCACCCCATTGGCCTCCGGCGGTGGCGGTGGCCCCATCGAGAGCCCCTCCTTGGGGCCTTTCCTGTCCACCGAGGCCGCGGGCACCGCCAGCAGCTGCCCCCCTGGCGGCTCTCGCGCAGGGGCTGGGATCGACGAGGGGGGTGGCGGCGGTGGCGGGGGCTGCCGGAAGCCGTCCACCGCGGCCTCCCAGTTGTTGTGGTTCTGGTCGTCCATCATCGCCACGTAGCTGCCCCACTCCTCCTCTTCCATGCTTTCCTCCATCCTGCAGGCCCCCAGCACCCTCCCGCCTCACAGGCACCTGCCGCCCGTCTCAACCCCGGGCCAGGGGGCACCGCAGCCACCTCGAGCTCACATCGCCGGTGGCCGGCACGGGCGCGGCAGGGAGGGGAGCGGCGCGCCGGGTCTCTCCGTCTCAGCCGAGCAGACTCTTCGAGACAGGGCTGACGGCGGTGGGCGCTCCCGGGCTCTAGCCTGGGAGAGGCAGCCGTAAAGCGGCAGCGCCCCTCACGACATTTTACAGCAACTTCCAACAGGCAGTTGGAAAGGGCAGCTGGGGGCGCGGCCAGGAGGGCACGTGGTGCGAGGAACGAGCCAAGAGAGACCAAAGTGAAAAGGGGCAGGAGCTGTGAGTCACCCCCACGCAAAAGGGCAGAGGTTTGCCCCGCCTCGGCTGGCCTCGGCGCTGAGAGGGGAGGGGCCGCGGGTCCGAAGGAGCAGCCGTCGGTCCCGCCCCCGACCCAGCCCCACGTGACAAGGAGTTTGCGCAAGCGCGTTCTTTGTCTGGTTACCGGGACGACCGGAATCTGGCTGGCCCTTGAAGATGCGCCCGAAACTGTTCGGCGTTCGCTATGGTCCGGGCCCCCGCTTCAGTGGTGTTTTTCGTACGCCCTCCGGATTAAATGGGCCTCCGCACCGCGCAGAGCTTCATAGCCCCGGCCTTTGGTTGACGACAGAGCTAGGGAGCCACGAGAGGCCCTGGTTCGCACGTTACAAATGGGTGGGACTATCCTGGGTGGCCCTTGATGAGTCTGCTCGTGGGCCTCAGCCCACACTGCGGAAACCTTCAAAACCAAGAATAAAAACCGAAACGTAGCAAGGTGGCTTAAAAAAGAATGCGAGTGAGCTCTTCATGGATTCTTCTTTTTAAGTGTCTCAACTTCTCCATACACTGAGGCCAGGAATTTTAAATTTTTATTTTTTTTAATGTTTATTTAATTTTGAGAGAGAGCGAGCAGGAGTGGGGAGGGGCAGAGAGAGCAGAAGACACAGAATGTGAGGCAGGATCCAAGGCTCTGAGCTGTCAGCACAGAGCCGGTCGCAGGGCTCGAACTCCCGAGCCATGAGATCATGACCTGAGTCAGTGTCCCACGTTTAACCAACTGAGCCACCCAGGCACCCCAGGAATTTTAAATTATTAAATGCAAAGCTTTTTATAGTGTTTAACAAATCTGTCTACAAATTTGAGATTATATGGGAGAGTTCAGAGGGGCAAGGGGGAGAGGTTATGTAGCTCTATTATAATTTCTTTAATTCCTCTGCGTTCTCCAATTATAGCAATAGCAGTATATTATATGAGAATATATGTTATAATTGTTTATTGTGGAGCATATTCTAGCTACTTGTGATAAAGTCGAGAAAACACCGTTACTACACTAAACTAGCAGATAATCTTTATTTCCACAGATACGAAGTTAGTGTAAAGAATCCCTTCAGCCAGTGAGAAATCATTGTCTCGGATGTTCTTCAATGTCCACGTTTATTTCGGTTCCTCTACCTATGTTTTTCCATATATTCTGTACTATACTTAATGGAACTGTTTACCAATCACTTAATGATTTAATCAGACAGTGTTCTTACATATGAATTAATGGCATATAGTTTTTGAAGCAGTGCATGTTTTTGTTTTTTTTTTTAATTTTTTTTTCAACGTTTATTTATTTTGGAGACAGAGAGAGACAGAGCATGAACGGGGGAGGGGCAGAGAGAGAGGGAGACACAGAATCGGAAACAGGCTCCAGGCTCCGAGCCATCAGCCCAGAGCCCGACGCGGGGCTCGAACTCACGGACCGCGAGATCGTGACCTGGCTGAAGTCGGACGCTTAACCGACTGCGCCACCCAGGCGCCCCAAGCAGTGCATGTTTTTAATTGCCTGGGCCTAGAACTATGCTAATTATCTGGCCCTGGGAAGTTTGGGGAATACTTCTTTTTTAGTTTATTTGTTTTGAGAGAGAGGACACATGTACGGGCAAGGGGCAGAGAGAGAATCCCAAGCAGGCTCCATACTGTCAAAGCAGAACCAGAGATGGGTGGTGGAGGGTGGAGGTTGGGGGAAGCTTGATCTAACTGTTAGATCATGACCTGAACCAAAATCAAGAGTCAGAGGCTTAACCAACTGAGCCACCGAAGCACCCTGGAAATATTTTTTTAAGTAAAAGATAATTGAGTGAAACCCTAAGGGTGGGGAAAAAATGTAATCTTAGAATTCTATGCCTAGCAAAAAAGACGATGGAAAAGGGAAAACAAATCATCTTTTTCAGACAAATAGCAACTGGTAGTTTTTCATCAATAGACTTTCTAGGTGGGTGGGTATGTGTGACTGGAGATAAAGAGGGGTCTCCACATAATAAAATATTCAATATACAAGGAAGATACAAATCATAAATATATCTCTAATATGTATATCTCATAAATATATCTCCAATATACAAAATATGTGAAGCTAAAGTTGACAAAAGTACAAGAAGAAAGAGAATTCTATCATCATAGTAGCTGATTTTTCCATCTCTCTCTAATAGATTTTAATGGGTTGAATAGTAGCCCCCAAAAAGATACATCCATGTCCTAATCCCTGAAACCTTACTTTATTTGGGAACAGGGTCTTTACAGATGTAATTAAAGTTCTTGAGATGAGATCTTTCTGGATTGGTCAGGTAGGCCATGACACCAATGACCAGTGTCATCCTAAGAGAAAGAGGGAGATGTGAGAAGAGAAAACAGACAGGAGGTAATGTGACCACACAAGCAGAGACTGGAGTGATGGAGCCACATTCCCACTTACATGTCAACAGCCACCCAAATCTGGAGGAGGCAAAGAATGGATTCTCTAAAGCTTCCAGAGAATTCTGCCCTGCCAGTGCCTTGATTTTAGACTTCTAGCTTCCAGAACTGTAAGAGAATACATTTCTGTTGTTTACCACACTGTGATAATTTGTTACTGCACCACTGGAAACTAATGCATAGATCAAGGGGACAAAAAAAATCTTTAAGGAACCAGAAGATCTGAATAACACAATTAGCAAGCTTGATTTAATGAATACATGTAGAACAATGCACTCAACAACTACAGAACATAAACAAGAATATGTAGAAAGTTGACAAAAATTGAATGTACTAGGTCATAAAGCAAGTCTCTCTACAATGTCTAAGGATCGGTATCACAGCAACAACTTCTCAACCAGTATGTAGTTAAATTAGAAATCAATAACCAGACAGCTGGTAAACCCTCAGGCTTCTACTGTTCCAATCAACTCACAGGTGAGAAAACCATAACGGAAATTGGAAAACACTTAGAACTTAAGGTATTGGTACTCTCTTAGCAATGTAACTTCCATTCTATCAAGGCCCTACCAGTATACTGGTGGCCACTGAACTCTTCATGTGCATACTGCCAAAATGGCCGATATAAGACATTCATTTTAGCTGCAATTAAATACACCATTATGGAAAACTATAATGATGATTAGGCCAAAGCAATCACTGACAGGGTGCAACTTGCCATATAAATAAGAAGAAACAGGGGCCGGGTGGCTCAGTTGGTTAAGTGTCTGACTCTTGATTTTGGCTTGGGGTTCTCTCTCTCCCTCTCTGCTCCTCCCTGACTCGTTCTCTCTCTCCCTCTCTCCCTCTCTATCTTCCTCTCAAAATAATCATTAAAAATTTTTTTTAATTAAAAAAGAAGAAGAAACACCACCTGGGGCTCCTGGCTGACTCAGTCGGTTAAGCATCCAACTCTTGGTTTCAGCTCCAGTCATGATCTCACAAGTTCGTGAGATTGAGCCATACATCAGGCTCTGCACTGACAGCACAGAGCCTGCTTGGGATTCTCTCTCTGCCCCTCCCCCCCCATTCCCGTGTTAGCTCCTACACGCTCTCTTTTTCTCTCTTGAAAAATAAGTGAACGTTAAAAAAGAAAAAGAAAAAGAAACACCATCTACCAAAGAGAAACCAAATGGACATGTTGACAACTGGGTTTTTTTTAATGGATATTCTGAGACATCATTATATTACACTTAAAAGCCTATATTTTAATAGTTATTAACTTAAAATCTTAGATGATTTGTTCTAGGATATAGAGATAGGGAATAGCATTACTAGCAACCACTGACCTGACACTGGAGAGTTATAACCCAGGTTAATAATTACTACAACCTTCCATAGTTCCAGGTATCAATCTATTTGTTTGATCTTTAGGTTGGCTTGTTTGTTTCTATTTCCCACTATGCTATGAGTTTCATTAAATCAGGATAAACGTATATATATGTATTTTTTTCCTTTGCTCCTTTTCCTGTTCCTATTCTTGCTAGAACCTGCACCCCTGCCTTACACATGCTTTGATGTATGTTCTCCATGTGAAGGTCAAGGAGTTGATGATTTCTTTGGATCCTTCCAATACAATAGATAATATCCGAAGAGTGATTGAGCGGGGCCATCATGAACATTCTCCAAGACCACTGACTCCAAACACCTTGACATGAAGCCCCTGGCTCCAGGGCATAAGTCACTACAGAGGACACCTGAGCACTCGTCCTTGTTCAAACAGGTTCTTGGATGCCTGATGGGACATGTACACCAGACCACCACCCTCAGTAAAAACTCCAGACCCCTGAGCAAAGATGAGGTTCATGTTCCTTTTCCTTTCTGGGTCTCCTAGACGCCGTGTCTGTATCTGCTGTCTCTCTATGTCCTCAACAAACTCTGCTCTTACTTCCACTCAGCTTGCATCTGATTCCATCCAGTGCAAAGCCAGGGACACTCTTGGCTGGTCTTGTGGGACCTGCTCTGGGTCCTTGGACCCGCCAGCCTGCATCAGAAGTTTGTACACATAAAGAGAAGACTAATTCAAAATACTAATAGCAGTTATCTAGGGATAACAGGCTTAAGGATGGATTTAATCTTCTTTTAACCTTCAATGTTTTCTATTCTCTACAATGAGCGTGTATTATTTTTATAATCAGAAAAAAATTCCGAACCTGCAAGTTTTAAAAAATAAACAAAACAACATGAAGAAAGTATAAATTGGAATTCTATACACTAAGTGTTCATTTTGGCTCCCAGAAACACAAATCTCAGTAAAAATTGCATAAAAACGAAGGCTATTCATTGGCTAACAAACTGACAAAGTCTAAGCAGGGCAAAGTGAGGTGTGGTTCAGCACCGGCTCCAGCTCTGTTCTCTGTCGTGCTCCTTGTCCTGATCTCCTCTTTCACAAGCTTCATCCTCAGGCTGCTGGCATAATGGCTGTCACAGCCCCAGGCCTCGTATACATGGACACCAATGGCAAGAAGAAGGTGGCCGTAACTTCTGATAGCTGTCTATTATAAGCAAGCAGGTCCTTCCCCAGAAGCCCTCGGCAAACATCCTCTCAGTGCCTCATTGGCTCGTTCCTGAACTGATTCACATGACATTTACACATATTCCAGAGCCATTTACTGGAAAGGGTATGGATTTATTCCTGGCAAATAAGGCCCACCCCTGGAGCCCAGAGTGGTATCAGCTTCTCCTTCAGTACATCGGCTGAAAAGTGAGGAATAGATACAAGAACAAAACCTGGGGTCGAGTTGGGAGGTTTAAATAAGTGCTGGCTATGCAACAGTGCCCCTTAAAGGCACAAGTACCTAATCTCGAGCCTATCTGTTACATAACTTCATCACAAACTCTCCACTCCCTCCCCTTCATTAGCACCTACCTAAACAATATATTTATGCAAAATTGCGTATATACGGATTAGATAAATATATGGCTAATTGTCTAAAATAGTTAAAACTTGGGGCACCTGGGTGGCTCAGTAGGTTAAGCATCTGACTGCAGCTCAGGTCATGATCTTGTAGTCCATGAGTTCGAGCCCTGCATCAGGCTCTGTGCTGACAGCTCAGAGCCTGGAGCCTGCTTCGATTCTGTGTCTCCCTCTCACTCTCTGCCCCTCCCCTGCTCTCTCTCTCTCTCTCTCTCTCTTTCTCCCTTTTTCTTTCGACTAAATAAACCCTTAAAAATTTTTAAAAAGAACTAAAAAATACATAGTTAAAACTTGGAGGGGGTGGGCGCAGTCTTTAAGTACTTCATGTCACCTTTCCCATGGAATGGTTCGTTGTGATTGTTCAATATTTTTGAATGCATAAATGCACGACTAGCTGAAGTCTACCTGAAAGCTTATTCATATCAACTGTTCTTTTCCCTTTCATCAGCTCTTAAAACATGATCTATATGGTGAGATACATTCTTCCCTAAGAGAAAGCAAAGTTTATTATTGTCATTTTTACATCTTTTTATCTTAGTTCTTGCATTGTTAGTAAAGGATGACATTGCTCAGAGGTGAACAAGAAAAGGAAAGAAGACAAGAAAAGTTATGTGAAAAAATCCACAGACTGTACATGCATCTTCTAACAGTCAAGTAAGAACTAATTGAATCAGAGAAGATGTTGTAGACAACATACAACATATAAATGATTTAATTGCTGTTTTATTTCAAACTTACTATTAATTTCATGAAGGCATTAGCATGGAAAACTTAAAAACATTACTTTGATAGAGATAAACTATATTAGGATAAAGAAGAATGAATACTTTGTTTTTTGTGTCTTGTTTTAATTTTTTTTTAATGTTTATTCTTGAAAGCGAGAGACAGAGCATGAGTGGGGGAAGGGCAGAGCGAGAGAGGAACACAGAATCTGAAACAGGTTCCAGGCTCTGAGCTGTCAGCACAGAGCCCAACACTGGGCTCGAACTCCCGAGCCTTGAGATCATGACCTGACGCTTAACTGACTGAGCCACCCAGTCACTCCGAATGAATACTTTTTTTTATCCTAGGAGATTATAATGGATCAATACAGCATTTGACAGAGAAGTGACTTGTAAACGTATAATGCAATTGGAAGTCTAAATGCAAAGCTACTGGAATGATCTTGATTAGAAGGCAAGAGGATTAGAGACATATAAATAACTCAAGCCTTATTCGTTGCACAGAGATTGCTGCTGACGTGAAGATGTGTAGCCACTCGGGGGAGTATTCTTTATTCGAAATTTCTTTCCATGTTGGATTTTGTTCCTTCCTTTTACATCTTAACATCTGAATGCTAAATTCCATCCTAGCAGGGAAGCAGATAATGATGCAGATTCTCCCTGTGGTGAATTTAGAAGCTGAAGGAAATGACTTTAGGCTGAAGGAGACTGTAGAAAAAAAGTTCTTCCTATCAGTACCTTATTGCAGGCCGATCCCTTTCACTCAGTCACTCACAAGTGTATCTGTATCCAGGCACATGCTGGGACTCGGAGAGTAAACAGGCAAAAAGAGTTTCTGCCTCTCGTATTTCCATTCCACTGCACTGCCAAGTATTAAACAATTAACCACATAAGCCAAAGCATGACAAGGCATCATGAAGGAAAATACTAGATGCCGTGAGAGGGCACAACAGAAAAGTATTTTACTTTGGGTGACCAAGGAGGATTTTTCTGAAAAAGCATATTTCTGCTAAATTGAGAGAAAGGTAGAAGTTCATCCATCAGCAATTCAGGGAGAGAACACTCTGGGCAGAAGATTCAGCAGGGGAAAAGGTGTTTGACATAGTCTAGGAACCCAAAGAAAGTAATGAGACTCGTGTAGAGTGAAGGAGAGGAAAAGGGATATGGAATATCCCTGGAGGAAAGGTAGGAAATATCCCGGTTATACAAGTCCTTATAAGTCCTGTTGAGGATTGTGTATCTGCTTGAATGGAAAAGGAGTGAGGAAGTGCTGTGGTATGCTTTACGTTTTTATAAGGATGTCTAACTGCCCTGAGGTGAGTGGCCTTTAGGAAAGGAAAGAGTAAAAAAAAAAAAAAAAGAGACCAATACTTAGGGCAAGAGATGATGATGGCTTGGACTAGGGGGATGGCAGTGGGCGTAGAAACAGGTGGTGGACTGCAGATTGATTTTGGAGTTAGGCTGGACAGGACTCGATGCATTAAATCGGGAAAGTGAGAGAAGGAAAGGTTTTAAGGATAACTCAGCCACTCTGACACAGACCTAGATAGACGATCATGGTCATCCATAGCTGGGGTTTTATCAGATGCATGCAATGGAAGGAGAGTTGGGTGAGCAATGGAAATGACGAATCAGCTACGGACTCCAAGCTGGGTAAGAAAATAAAGACAGATGGGGCAGATGGCTAGAGAGAAGGTAAAGTTGTTTATGAATGAGAAGTCTCCATGAAGTCGAAGAGCTATTACAAGGATGTCTGTCTTTAATTAAGAAACCAGCAGGATAGGTCATAACCCAAAGGTAGAATGTTTGAGTTGGCAAACATTCTCTGTACCCCCTGTCCTCAAAACAAGTGACCTCTCCTGGATGCCATGAAAGCTTTTGGGTGGTGTCCACCACCTACACATGAGACAGAGATATATCAAAATGCAGAGAACATTTGAATGACAGAAACACTTAACTGAAAGGGAAGACAAATTAATTAACTTCTGAAATCCTTTCCACTTGCAATAGATTCTTGCATAACAAAGTAACATTTCCCACTTGTGCCAGCTATCCATTTTCATGTTCTAATTCACGGTCTTGGAGTTACTTGCTGTGTTAAAGCAATTTGATATAATTTAGACAAGATAGATGAGATGCACTTGAAGAGTTAAGTGAGACAATAGAAGATTCTCAGATCTGAGTGTAGTCTTTAGAAGAAAGGGTACTTGCACTATCCCACAGCTATTTGGTATGAACTGTGGCTGACAAAAGAAAACCAGAGTTAAGTTTGTCTACTTCATTTTTTAAAACATTTTTTTTTATTTTTAAAGGAAACAAAAACTTTGCATGACTATGAAGGAAATTCATACAACATTTCCCCAAACTAATTTCTATAGAGACTATTTTGGGCCATTACATCTTAAAATGTAATCTGGAGAAAAATTTTAACAAATTAATAACATGTTGTTGTTGTCAACATTGAAGAATTTGGAAGGAAAACACTTTAAAATACTGTATCGATCTTGAGATTTCTTTTGAGAGACAATAAAAATTTGTGATATTGATGATTAGCAATTTATGTAATGAAATTAATATATTTTATGCCATTTTCTGTGATAATGTGATATATAATTGATAATATACAACCTAACCCCATCAAAATGTTGTATGTTAAACTCATGATCTATCATGATATGAATGTGATATATGAAACTCATGGTTCCCTTCCAATCCAAGTATTACTTTAAGAATTTAATTGACAAGTCCCAGCTGCTTCAACCTCAGCCAAACATAGTTTCTCCACTTTGAAATCGATGAAAAACACCTTAACAACCACAATGTCCCCAGAAGGTTGTCTAATTAGTCATTACTCTCAATAGAACACAAATTATGTGAAAGTCTTGATTATAACAACATAATTAGTAATTTACTTAAATGAAGGCAAGAAAATTAACTTTTAGGGAATAAATATAATTTATGAATTATGTATGACTTTATTTCATTACTTACCCAAATAATAGGCTCGTGGAAAGAGTGCGCAGACATATACAAAAGTAGTTCAATTCAATCATCCTTGATATTTTACCATAACTTTACATGTACCTTTTTTTGTATCAAGGAAAGGAAATAGGATATGTGTTATTTAACAGTTGGTTAGCTGGATGTGTAACATTTAAATACTGGGACATACAGATGAGCCTCCATTTGTGCTCCTGCTGCAAATATTAGAATTGGGCCTGATGGGAGAGCCAGGGATGGAAGAGTTCAGAGGACTGGAAGGACCACCCACATGCATGTTGAAGTTTCCCTCAAGGGAATGATGGCAGGAATTGATGTAGAGATAAAGGTCATCCAGAAACAAAAGTGAGGGGTGCTAATAACCAGGAGATGGTTGCTCTGTGAGGATGGGGTGGGAAACTCCAATGGTGTATGCCTCATTGGAGCTTACAAGGGGGAGGGAAGGAACAAGGAGGATGCCAACACCACCTCCCTATCAGAGAAATACCTCAGGGTATGAGAAATATGTGTCTCCTAGACAGGCCACAAAGATGCTGTGCTCAGACAACAGCTAAGTTTGGGTTAAAGCAAAGACTTGGAGGAAAAATTTGAAGGAAAAATACATGAAAGAATGTGCTGATCATGCAGCAGTGAAAGGGTTGTGTAGGAGGAGTGGGGTGAAGGACTGTGTCAGGGGAGATAGTTACAGAGAACTCTGGAGATGAGAATTCAGAAGTTTATTAAAAGTCATTGTTTGCATGTTGAGTGATGACACAGCTTTGAAAGATCCAGTGCGTCCAATCCCAATGGAGTCTTAGGGGAAGGCAACACCTGGGCCCAACACAGTTCAGCTGTGGCCTGCAAGTGAGGCCCCTCCTGTGGTTGAAATTGAGGACTGGCCCTTCGCCATCAGCCAGCACCAGCAGGTGCCATGGGCATGTCTGTGGTTGGCAGCAGTGAGCACGAAACACCTGGTTCTTCATGGCCAGTCAATCTGGGCAATGCTCACTGGCATTCCAGGTGGTTGGACCAAGATGCTTCATGATCATGAGGCCAGCATTCTCAGTGGCTTAGCCATGGGCAGAAGCCAGGACCTTTTAGAGGCCACATTGGTCATCTGGTAGGAGTTAGTATCTATCTTGTCATATTTAAGAAGGGGCAGATATAAATGGGTCTCAACTCCATTTTTTTTCACACGTTAATCAGCACTTTCATACTTCACACCCCAAATTGCCCTTCATCCTCTAAACCCAAACATTTCCAGCTTTGAAACAGTGATGCATCCTGCCAGCCAACAGGTCAGTTTTGGAGGCTCCCTTTTATTATGTGGTCAACAGTATATGTTTTTGAAAATTGCATGTTTTTGCCTTATTGTTTCATAAAAACGGGAGAATGGAAAACTGGATGAACTGATACCAGTGATTTTTAAAAAGCTGTAAAGTTAATCCTGTTTGGACACAGATGGAAACCATTACAAGTGCTGCAGAGACTCTAATCTCTTTCGGCCATTCACTAGACTTCAGCCAGTTACTCATGTGTTTAATTGCAAAATAAAAGAACAAAATTCATCTCAAAAGGTAACAAAACACTGTTAAGGACTGTCAAAAAGGACAATTATGATCAAGGACTTTATAATATATTTAGCTTTCTGAGAGTGCAATGTCATTACTATGGGGATCCATTGTTCAACTTTCAGGCATTCAGTTGCCCCAACATTTTGAAGATGTTTTTTTAAAAAATGGAGGCGGCCTGTGTAGTCATCAGAGATTCAAAATGGAAACCTGTCTCCTGGAGCACATTGTCTCCAAGGTGACAGTTTAAGCATCACTTCAAAGGCTTGACAGGAGAGAATAGGAAGGCCATTGAGCTGATTGTATAATTTTAAGGCAGGGAGGGTGACTAATAGTTATTGTGTACCTACTATGTGCCAGGTCCATACCAGGGGCTTTTTGCTTCCAGCATAGGCTGCTTTTTCTGCTCTGTGCTCAGAGCTACCCTTCAAACCAATGCTGAAAAGGATTTTGGGGGTCGTGATGGCCAGAGCATTAGCCAGCTCTTCCACTTGGCCCAGAATACCATGAATTACAGATGGTAGTGAGAAAAATAGCAAATATCCATTGCCTGTTGACTATCTGCTAGACTCTGTGCTAAGAATTTTCTATGGATTATCTCATTCAATCCTCACAAGAACCCATAAAGTAGAGTTTTTACAGATGAAGAAGCTGAGGCTAAGAGAGCTTGAAGAAACTCCCAGGGTTGGAGGTGAAAGGAGCTGGAGTGTGAGCATGAGGAGTCTGACCTCAGGACCTACCTACATGTCCACCACACTCCACTGTCCATAGGTGGGCCATGCATGGCAGCAGAGGGAATTCAGAGCCTCAGGTGATCTGCCAGCAAGAGGATGGTCACTTCTCCAGGCAGCCTGGTGTGGGAGAACAGTTGAGTCTGGGTCAGATAATACTTCAGAGGACTGCTGGGAACATTACCTGAGGTGCTGAGGGTCAAACCCATTCTCTCTGATACCCTCTTTCCAAGGCAGAGCTCCCGATATTCCCCAGAGACAACTGGGGTGGTTTAGCCACTCCCACAGCCATGTGCACTTCTGTCTCATCCTCTAGTTGGCTTGCGTGATCTTCTAAAATGTCTTCTCTTTTCCATCCTTGTTCTTGCTTAGCCATGCCTTATATGGCCAACACCATCTACAAACAATGCCAAAGCTTAGCCCCGAGGAATAGAGAGAGCAGGTATCTGCTGGAGAGTCAAGAACTGGAGCTGAGCTTAGCCATTTCTGCAGGGTGTGGCCACACTGGCCTCAGGCAAGGACCTTTGGTAGCCTAGCCAACAGCCACTGCCCTTCCCCACGGCCTCTCCTAATTTGCTGGTGGGTATCAGGCAATCATGGGCTCCTAGAAAGACTCTACTTGATTTGCTCAAGTCAATCATGGTGACTCGTTAGGGATGGTGACTTAGGAACGGGTCTGTGCTGCAGTCCTGACCAAGGAGCCATGAGAAGTCTGCTGGAGGCTCAAGGGACACAAGGAAGGAATGTCCCCCTCTGGGGGCATAAGAAAGCTTGGGGCTGCAGCAACCATCCCATAAGCATCTAGCAACAAGGTTGAGAACAGAAGCCAACATGTTTAAGTTGGTAGAGCAGGGAGATGAAATCCTTAAGGAGTTGAGTCCTTAAGGATGTTTTGAAAGCAAATTAACAAACCCTGGGCCTGCATACCTGCGTGTGTCTTATTGTGTGTGACTTTAAGTCCCCTTGAGGTTTGGGCTTTTCCAGTTGGATTCTTTATTACAGGCAGCTGAAAGTACCCTGATCCAACAGCCCAGTAGCATCTGGCGGCCCTTGCCACCAATGGGTAGGTACCAGGTCCAAATCTGCACCAGACTGGGGGTGTCCTGGGAACTTTAGTTCAGTTACTACCACCCCAGACCTGTGGGCAAAATCCAAGTGAGAAACTGAGAAGTTATATAATGAACTTTCCGTGAGGCCAAGAAGAGTGTCAAAGCACTTTACAATCAAACCTAATTGAAAACAACAGCTCTTTAATCTAAATTTACAACATAATCAGCCTTCTGGTTACCTAATTATAATTAAATTAGATTGGCAGTGTATTTCATATATGCTAATTAAAAGTACCAAAAGAAAAATCCACATTTGGAAACTGTTGTGTCTGTTCACTCCCTGTGAGAGCCAAGCCAAGCTTTTTGGGCTGTAAATTTGGAGACCCGTGTTCTAGCGCTGCCTCTGCTCGAAGTGGCTGTGTGACTTTAGGCAAGCCAATTAGCCTCTCTGAGTCTTCTTGTACATGGATTCCGATCAAAAACAAGGGGCATCATGGGTTCATTTTGCTTGTTCTTGAATATCATATAACTAAAATCATACACAATGCACTTTTTTGTGTCTAGTAAGAAGCCTCCCATTTTTAGGTGTTTTATTGCCAAAGAAATGACAAACCCAAACTAGCAAATATTTTGACTGTTCAAGCATTAAACAACCCTTGGGGCCCTGAGATTGCACAGGCAGGAAGTCAGCTTGTGCAAGCTGCACAGTCGCTAAGTAGAGCAAACTCTCCAACATTCATTTTAGATGTGGCCCAGGAGATAACGATCAAGGCAAAATCTCCCAGAGGATGGAGTCAGGGCCATAAAGAACAATGGGCCAGGGAGCTCCTCCCAGAAATTAGAATGGGGTCTAACAAGGGAAATTCTCCACCCATGGTCCCACCTCCTCGGTGCCTGCCCAGCCAGAGCTCACAATTGTCAGGGGCCAGCGGCTGCTCTGTCTGCCTGTCTTCCCCTTTCAGAACACAAATTTGTATTGTAGTCGTGCTGTTTCTGCTCTACCTCTGGGTGTTGGGTGCGAAGGTGAGGGATTCAGATAACTTGTCCTTCTAGTTTGTATGTCACCAGAGTAAGGGAAGCCACGTCTGAAATCAACAGAGGACAGGACATCCTCAGCTTTAAGCTGGATACAGTGTCCTGGGAGGTCTTTGGATTATCTCCCCTTGGGGAGGAGATAAGTGTGTTCTGGAGGAAGGATGAAGAAAGATGCACACAGATGCTTAGCTGGTCACCAAGGACACATGGCCCCCTTCAGGAGTGTGGAGTTATCCCTAGGAAGCAGCCGCTGCCCTACCAGGGATGACACTTCCCAGCCCCCTTGCATTTTTTTTTACTGACGTGAAATTCACATAACATAAAATTAACATTTTGGAATGTACCATTCAGCATCACTTCATACATTCACAATGTTGTGCAACTTGTGATATCAAGTTCCAAAACATTTCATCATCCCCAAAGAAAGTTCCATACTTATTAAGCAATAACTACCCATTCTTCCCTCTCCTCAACCTCTGGTAACCACCAATTTGCTTTCTATCTCTATAGACTTACCTATTCTGGGGTGCCTGGGTGGCTCAGTCAGTTGGGCATCCGACTCTTAATTTTGGTTCAGGTCCTGATCCCAGGATGGTGGGTTCCAGTGCCCTGTCGGGCTCCATGCTGAGTGTGGAGCCTGCTTAAGATTCTCAGTCTCTTTCTGTCTCTCTCCCTCTGCCCCTCCCCACAACTCTCTCGCAAAAAAAAAAACAAAAACAAAAAAAAAACATAGATTTACCTATTCTGGATATGTCTTATAAAAAAAGAAATTGTTCATTATGTGACCTTTTGCATTTGCCTTCTTTCACCTAGCGTAAGTTTTCTGGGTTCACCCATGTTGCAGCACGTAACAACACTTTGTTCCTTTTTGTGACTGAATATTCTACTGTGTGGATATCCGTACAATTTGCTTATCCATTCATCTGCTGATGGACATTTGGGCTGTTTCCATTTTTTGGCTTTTGTGAATAATAATGCTGAGAACACTCATGCACACGTATTTATCTCAACATCTGTTTTCAGTTCTTTTGGGTACATACCTAGGGGTAGAATTGTTGGGTCATTTGGTAATTCTATGTTTAAATTTCAATTATTTTTTTATTTTTATTTTTTGAGAGAGAATGCATGAGGGGAAGAGAGAGAGGAGAGAGAGGAGAGAGAGAGAGAGAGAGAGAGAGAGAGAGAGAGAGAGAGAGAATCTCAAGCAGGCTCTGTACTGTCAATGCAGAGCCCGACACAGGACTCGAACTAATGAACCAGTAGATCATGACCTTAGCCGAAACCAAGAGTCAGAAGCTTAACCAACTGAGCCACCCAGGCACCCCTCTACGTTTAACTTTTTGAGGAACTGCCATACTGTTTGCTAGAGCATCAGCCCCCTTGCATTTTGGTGAGATCATGTGAGTGACTACTCATTCTCTTCAGTGGCAAGTGAGTAGAAGGGATCTTTGTCACATCTGGGCAGGGGTGCTTCCCCGCAGGCTCAGCACAGTCATGGGTGAGCACAGGGGAAGTATTATGGGAGGGAGGAGCCACAACATGGAGGGATCCAGGTTCCCGGATAAAGGTTGTCTGATCAGGAACATGCACACACCATGGTGTCAACAAGCAATAAACTACTGTGCTAAGCCACTAAGGTCTCAGGGTTTATCTGTCACAGCAGCTGGCATTATCTTCAATATGCTCAGATTCCATCTCTTAATTTCCAGCTTCCTAGCAGAGGTCGCCCTGCATGATCCCACACCCGTATCTCAACTGGCCTGTACCAGACATCAGGTTCATCATTTCTATTCTAGACAGGGATATGTTAATTGCAGGGATCAAAAACCACTCAACTATCTGAAGCAACAGAAGCATTTATCATGAGGCTACTGAGATCTCCTGGATTCTGGAGACAGAAAAAGTACATCCAAGCATCATGCAAACAATGGGAGGCACAGCAAGGGAGGAGGGCAGAGGGACACAGGTTCCTGAGGGCCAGTCAGTGGGAAAGTCACAGAGACGCAGGTAGACAACTTTTTCTATTTCAGTTTTGCACTGAGTTACTATTTTTAGATATGCTGACCATGAAACCTCTAGTTTTCCACTGCTTGAGATTTGTTTCCAGGCAAACTCTAGCCCCCAGGCTCCATTCATCACCCTCTGCGCTAGGATGAAGGTCCAAATTGCCATAAGGAACCGAGGCCAGTACTGTCTCCACTTTCCCATCCAGGGCCCATGTGTTCTCTGATCTCTGCTTCTCTCTGGGTGATGCAGGCACCGCTTTCTGCTTGTTCCTCCTTCCCAAGCCTTAGCCCCCCACTGGAGACTGTCCAAGCCCTTATTCCTCAATATCCAGACCTCAGTGCCTTCTTTAAATTTTTTTAATGTTTACTCATTTTTTTTTTGAGAGAGAGAGAGAGAGAGACAGAGAGAGAGCTCGAACAGGGGAGAGGCAGAGAGAGAGTGAGACACAGGAACGGAAGCAGGCTCCAGGCTCTGAGCCGTCAGCCCAGAACCCGACGTGGGGCTCGAACTCACAAACCGTGAGATCATGACCTGAGCCAAAGTCGGCAGCTTAAACAACTGAGTCACCCGGGCACCCCAAGACCTCACTGCCTTCTTTGTCACCTCCGAAATCTTAAGCTGTGCTTGGTCCACTCCTATGTGTCACTTGAAATTTCTGCCTTGTGTGGCTGGTTGCTGTCATGGTGAGTGTTCACCTCATCTCCGAAGGGTGAAGGCACAGCCATAGTTTCATGCCAGGGTCAGAACCTCGCACTCCCACATGCCATCCTGTGATCTCAAGCAAGTGACTTAACATCTCTGAGCCTCGGTTTCCTCATCTACAAAATGGGTAGAATAATAGTACCTACTTCAGTGGTCTCGCAAATATTATACATATATACATATTAAAGATAATGCAAAGTGCTTAGCAGCATTCCTGGTACATAGTGAAAGCTCTCAGTTCTTAATGGTTCCAGCTCCCTTTTCAAGTCAGCAGGTGCGTGGTGAGTAGCAAATGGGATCATTGAGCTGTCTGATTCTCAGACCTTGAGATGATCAGAATCAGATAAACCTTTGGAAAAGTTCTGGCCCATCTCCCGTACAACCGGATCGAAATCCCAGGGTTGGATTTGGGAATCCGAGATCCTAATCGTCACCAGCTTTGACCTGCATGGCGCACGGGGCGACCCCAGCAGGCTGGCTAGGCCTCCTCCAGTAGGAAATCGGGAGAAAACTCTGATCTTAGCCCCCACAGTCCCACAAGCCCCTCCCTTGCTCATTTGAGCCCTTGCTCAAGACCGCCTCCTCAGAAAGGTAACTACCTCCCTCCACCTCCTTCCCAGTCCTCTGTAGCCCACCCCGGGAGCGTGACTTTATTTTCCATCATCTGTCTCCCTCGCCACTGGACAACTGCAGGGACCTATGCATCTGACAGTGGCTAGCACAATGTCAATGGGTGGTAAGTACGTACAGTGAGTAAAAGAATCAATCAGCCTCTGTGGAGTACCCTTCCCCAGGATCTTGGGCATATTGCAGAGCTTATTAAAACAGCCCAGTCTGGTTTAGCATGCTAATTTCCTGTCTGATTCCAAGGTCACCTCTTCCCCACCACAACTGGGCTCGGGGTCTAGGGACTAGAGTGAGGACAAGGCAGTCTGCTTTTCCCTCCTCCTCATCCTTAGGAGTGAAGGGGAGGCTTGCTTTGCCTTTGAGAAAATCCTTCCCTTCTCCAGCTTGTCTGGGGTTGGGGGCTGGGACTCAGCAACTCAGGGGAGAGGACAGAGGTCTCCTGGTGTGGCTGGCACATTGCAGTCCTCTCCACTCGCCTGGCTGATCCTCCCTGGGGGTGGCTTGTAGACACTAGCACGTGTGGGTGCAGGCAGGAGTTCTCCTGATTCCAAGGTGTCTTCCGCTCGCCAGTTCCCCGAGTGAGCAATCTGGTTCCACTCTACCACACACCTCAAGCTGCCCCCTCTGGCGTTGATACCCACAGCCTCTTGCTGCTTGGGTTCTTTTGCCCGGTGGCAGCCACCTCCCACCATGTCCCCTGGACTCCTGAGAAACTCACACACGTGGGTGTTCAGAGCATACATCAGTAGGGTCCGCCTTCACCCTTCCATCTCTCTCCAGCCCTCTCCTCCCCTGCTCAGTGAGGCCCATCTGGAGACCAGCATGTCCAGGGCCTGAGAGCTATCTGATCAGGAAGGAGTGCCAGGCTCCCCCTCCTGCGGGCACCCTAGTCCCTACAAGGGATTCTTTTGCAACCCTTCCCCTTCGTCGGGTTCAGTAGGACAATGAGGGGAGCAACGCAAAGGAGCATCCCCTCCCTCCCTCCACCCCGCACCCTGGGGAGGAAAGGAAATTGCCTGGCACAGCCCTCCCTCGCACAGCCCCATGCAGACTGACTCCCTGTCCTCATCAGCCTTGGGCCCAGAGCCATAAGGCAAGTCCTACTTCACAGCCCGTCCCACATTCGAGCGCTTCTTGATCTTCTGATCAAAGCTTCCAGTCTTGCAGGCTCTGCCAAATGCAATGAGCCCACGAACCTTGTGAAAGCCGGGCTCCTAACACAGCAGTGGAAACAAAATTCTCCGGTGGGCCAAGGAATATAAAGTGAACTGTTACACATGACTTCTGGGAAGTGGCCCTTAATGAAAGTGGCAGGATCTTCCCTTTCTCCCGATGGCTAGAAGGTGGACACAATGGCGGGGGCTGCAGCAACTATCTCGGGTTATAAAGTATACTCTACATGACCAAGGCACCAGAACAACAGAGTGGAAGAAGTCTGGGTTCCTGACTATCACAGAACTGCCTTTCCGACTCTGGGCTATTCGCCTATGCTTCATTTCCATGAAAGAGAAACATACCTTACCTCGTCCATCCAATCTTTTCAAACCTTCCGCCTCTCACAGCCAAACTTCATGCTGACAGTCTTGCTCTAAGCTTGAGTCCTACTTTTTTTTTTAGAAAAACTAATTTTTTTTTAGATAATCAGGACTGAAGGATAAGTGGAAAGGAAATGACTTTTGCATCATGATTCAATATTATTTAAATGCATTTGTGCACTATCGTCTCTTACCACCTGTGGTACCTGCCTCGTGTTGTAGAGAAACTTCACAGGCTTCAAAGTCAGTAGAACCCGGGTTAGAATTTGGTTCCCATGATTCACTACTTGTGTCATCTTAAGCAAGTTACCCAACAATTCTGACCTTTAGTTTTCTGTTTTATTACGTAAGATTAATAATGTCTGCCTTGCGGAGTTCACTAAACACATTTTTATTGTGCAACTAAATGTACATGACATTATGCTGGGGATGCCATAAAGAATAAGACAAGGTCTCTACCTTCATGGAGATACATGTCCAATGGGGAAGAGAGGAGAAAAATGCAAGTGAAGGGGCTCCTGGGTAGCTCAGTCGGTTAAGCGTCCAACTTTGGCTCAGCTCATGATTTCACAGTTCATGAGTTCAAGCCTTGCATAGGGTTCTGTGCTGACAACGCAGAGCCTGGAGCCTGCTTCAGATTCTGTGTCTCCCTCTCTCTCTCGGCTCCTGGCCTGCTCGCTCTCTCTCTCTCAAAAATAAATAAAACATTAAAAAAAAATTTAAGCAAGTGAATAAGCAAACAAAATAATCACAGTAAACAGTTTACCATAATGGAGAATAACAGGGTGGAGAGGCACAGGGAACCAGGAAAGCACCCCCTCTAAGGACTAAAAGAACAACCTCTTGTAAAACTCTCACCACTCTTATACTCTTATAGCCCTTGCCCAGAAGCTGCCAGGCCCTCTCCCCTCAAAGGGAAAACTGCCTCTAACAAAGCCCAAGCACCCCCACCAGCAGCTTGTACACAGCTCTGACCAGAGTGACTCAATCTGTGGTTTTCTGTCCGAGAATGAAGGCAGGAGGATGGACAGACCGAAGGCCTCACACAGACCTCCAGTACAGAAAGCTGTTCTTTCTGCCTGGCACTGACCTTCCACGGAGTTGGCTCTATCTCTGCATAATGGGCACCACCTGGGTCCCAGGGAAGGCAGTTGGCATCACTTAGTTCTCAGTGAGCCCGAGCTGCAAGGGCACCCTGGCTCTCCTCCCAGGTAGTGGCACCAGAAGCTGCTAGCTCCTGTGCTGTATGTCACTTACTCCTAACAACCTCCATGGGTGACCTCTTCTCAATCAGGCACAGGCCACCAGGCCCACAGAAGCACCATCATGAGAACTAAGACGATCAGACTCCATCCACCACTGTACGGCTGCAGAAGCAGGATGTCTGTACCAAATACAACATAATTCTGTTTCCAGCTTCCGTCGGAATTCATCCAGTACAGAAGGATGGGCAGTTTAGAATTTGTGGTGTCACCTAGGACCTACGTGGGTACTGTGAAGGCAGAGATACAGGAGATCAGATGCCAATTCGGCTGCCTTCAGTTGTCTGGTCTTGGGCAAGTTACTTAACCTCCCTAAGCCTTGGTTTCTCCATCTTCAAATGGGCATGGTAATCGTAGTACCTACTGCATATTTGGGGGGAAGGATTAAGTAAAATAATCCATGTAAGCATATGTAGGGAATGTTTGATGTGTGTTTGCTATGACCCATCTTCTTCACTCAACAACTGTTTTTGAGCATCTGATATGTGCTAATATGTGCAAAGACAAATAACAAAGCTGGAAAGACTTTTGAAAATCATCTCAGGGCGTCTGGGTGGCTCAGTGGGTTGAGCGTCCCACTTCAGCTCAGGTCATGATCTCACAGTTTGTGAGTTTGAGCCCCACATCTGTGCTGACAGCTCAGAGCCTGGAGCCTGCTTTGCATTCTGTCTCTCTCTCTCTCTCTCTCTCTCTCTCTCTCTCTCTCTCTTTGCTCCTCCCCTGCTCACGTGCTGTCTCTCTCTCAAAAATAAATACAGATTTAAAAAAAGAAAAAGAAAATCATCTCATATGGTGACCATCCATATTTTGGGCTGCAACTCATCTAAACTGGGTGAAAGACCCTATAATCTGCCTACCCCATGTATCACTTGGCTTCTGCCATGTAACAAACCACCCCAAAACTTAGAGACTTCCAATGACAAACCTTTCAACTTTTTCATGACTCTGTGGGTTGTCTGGGAAGTTCTTCAACTCAGGGCCAGCTGGTTAGAGCTTGGTGGTCCAGGGTGGTCCCACGCACAGGCCCCAGGCCTCAGAGGGGATGTCTGTAGTCACTCTCCTCATGGTCTCTCAGCCACCCGAGACTATGGTAGCTTTGTTCACTAAGTGCTAGAAGGTCCCACAGTAAGAGAGGGAGCAACCTACAACTCACAAGCAATTTCCAAGCCTCTGCTTATGATATAATACCTATTGTTGTATTGGCCAAAGCAAGTCACAAGGCCAAGGCCAAAATCTGTATAGGAGGAGACCACCCACAGGAAAGCAAGGACAAATTGGAGCCACCGCTGCTGCCACAGTCAACCTCTCTGAGCCATTTGCACTTTCCAGGAAAATAATTTGGTAAGAATTAGAGAAGGAATATATAAGAATGATATTATGTACTTCAGGGGTCCCCAAATGTTTTTGATAGCATATCCCGGTATCAGTCACCTCAGACTGCCGTAAGAATACCATGCACTGGGGGCCTAAACAACAGAAATCTATTTCTTAAAGTTCTAGAGGCCAGCAGTATGCCATCAGGGTGCCAGCATGATCAGGTTCTGGTAAGAGCTCTCTTTCTGGCTTACAGATGGCCGCCTTCTCAATATGGGCTTACAAGAGATCCCTCTCTTGATCTTCTTTTTTTTTTTTTTTATCTTTTTTTTGGGGGGGTGGAGAGTATAAGTGAAGGAGGGGCAAAGAGAGGGGGATATAGGATCTGAAGTGGGCTCTGTGCTGACAGGCTGATGACAGCAGTGATCCCAAGGTGGGGCTCAAACTCACGAACCGGGAAATCATGACCTGGATGCTCAACCAACTGAGCTACCCGGCACCCCTCTCTCTCTTCTTATAAGGCCACCAATTCTGTTAGATTATGACCCCATGTCATGACCTCATTTAACCTTAATCACCTCTTTAAAGGCCTTACCTCCAAATATAGTCACATTGGGGTTAGGGTTTCAACATATGAAAACTGGGAAACTGCTTTCTTATTTTTTGGACCTAAAGTTCTACTATTTTTCCTACAACTCAGTGGATGGTGTTGAGCTCCCCTACTGAGAGACCACCGATGTTCTTTGTCAAAAACAAACATGAGGAGAATCTCATGTTTCTGTGGATTCCCCATATACACATTAATTAAATTTGATGTTAAAAATGTGCAAGTGAGATTTTCCACATACTACTCCCAATTTAAAACATTGCCTTATACTCAATGTTTATGACAACTGAGTAGCTAGTATAAAGTATCTGGTAAATAGGGCTTGGTCTTACATAAAATTGGAACTCCGTGGGATTGTAGGCCATTTTCTCATAAGAAACCAAGAGAGGCTTCATATTAGAGGCATTGTGTGGCCCCCTGGGGGGACATCCTTAACTCCCTCTCCCAGCCTGGCACTGGGCTTTAAGGACTCTACTCCTGCAGCTATCTTAACAAATACCACAAACTTGAGGGCTTAAAACAACACACACTTAGTCTCTCACAATTCTGGAGGCTAGAAGTCCAAAATCAAGGTCACACTGCCCCTGGAGGCCTCGGGGCGAATCCTCTGTGACTCTGCCTACCTTCTGGTGGTGTCAGCATTCCTGGGTTCGTGTCACCTGGCTCTGCCTTTGCCTTTTCCTCTGTATGTCTCTCTTCTCCTCTGTGTGTTCTTTATCAGGACATCTGTCACTGGATTTGGAGGCCTACCCAGATAATTCAGGATGATCTTCTCATCTCAAAGTCCTTAGTTACATCTGCAAAGACCCCCTTGCCAAGTAAGATCACACTGGCAGGTTTTGTGGGTCACCACTCAACCTGCCGTGCACATCCTCCCCGCAATTTCTATGGATGAAGTGGGGCCCAGAAGGAGAGTCGGGGCACAGCATGGACCAGCATCTGTCTTTTCCTCTCTCGTGACCACGCAGAGCTCCTCTGGATACCATGCTTCATCACAGAAGACTTCCCCATGCAAAGAAGCACTTCCTCATCTGTGTTCACAACTAACTCCTGTTTTCCAACACGAAGGAAATGAATATGGCTCAAAAAATTAACTTCTTGCCCATTAAGGACCATTAAGGCTCCTTCCTCCTGTCTTTCCACTACCATTTCCACGCATTGCTTGTCCTCTAGGAATCTTCAAAGCATTTTCCCGGAAATGAGCAGCCTGGTTTCTGATCTTTGGGGAAGGAGCCAGCCATTTGGGGTTTTATCAGTGGGTACAATAGCAGCAAAGCCTCGTTAACTCCAGGGGCAGAGTTCTGGCCTCACAGAGAAGGGAAGAGTGGACTGGGGAGATTTCCTCTTGGCCTCAGAGTCAAGCCATTTTGCAGTTTCACTAGGCGTTACCCTGTGGTCTGGGTTGCTATATTTAGCAAACAAGAATGCAGTAGGCACAATTGAATTTGTGTTTCTGATAGACAATGAGTAGGGTTTTTTTGTTTTTGTTGTTTTTTTTTTTAGTATAAGTATGTCTCATACGTTATTTCTGGATCTGCTTATAAGGCAATATTTGGAACATATTTATATTTAAAATATTACTGTTTCTCTGAAATTCAAATTTAACTGTCTTGCATTTTATCTGTCAACTCTAACTATGCCCTTTTCTCTCCCCCAAAAAGACAGTTGTCTTCCCAAAAAGACTTTGTTGTAAGCCTTCTCTCTGCAAAGCCCTTTACTAGGCACAGAGAAAGCTGAAAGCTTTCCTTCAGCATATTCACAGCATAGGGGAGGAGACAAACTGGTAACAAATGCCTTTTCACACAAGGTGATCAATCCTCATCTTAATAAATATTCACTCAAATCGTTTGGGTGACACAAAGTCAGGAACAATTCATTCTGTCTGGGGGAAAAGAGGGGAAAAGCTTTGGGGAGGTGCAGGGGTGGGGCTCTTTAGCCTGACCTGGATGGACAGATGTAAAGCAGGCATGGCATGAGGCACACACTCTATTCTGGGACCGTGGAGGTGCCCCTGTGGCCAGGTTGGTAAGGTGACAGCTGTGTGTGTCTCTGGGGGTGCTGGTGGCACTGATGTCTGGAGGGGGACAGAAAAGTTTGGAGTCCAGAGTGAAGGGCTCTTTCCACCATGCTGAGGAGCCCCTGGGGCTTTCTGTCTCATCAGTCCTAGAAAACTAATACACAAATAGACAATGGCCAGACCATGGCTGATAGAACTCTGACCTGAACCTCTGCAGCAACCTGCCTGTGCAGCAGTCCCATCAGAAAGGCTAGGACTGTCACTGCCAGCCAGCTTCACTATTTTTTGCCCCTGCTTCCAACTCAGGACCAATGACACAAAATGTCCCATTTCCAGTTACCCACCTCCAGCCTCCTCAACAATCTCCCATCAGGACAATCTTGAAATCCTCCTTTTCCCTCACTATAAAGCTTCCCCACTCCCCGGCCTGCTTTTGAGCTTCTGCTCTCAGTAAAAGCCTTGTTTTTTCTCACTTATATGGTCTTCGCTTATTTCCTCAGTAGAGACCACAGGTATTGCTTTTTAAGAGAAGGATGGGCAATGAGAGTAGTTACCGGTGGAAACGAAGACTCTGATATATGGTGTTAATACAACCACAGATACGGTGGTGTTCAGAGCTAGAAAAATCTGCTTTTTGAAACTCTTTGCCATCTACACACACACACACACACACACACACACAGCTTATTAATGTTTTTTAAAAGTTCACTCATGTTGAGAGAGAGAGAGCGCGCAAGCAGGGGAGGGGCAGAGAGAGAGGGAGAGAGAGGGAATCCTAAGCAGGCTCCAGGCTGTCAGTGCAGAGCCAGAGGCAGGGCTGGAACTCACAAACTGTGAGATCATGACCTGAGCTGAAATCAAGAGTCGGATGCTTAACCGACTGAGCCACCCAGGGTCCCAATGTTTTAATGTTTCTATTCACCTGAACATCTCCAAATTCCTTTATGTTCTGAAAAAAAAAAAAAAAGGTCTTTGAATTTTTAAAGTGCAGTTTAAAAGCAAAAATACTGGGGGCGCCTGGGTGGCGCAGTCGGTTAAGCGTCCGACTTCAGCCAGGTCACGATCTCGCGGTCCGGGAGTTCGAGCCCCGCGTCGGGCTCTGGGCTGATGGCTCAGAGCCTGGAGCCTGTTTCCGATTCTGTGTCTCCCTCTCTCTCTGCCCCTCCCCTGTTCATGCTCTGTCTCTCTCTGTCCCCAAAATAAATAAACGTTGAAAAAAAACTTTTTTAAAGCAAAAATACTGTTAAAGTCACGCTTTGTTTTCTTTTTGACTTAATATTTTGTTTTTATTTTGACTAACTATTTTGTCCCCCCTATAATAGATTGCATTTGTCCCCTTCCTGTATCCAGGCCCTCAGCTGTCTGATTCTGCAGTACCTCCCACTAAATGGGTCAAGCCCCTTGAGGTCCAGCTTGGCCCTGTGACCTGCTTTGATCAATAGGGCATTAGCAGACAGGAGGTAAGTAGAGGCTTGAACAGGCTTACTCACTGGGGCTTGGGCTCTCATACCCCTGCCACCTCCACGAGAAGAACATGTCTAGTCTGCTGGCCACAGGAGGAGGGTGAGGGTCAGATACAGAGAAGCTACCCCAGCCAAGCACAGTCCATGAGACAGCCGCCCAGTTGGTTATTTTTTGAGGCATCCAGAATTCTGTGGTGGTTGTTAAACAGCACTTTTGTACCAATAATTGACTATCACACCCCCTGATTTCAGAATTTCAAGAGTTTTCCACTGCCATGAATAAGAAATTAATAGAAAATCCTAATGATTACCTACCCCAAACCATGCCTTCTGGTATTCTTTCCTACTGGTGGAGCTTGCTTGCTTGCTTGCTTTCTTTCTTTCTTTCTTTCTTTCTTTCTCAGGACTTCACCCTTGCCCAGCCCAGACAAGTGCTCCTCTGCACCCTCAGGGGACAAATATCCACTGATCTCAGCCAGCTGTAGTTTGCTGGTGATTGATAGAGTAAAGAGCATATAACACAGTTATGGCCAATGAAATGTGAGAAGTCTGGTGAGGGGCTTTCTAGAAAGGCTTCAATCCTTTTTAAATGAAACCCATAAGGTGATGCTTCCCTTTTTTATGTTACTAGATTTTTGGAACTGCTGTTACCATCTTGGAATCGTGAGGGAAGCCAACAAGAGGACAAACCAATATTCTGAGACAGACGTATAGGGAAGAGCCTAAGGCCAGGATATCATTGCGAAGCCATCTCTTAGCAAGCCCTTGGAGCTGTCCAACTCAGAGCCGCCTGCTACATCTCTGCTATTTAGACCATGTTTCCTTGCGGTTTCTGTTCCTTGCAGTTCAGTACTTCCTAACTGCTTTAGATACTTCCTCAGTAGAGGAAAATCCAAGTTAAAGAGAAGAATGTGTTATCTTTTCTTTCTTTTGTTTTTACCAAATGATTTGTCACTGGGGCATAGACTCTAACAAGAACTTTAAAGATGAGCTTAAAAATGTCCATTCCAATGAATGCTCCTGAGATTTGATTTTGAGGGTTTTCACCATGGCTACAATCTTAGGACATGACTTGTGGCCTCACTGCTATGACTCTGTGATGCTTTGCCCAGTGATGTGGAGACCCCTTGAGGGCAACTTCAGAACCATGTGTGGATCGACAAACGCGGGAAGAATTCTAGCAAGTATAACATTTCTTGGTAATGGTCCTTCTGTCCGAGGAGAGACTCGTAACTCCCATAACTCCCAACTGTCCGTAACTCCCAAGATACTTTACATGGCTACGGCAAAGCTGACCCTTTTTAAAGTAATGCCAGGTAAATTATAAAAGGCAAATTCAATCCACAGGAATGATCTTTCTCTAGCACAATGAACAACATATGCTTGCTCAGTATAATACATTTCACCTCAGTAAATAGCACCTTCAGAAAACACATTAAAATGTCATTAGATTTTTATCTAAACTTGCTGATAATTTAGGTAACCTGACTATCTCCCCCTCCTCCCATGCTGTGCGCAGCAGAAACCAGCTCTTGCCAAATTATCACTGATTTTATCAAAACCACACTTCAGGCCACTCTCTAGACTTGCCAAACTTTCTCGCAGCCCTGGACCACCGCCCTCACTCTTTTTTTCCCCTGGAACGTCTGTCTCCCACTCACTGCCTGGCAAACTCCTCATCATCTGGCAATGTAAAATTCTAATGTCAACTCCTCTCTGAAGCATCGCCTGGACCCCTGAGGCAACGCGGCATGGTTGAAGTCAGGCCCACCCGATTTGGGATCCAGCTCTGTCCCCAATTAGCTAGGTGACCTGAGCGGAGAGGCCCAGCTTTTCTGAGGCAGCCTCAGCTCGCTCTCCTGGAAGATAGCATCATGATTACCCCAGTTTTGAGCTTGTGTGGATAATGAGATGGACTTGTGTGAGGCCCTGGCACAGAGTAAGGGCTCCACGTATCCTGGCTGTTGTTACTAGATGCCTTCCCACAGAATCCTAAAGCTTTACAGCCAAGAAGGGGCTTAAGGGTTTCTTCTCAACCTTTCAATTTATAAATGAATCACTTGGGGATCCTGTCAAAACACAGGTTCTGATTCAGTAGTTCCGGGGCAGTGCCCGGGATTTTGTGCATTTCTTACAAGTTCATAGTGTTGCAGAGACCGCTGGTCCTGGAACCGCACGTTGAATAGCAAAGGCTGTAGGAAACACTGAGTTCCCGCTTGCTTTACAGAAGAGGACAAAGCCAAGTCAGGAGTTGAGAAAATTCAGAAGCAGAACCGGTGGGTCAGTCCTGTGGTCCATGAGAGGGTGAGCTTTGTTAAGGGACAAGAAGGGATGGGCAGATAGCGCTAGCCAGACATCAAAAGTCACACCCTCGGGGTGCCTGGGTGGCTCAGTCAGTTAAGCAGCTGACTCTTGATTTCAGTTGCGGTGATGATTGTGGTTCCTGAGTTTGAGCCCCATGACAGGTTCTGTGCTATGTCAGCGTGGAGCCTGCTTGGAATTCTCCCTCCCACTCTCTCTCTGCCCCTACCCCACTGATGCTCTCTCTCTCTGTCTCTCAAAATAAAGAAACAAACTTAAAAAAAAAAAAAAAAAGAAGTCACACCTTCACGGAAAGCAAGATGGCCACACTTTACAGGGCACACACAGGCTAATGATAGCAAACGTCGGTTGTGTGCCAGCCCTGCGTTTGACAATGCATGAGCTAGAGAAGTGAGTTCTAGGAGCACAAGCTGGATGGAGCAGAGAATCTGCTCATCTTTTTCATTCCTATTTTCCTAGCCCCAGATAACACTAGCTAATACATAGTGCTTAATATGTGCCAGCCATTGTTCAAAGACATTTGAAAAACAGCTTCATGGAGATGTGACTCACATACCATACAATTCGCCCATTTAAATGCAATTCGGTGGCTGTTGGCATATTCACAGAGTTGTGCAACCATCACCATGGTCAATTTTAGAACATTTCCATTACCCCCAAAATAAAACCCTCTACCCACTAACAATCACTCTGTATTCTCCCCTCCTCCTCCTGCCCAGGCAACTGCTTATCTCCTCTCAGCCTCTATAGGTTTCCCTTTTCTGAACATTTCATATAAATGGAATCATATAATATGTGGTGCTTCCATATAATACTGGCTTCTGTGACTCAGCATAATGTTCTCAAGGCTCAGTCTCATTGGAGCAGGGGTCAGTACTTCATTGCTTTTTATTGAATAATCTACTGTACGGATGTACCAGATTCTATCCATTCATTGGTTGATGGACATTTAGGTTGTTTCTACTTTTTGCCTGTTAGGAACATTTGTGTACAAGTTTTGTGCAGAGATATGTTTTCATCCCTTGTTCTCAGAAATGTGTATATATCTTTTAATCCTTAAAACCTGATGAGGTAGGTAATATTATTACACCTAGGACTTGGGGAGGTTAATTAACTTGTCCAAGGTCATACGACTTGTAACTGGTGGAGCCGAGGGAAGAGCCCAGGCAGTCTTGCTCCAGAGCCTTGTGCCCATAACCGCTCTACTCTCTTCCCTGGAAGAGTGCCCGGCACATTCAATATGTATTTATAGAATGAGTAGCTGAATTAGACAGGGGCCCCGTTCTCAAGAGACTTGTCATGCGGTTGCCTTCTTGCAGACAGCTTCTTTCTAATTAATCTCTGCAACATTCTTGGGGTTGGAAATGGGGAGAGGAGAAGGTTGGCTGGAATCAGCTATTAAGAAGTTGAACATGGTTGGTGCTGACTGCATAAAGGGACACTTCCAGCCGGGGCTGAGGCTGCAGGTGCCTAAGAGGAAGAACAGTCAGCACTGGGGCCTGAAAGATTTGAGAAGTTAAAGAAAACTTCCTCTTTGCGGAGGCAAACCGGAAATCCGCTCTTTTGGTTTTTGTTTTTTTGGTTTTTTAAATGACTAAAGTTGAAGCTCATTTGTGTGCCTGGTAATATCTCCGCCTGAGGTCTCGGGCTTTCTTCTCCATGTTACCTGTGATGGAATGACCAGGCAGGCTAATTCAGGGGTGGGCAGAGGGGCTGAGTCATCCAGAACAGCCAGCAGAGGGCAAGTGCAGAAGGGTTCCAGGCCAGGGAGGTGGAAATCTTCATTCCAGCTTCAGGTGTGCAGGAAGCTGATTCTTAGGGACAAAGGCCACGTCAGGCCACCCGAGCCGACCACCTCCCAGAGCCCAGCCCAGCCACCCTGCTGCATCCTCTGCAAAGTCAGGGTCAGAGGCGGCACTCACCCAGCTCCTCCCTTCCCTTTGTACTGGCACCTCTGCCATAGACACTCTGATGTTTCGGGGATGTGACGGTGACTTTTACAAACCAGTCATCAACAGGAGTCTCAAACACAGCCCTGACCCTGGCTTTGTCTCATGTTCTCAGAAGTTCTTGACTCCCTCACTTCCCACCCTTACCCTTGGCTTTGACAATGCATCTGCTTCTCTGGTTTGAACCTTAGGCTCTCAGAGACATGCTCTGGGCCACCACCCAGGGATGGGAAGGTGCCAGTGAAACGGGCCAATCTCATTCTCAGGGCACAGCCAAGGTTCCCAGTGCACCAGTTCTTGGAAAATGGAGTTCGCCAGAGACACACCAGGTATGGAGGCAGATGAAGGCAAGACCTCATCCCCCAGGAAGCCATAGTTCACATGGCCAGGTGACCGAAAAGCTGCATTCTTGGAGAGGGTCGGGGGAGCAGGGAAAGCAGGCACTTTCTTTCCAGGGTAGCAGGGCACTGCCTCCAGCCCCATCCACCCATGGCTTTCCACGCAGGGTACCTGACTCATCTCAGCTTGCCAGGAACTTCGTAGTTTTAAAACTCAAAGTCCCACCCCCCGGAACCCACTTGGTCCCAGACAAGCTGAACGGGTAAGTCACTCAAGTTCCACAGCTCAGTGAGAGGGAGTTTCTCCCACCACAGTGCCCCATGGGAGTCAATGACCCCTCCTCCTCTTCCTCTTCCTCCTCCTTCCCCTCCCACTCCCACCCCACCCCCACTTTCCTCCTCCTCCTCTTCTTTTTCCTCCTCCTCCTCCTCCCCCCCTCTTCTTTCTCTTCCTCTTCCTCCTTCTCTCCTGGTAACAGCCAGTGTGGAGGCCATAATGATGACATCAGGATAAAGACAGAAGTCCAGAGCCAGCACTTGGGTCACATGACACCAGGAAGCCTCCCCTCTCATCCCTGGAGGCAGGGACAGCCCATGGTGCCCAGGCATCACCAGTCCGATGGTCCTGACAGGGAAAGGTGGCTGGCTTCCAGGACAGAGGGGAAGAGGAAAAAGGGAAGGAGGCCGGAATGGCAACTGCCTTTCACAAAAGGCTGCAATCTGGAGCCTCCGTCCTTCCCGAAGCCCCAGACCAGCTCCCAACCCATCTGCAACGGCCACCTTTGCCCTTGTGGCCCACCGTCTGTGTCTCTGCATTGCACACCTGCTGGGGTGACAGCAGCCATCTATCTCCCTGTGCAGGTGGCCAGCAGTCATTAGGTGGAAGGAGGCTGCTGGAGTGGAGATAGGCGGCCACAGCTGCAGGCAGAGGCCAGCACGGCTGACCCCAGTGCTGCAGTCTGGGAATAATAAACCCATATGTGGGAGCCGGAAGAATGGCCTCCCCGATCTCTCACCCATGGCTTTTTTTTTTTTTTTTTTTTTGTGGCTGACCTCTCTGTTTGGGAAAGCCAGGGCACAGTGTGTGAATTTGCCAGGACTCCAGGACAAGCACCAAGGAGATGATGCGGGTTCCTGGCTTCAGGGAGCAGAGTGGCCTACCCGTGGGGCTCACTCTATACTACCAAGAGGGGCCTCTGCCTTTCCCTCAGAAGGAAGGCTCAGCTGGGAGAAAGGGGAGTCTTCCTGACTCCCAAAGGACGCCACGGTCTTTATCACTTCCTGCTCTGTCCCTCTACTCCACAGAGGCCCAGCAGGGGAGGCTGGACATGTTGGATGCAGCTGATTGGTACCATGGACCAGAGATGAGACATCTCTAGTGGTCCTTGGGGCAGAGGGCAAATGCCAGAAGTCGCTCCCCAGGCAGGGTGCCAAAGACAAGATGGGGGACTGGTTCTCACTGTGGTTAAGTGATGGAAAGGAAAGAATGAGAACACGGGGGGGTCAAAACGGGAGTGAGAAGGGGAGAGTCAAGGACCTGGGACATCTGTAAAGAACAGAGAAGGGGGCTGTGTGGGGAGACAGGTAGGCTTTAATCAGGCTACTGGCATATATGGCATCCCCCTAGCTTAGTCGACACCACCACCCCCACATCACACTAAGAAGAAGCCTCTGTGAGGTCCTCAGACCCTTAAAAAAAAAACAAGTAGTCATTAACACTTTAGTATAAAATTCTACAATCAGATTGTCATGTCCTTCCCTCCTAAGCCCTAGGTGACACCAATCCTAAGGCCCTTGGAGAGCAAACTCTGAGGGTCTGAGGACTCTGAGCTCTCTGCATGCAGGACCCTATGGTAGGAGAGGTGGGGTGCTAAGAGGTGCGACCTTCACCTCTACTCGCCTGATTTTCCCTCCCACCTCCTTGAGCTGGAATGCCCATGCCCACTTGCAGACCCAGCACTACTCAGGTCTGGGACCATCCTAACAGGCAGCAAATGTCTCAACAGCCTTAGTAATGCCATCCCGTGGGGCTTGAATGGAGTCCTACTACCCACAGGCCTAAGGTTGCATGGCCAGGTCATACTGGGAGTCAGCACCTTGCATGTGGACCCCTGGACTGGCCCAACATGGAGGATAAGGTTCCTGCCTCAGTTTCCCTGCCCAGCACTTTGTTGCCCCACAGACCGGGAGCCCAGCTCTGATTCCCCTGTCTGGAGGGAGCTCAGGTTGGAGACCCAACACTGCCAGAATTTTCCAGCCCCGTCTCTCAAAGCTGGAGCTTGCTTCCCAGACTTCCCAGAGCTTGCCATTAGGCCCTGGATGGTGACCATTGAGTTGGCCTTGCCAGGACCACTCTAGCCCCATTCCTGGGACCTTTTCCTTTTCCATGAGCCTGCCAACCAGTATGGCTATGGCCCCAGTCAGTCTCACACTTGAGCTTGTCTCCTTTGTTTCCCTTCTCTTTCCATAGTCATTCAGTGGACTGGAAGGTGCAGTCCAGTGGTTGAACAAATGGTCATTGCCTTACTGAAGGCATAGAGAATCCAAAAGGGGACAGAGGCAAGAGGTTCCCCATCCCTCAGGGAGGTAGGTCTAGCTGCTCAGAGGAGCCAGAGCAGGAAGAGGGGTATGAAGGGCAGCTGGAAAGAGTCCCGATGCAAATACAAACACAAATATGACACAAAAAAGGATTGCGTGGGGGTTAAATACCCACACTCTGGTACCAGACTTCCCAGGTTCAAATAACCTGTGTGGTCTTGGGTAAATTACTTAATTTCTCTGCATCTCATCTGAGTTTCCTCATCTGAAAAGTAGGGATAATGAAACCTCAAAGGATTGCAATAAGAATCAAGTGAGACAGCATATAGACGGTGCATGGCACACAGTAGATACTGTAAAAATAGGGGCCATTATTTTATTAGAACATATATACATCCTGTTTGGGGTATAGGAATATCACCTCCAGGAAGCCCTCTAGGCTTTCTTTCATCTTTCTGGTGTACTTTCCAGGGAAAGAGAGGACAGAAGATGATGTCCCCCTGGGTAGCAGGGGGACAGGACAGAAAAAGGAACAGGAATAAGCATGCATTTTGCCTCTCTCTGGGGCCAGGCGCTGTGCTAAAAGGACAGTAGTATCAAGGACAGTAGTCCTTGATATACTGTACCTCATTCTATCCACCCAGGAGCCCAAAAAGGGGAGATATTCTACTTAACCCAACAAAACAATAACCCAACCTCAGTCACTGACTAGTGAATCGCTCCTGAGTGTTTGATATGGGGACATGCAAGGCCTAGCTCAAGATCAGCATTCGGTGACAGCTTAAATGCAAGGATTCAGTCTCATCAGTGTGGAGAGTAACTGTGCTTTTCTAAGGCTGAGGGGTTGTGAGCATCGGAACGCTGCACTATCTTTATTCCCCCCAGAACAGTGGGGTGAGAGGAAAGCTACTTCCGGGTCCAAAGCAGGAACATGGCCTCCAAGGTGACGCCAAACATTGAGCTCAGATTCCTGTAAGAGATGCAGCATCTTCAAAGCATAGACCATTCACTTTGCTGGGTCAGAGGGTAACCGGTGGGGCAGGGGTTCTGGAATGATCTGCCTGGCTCTCTATATGGCTGTTTGCCATGGCAACAGGCACTGCGGAGACTCTGAGCCTGCTCAGATGGGAGTATCTCTTCAGGGACATTTCAGACCTCTGTCTCCACATTGTGCAGGAGCAGGCTACTTGACTGAATGCATTCTGGGGGGCAGAGAGAAGCCCAGAGCTCCCCATTTCCCCTTCATAGTGCCAGCCTGTGTCTTCCTGTTTTCTCTCTCCAAGAGATTCAGATCAAGGAATATGGATGTGAAGAAGAAAGAAAACGCAATGTAGAATCTGCTTGGACCAGTCTGAGAAGAGAATTGTTTTAATGTCCCTCCACATGGGATGCTTGTGCCAAACTGATAGGTTCAAATACCAGTTCCAGCCTTCATGAGCCATGTAACTCTGGGCAAATTCAGTAACCTCCCTGTGTCTCAGTTTCCTTATCTGTACAACCAGGTGCCCACCTCATAGAACTGCTCTGATGATTAAAGAGTTACTACTCGTAAAAAGCCTTGGAGCAGTGCTCTGCACAGGGTAAATGCTAAGCATAGAAAGAGAATATTTCTGGGGCGCCTGGGTGGCTCAGTATACAACTTCGGTTCAGGTCATGATTTTGCGGTTCATGGGTTCAAGCCCTGCATTGGGCTCTGTGCTGACAGCTCAGAGCCTGGAGCCTGCTTCAGATTCTGTGTCTTCCTCTCTCTCTCTCTCTCTCTGTTCCTCCCCCACTCGTGTTCTCTGTCTCTCAAAAATGAATGTTAAAAAAAATTTTTTAAAGAAAGAGAATATTTCTCAGCTCCTTTACAAAAAGCTCTGTGCACCAGAACACACTTTTCTCTTGTTGCCACTGTTGCTGGGGAGCCAGCCTCATTGTGTCTATGTGTCCAGCTCCACTGGCCTCAAAAGGCCTAAGTTTGTAGGTCCATAGGGTCCAGCCTCAGGTGTCCAAAGGCAGAGGTCGGGCAAGGCCACAGGTATAAGATGGGGAGTCTGCTGTGGCATAGACGAGGGCCAGGGCTTGTCCCAGGCTGGTCAGTCAGCTCACAACAGAGCTGGGGCAAGAATTCCAGAACAGAGAGGTGTCACCATGGGAAACAGCATTGGCTCCAGGTCAGCTCTGGGTTCCAGTCCTGACCCTGTCACCCACAGGCATGTGTTCCTGGTGGAGCTACTTAGTGCCTATGACTCCCAGCGTCTGTTATCTCTATGATTCCCAGTGTCTGCATCTCTAAAGAAGGGCCAGTAGAGGTGTTTACCTTTCTGTTGTAGGAATTAGATGAGTCATGCCTGTGAAATATTGGGCAAAATGGCCGCTTAATATGTGGTAATATCCTCCTTCCACCCCTGTATCAGTCAGTTGTGGCTGCGTAACAACCAGCCTAAAACTCTGTGGCTTAAAACAGCAACGTGTTTCTTTTGCCCACGAAGCTGGAGTGTTACCAGGGCTCAGCAGGGGGTTCATGTGCTCCATTCAGCATCCGGTGGGGAAGACATGAATGATGGGGCTGGGGTCACCTGAAGGCTCACTCCCTCTCAGGTCTGATGCTCCACAGGGTTACTGTGGCAGCGTGGGCTTCTTGAGCTGCTCTCTATCTCTATATGGTCTCGCCACATGCTCTCTCCAGCGTGGGGTCTTTGGTGTAACTAAAACCTCTTAGCTGGGGGCTCAGGGCCCCACAAGTGCATGTCCCAGCAGAAGCTAGATTACCCTTTATGACCTGGCCTTGTAAGTCACTTACCACACTTCATTGGTGGAGGCAGTCACCAGTATCTTCCCAGTTTCAGGGAACACCTGCTTCCCTGCATGATGGAGGTCAATGTCACACTGTAAGAAGAGTGTGGGGTGGGGTGCCTGTTGGTGCAGCCCTCTTTGTAAGATGCAACCTGCTCCATGCCTCACTTGGCATGGTTTGTGCCAATGCCCGCCTCCCCAGTGGCCCGGATGGGAGCCTGGCAACAAACTGCTGCCTTCTGGGATCCCCAACAGTCTGGCTCCCTCTCCAGCCAGAACTAATAGGGCGCATCTGGGCTTCATGCTCCACCTTCTCTAGCTCTTCTTTAGCCAAGCAAGACCTTCACCAGCCAGAAAACACCAAACCCACAGCAGGTAAGAACCTCTGGGGCCAGCGTCCCTCCCTGCCACCACACCTCCGCCTGAGCGTGGCTAAGCAGGGCTAGGGGAAGGCCTGGGGAAGGCCTTCTCCAAAACCATTTCCACCTCTGGGTCAAGGACCCAAGTATCCTGGGTCACGTTGGGCCTATCCCCACTGTCTTAAAGCTCTAAGCTTCTTTAGGTTTTTAATTCCATTCACTCCCCATCGCTGAGACAAAATAAACGGAATAAGAGAAACATTCCAATGCCCAGCTCTTTTCCTTGCTCAAAGGGATGACTGGTGCCCTTTTAAAGCTCTGCCCCTCTGACCGACACCTGGGCTGCAGACTCCCATCTTTGCTTTAAAAGCCAGGGAGATGTAGACACCGGGACTGGCTGGTAACCTGCCAGGAAAACGGGCCAACGTGCAGCCAAGCAGAGCTGTCGTCCACCCACCTTGGGCTCATGGGCTCAATGCACTTTTCTAGAGTGGATAGGTGTCCCCTGGGGTCTCTCTGTACCCTACGATCCAGACCACATTGCCTCAGACCTCCCCTCACACCCCTCCCCAAAGCGCTACATGCCCTTGGCCCCTCCAGTTCTCCTCCCTTGCCTCCTCTGAACTCCTGGGTTTTGCTCTGTGTTCCCTGGCTGGTTCTTTGTGTTCACATGACCCTGTCCAACCACGGGGCACAGACCCACCCCGGGCCTTGAGAAGGCAGCAGTTTGCACTGGTGATTTGGAAAGAGGAAGGGCACATGGATCCGCGAAACAAGCTTAAAATTAAATCTTGGCTATGCCCACTCTCAAGAACCTCAGCCATTTTACCAGCCAGCGCCTACCAGGCTGCTTGGGCGTCTTCTTCATTACCTGCTCCCCTGCAACCTCAAAAAGACCCCCTGCTTTATCGTGCACAGCACCGCAGCTTTCTCCAGCTCCCACCGACAAATAGCCCAGAACCTCCTGGCAGATGCACCATGGCACATTGTCATAACAGCACACCATGTCCTGCGGTGTCCTCCTTCCTCCGTCCCACATTCCCTCCTCACACCCAGGGGAAGGAAGTATGCCACATGCTCCCGCTAGGGAGACAGGCATCCTGGAGTTGGCTTGGATTATTTTATAACAATATTCCCTCCATTATGTGGAACTGGATCTGTCCTGACCCAGCCCTGTTCTCCCATCTGGCCTCACCCACTTGGCTCTCTGGGGGTTCCAGAAGGGAGAAGAAGACAGAGGCCCAGGTGGGGACAGAACTAGTGAACTGGCCTCTCTAGAATGATGCTTGAGAACATTAGGGGATGAAGTGAACATCAGTCACAGCTCTGATAGTTAGGTCAAACTATTTCACCTGAACAGACCAGCCTGTGGCTCGGCGGGATGCACGATGAACCACAGAGATCCCAGATGTGTGATGCCCAATCCTTCACTCCAGGGAAAAGGAAGGGCTCAGTCTGCTAGGACATCTGCAGGTAGGCAGGCCACAGAGCAGTTGCCCTCCCAGAACACGCTGGCCTGAGCCTATAAGACCTCACGCACCCACTAACACCCTGCCTTTGCTTGTCCTTTGCAACGTATAAGCATCCAACTGGCAGGTCCCTGGAGACAGTGACAAGGAAAGAAAAGGAAAGGCAGCTGGCAAGGGGTCAGGAATAAAAGCTGGTTGGCCCAAGGCAGGCCACACCTGGAGCCCTCCCCATGGCCAGGGTCAGGGTGCCTTCTGTTTGGCTGGACTTCCCACACTGCTCTGTGCCCAGGCCTTCCCCAGGAGCTTTTCACCCTTCGTTAACCACCATCTGGCGATGTCATGGAGAGCCTGGAAGGTGGCCAGGAGCTGGCGTAGGCTAAGCACAGAGATTTGCTGGCCTGTATGCTGGGCTTGGCTCTGGGGGGCCTCGGCTCTCTCCTGATTCAATGGTGAGGAAGCTTCCAGCTGCACGAAGAGTATCTCCCAGGGCCGACAGATGGGCAGCCCCGGGGGAAAGACACATGGCAGGGCCTAGTTGTTGTTAAACGCAGATCACTGGGTTTTATCAGCAAGATGCTGCTCAGTTGGCAGGAACACACCTGCCCCCAGCACGAGTGGCTGTCAGAAGCACCGACGGCCCTGGGAAGACTTTGGTGGGAAGGTGGAGCCATGGGCTCATTCTTGGAGCTTGGCACCCTCTCCCAGACCTACCCTTCTATACTTGGGGGGGCCTCAGGGAAAATGAAGGGGGGCATATTGGTGCACTGTGCCTAAAACCAAGGAAGGCCAGCATCCCCAGGGCTGAGATACAGGCAAGGCCAAGTCTCTCCACCAGCAGCCAAGTGCCCCCAAGTCTGGACTCTAAAAAAAAAGACCACACCACAGGCCAGGAAACTTTAATAAGTCCAAGATAGTAAATAGTTTAGGCTTTGTAGACCAAGAAGCAAAATTGAGTATATTGTGTTTATATAAATTTATATATATATATATATATATATATATATGTACTTATATAAATATTTAAAATTTAACCACTTAATGTAAAAACCGTTCTTATTTCATAGGCCACACAAAAACAGGTGGTGGGCCAGATATGCCAACTCCTGGACTATAGTACCCTGGGCAAGGAACTCAGCAGGAGAGGCTGTCTATAGCTTTCCTCCAAGGCAAAGCCCTCAAATGTCTGGGGTCACACAGCCCCCATGCACACCTGTCCTACCTGGGGACTGGACCTGCCCATATGTGTGTTAGTTTCTCTCCAGCACTGGCAGGCCATTCGGCCATGCTGACACTTCTCTCCCCACTCAGGTCCTGCAGGCCCCCGAGCTGCAGTGTGGCCATCCTGACATCTCACAGCCCTTACCTGCAATGCTGTCCCCCCTATAGGTCGCCAAGGCCCCAGACTACACTCAGGCTCAGTGCAGTCCCAACAACCACTTCCCCTGTGCCACTGCCAGTCCTGGGTGGAGCTGATCTTGCCAAATCTCTCCCTTAGGTGACTTCTCATCCCAGCAAATTCCTTAGGCCATCAGGCCAACGCACTTCTGGAAAGCGCCCATGCCCCTCCCCAGCCACATCTGAATCCACTCGCCCTCATGCTAGGACCCTCACCTACTACACTATATTACCAATCCCACCCCATCTTACAGGGAAAAAGTAGCAGAAAGAGGTGTAACACCTGGCTGCAGCATCTTAGGGGCATCACCTGGCCTCACTTAGCTCCACCTCCCCATCTGCAAAATATGGTGAGCACCAGGCTCAACCTGAGTGCCCATATCAGACAGTCAGTGGAGGGATCCAGTGGAGGGCGTGTATGGCCCGGAGCATGTGTAGACCTCAGTAGCTGCTCATTGGACCTCCATGTAAGATTGAAGTCCAGAACCAGAATGAGCTGAGGAGATGGTGGTGGAGAAATGGCCGTGGGAAGGGAGAGGCAGCTGGTGTGAAGCTAATGAGTAGAACGACCCCCCCCCTCACCTCGAAGGGCAGTGCCCACTGATCTGTTGCATGAAGGCGGAGGAGGGGGATAGGATGAAGGGGACAGGAAAGAGGGTGGTGTGGGAGGACTATCTGATCACCTGTCACAAGGTGAGACAAGGTGTAACATCCAGGGTCCTTACAATCTCTTCCGTCCCTGAGTAGAAACAGACACCTTCCCTTAGCTGCACCTGGCCAAGGGCTTCACCACCAACTTGGCTTTCATTGTGATGGCTTTGGCTGTAAGTAACACCCAAGTAAACCTGGCTTAATTAAACAACACAGGTTTGGGGCACCTGGGTGACTCAGTTAGTTAAGAGTCCGACTTCGGCTCATGTCGTGATCTCACGATTTGTGAGTTCGAGCCCTGTATCGGGCTCTCCGCTGTCAGCACAGGGCCCACTTCTGATTCTGTGTCCCCTCTCTCTCTGCCCCTCCTCTAATTGAGCTTTCTGTCTCTCAAAAATAAAACAACAACAACAACACAGGGTTTCACCTCAGTTAAGAAGATGGAGGTGGGCAGTTCCGGGGCAGATTCAAAGCTCTGTGTTGCCTGGGTTCCAGGCCCATCCTCTGAGCGCCTATTCTGACCTTACCCTCCTGGTTGTAGGAGAGCTGCTGCGGCCATCACTTTCCAAACAACTGAATCCCAAGACCTGAAACTAGGAGGCAGGGGATTCCCATCTAAAAAAGTCCCAGGAGGGGCGCCTGGGTGGCGCAGTCGGTTAGGCGTCCAACTTCGGCCAGGTCACGATCTAGCGGTCCGTGAGTTCGAGCCCCGCGTCGGGCTCTGGGCTGATGGCTCAGAGCCTGGAGCCTGTTTCTGATTCTGTGTCTCCCTCTCTCTCTGCCCCTCCCCCGTTCATGCTCTGTCTCTCTCTGTCCCAAAAAAATAAATAAACGTTAAAAAAAATTAAAAAAAAAAATTAAAAAGTCCCAGGAGACTTCCCTCCAATCCCATTGGCCAGAACTGGGTCACATGCCCAGCCCTAACACAAAACAGGAGAGAGCTGGGCTCCAGGTTGACTCCCACTGAGTAGACGGTACCTCAGACCTGAGCACAGTTGGGTCCTGCTGGAAGGAAGATGGCAGGAGTGGACGTTTGGTCAGAAGTCAACCAAGCTGCCAGGCCTTGTTGGGACTTCTGGATTTTAGCATCTGCATTATTTTTAACTAGAGATATTATACTGTCAAAACAAGTGAGTCATCATGCCCTTCTGACTGAAACCTGGTGGATTATTAATACTTCCATCCAAATTCCTAGGGAGACACAGATGCCTGGATGGGATAAGGCAAGGAAATGTTAGGCTGCCCTTGGAAGGGTTTGATGTCATCACATCAGGAGCTGGGACACTGGGTCTGCGAAGAGGGGCTGGGCTGAGGACCCATGTGTAGGGAGCTGGTAATTAATGGTTTTAATTCATTCACTTTTAACAGGCACTGTGTCCAGACATGAGGAAAACAGGCATTAAAACATTAAGGGGAGGGGCACCTGGGTCGTTCAGTTGGTTAAGCATCTGACTCTTGATTTCAGCTCAGGTCATGGTCTTGTGGTTCATGAGATTGAGCCCCATGTTGGGCTCTGTGCTGATAGTGTGGAGCCTGCTTGAGATTCTCTCTCTCTCCCTCTCTCTGCCCCTCCTGTGTGCTTCTCTCCCTCCTTCTCTCTCTGCCTCTCCCCAACTCATGCACGTGTGCACTCTCTCTAAGTAAATAAACATAAAAAAAAACATGAAGGGGAAAAAAATAATAGTTCAGATACCTCATGGTGGCTCCAGCAAGGAACGTATCTTTCTGGCCCCTGTGGTCACTGAAATGGTTCAAAAAGCCATAGGAACAGCAGAACAGGGGTCAGGGCACCAGTATTCTGACCCTAGATGAGCCACTAGCTTAGCCTCAGTCTCTTCATTTGTAAAATCGGCATCTGGTATCATAGATCAAGATCCTTGCAGCTCTGATTCTGTGTGGCTGCAATTTTGAGCCAAAAACGACAAGCAGGACCTACAGGTCTGAAACCAGCAGCCCCCTGGGTTCCTCGTAACTCCCTTTAGAGTGACACAGATAATGCAGTGGTGATGCTGGAGGTGATGGTGGTGGCAGTGGGTACATGAAGCACTTGCTATATGACATGTGTTGTCCTCATGTGTTCCCTCAACTCCCTCGACAACTCTATGGAATAGTTACTTTTATTAACCTCATGTAACTGAGGCTTAGGGAGGTTCCTGAGTATATTCATATATGATGCCCTAAACTGTGTCCCTCCAGGGGCACCTGGGTGGCTCAGTTGGTTAAGCATCTGACTCTTGATTTTTGGCTCAGATCATGATCTCATGGTTTGTGGGATACAGCCCCTCATCAGACTCCTCACTGGGTGTGGAGCCTGCTTGGGATTCTCTCTCTCTCTCTGCCCCTCCTCCACTGTTCTCACTCTCTCTTTCTCTCAAAAAATAAAAAATAAAACAAAAAGCCTGTTGAACTTTGTTCCTCCAAAATACATATGTTGAAGTCCTAACCCCCAATGTGACTGTACTGAGAGATAAGGTCTTTAAAGGAATAGCTCACATTAAATGAAGTTATAAAGGTAGAGCCCCAATCCCATAGGAATGGTGTTCTTACAAGAAGAGGAAGGGACCAGAGGGATGTGCACATAGGAGAGGCCATGTGAAGACATGGCAAGAAGGAGGCCATCTGCAAGCCAAAAAGAGGAGCCTCGGAAGAAATCAATCCAACTAACACTTGATCTTGAACTTCCAGCCTCCAGAACTGTGAGAAAATACATTTCTCTCTTGAGAAATGTTTATATTTAAACGTCTCTTGTTTAAGCGACCCAGTCTATGGTATTTTGTCATGGCCACCCAAGCTGACAAATACATCACCCAGTGGCAGAGCCAACATTGGAACCAGGCAATCTGACTTCAGAGTCATGTTCTTAAGGACCGCATCATCTACAATTCAGTTCTTTGATTGGAGAGGTGGGTAGTAGATCTCCTTATGGCCAGGTCTGCATGTACAAAGTACATAGATTTCAAATCTCACCCCCTTCACTCCTTACTCTACATAACAAAAGACATTCTATTCCAGACCAGCCAAGACCCATGTTTTGGGTGGAAATGTTCCCAGGGAAATATAGGCCACAGTTCAGTGGGTGGCTAGAACCATCTGGGTAACATGCAGAGCTGGGTCATGCCTAAAATGCCCGTAGGCACCAAAGAGATTTCAGCCAGAGATTTTAAATGACATCAACATCTGCCTCCTAGGGAATAATCTTGGATGCTGCCCAAATCAAGCAGACTTGGATTTAAATCCTGCCTTCTCCAGGTATGGGACCTTGGGCAAGTCATGTCACCCTGTGTGTCTCAGTTTCCCCATATGTCACATGGAGATAATTATTCTGACTCTGTAGCAGTGCTGTGAAGATAGAGAAGTGAATACATGGGAATCTGCTTCACAGCAGATTCAGTACCACCTAACCTGAGGGACCACCTGAAATCCCCTTAGCTTCATCAAAGCAAAACCCACAGTTACAAATCCCCTGGCAGACAGCCGCCAGTCCTTTCTGGAAGGAGCTGGGTATAAATTATAGATCACAGTCTTTCAGATCAGCTGCTGTTCTGGTTCTCAGCTCACTGTGGGCAGGGGGCTGGGCTGGCTCCCTCAGAGCACTGTTCATGGCCCAAGGGATCCCTGCTGCCCTTGCAGAGAGCCTAACCCCTGTCCCCAGCTTTCCTTCCCCCAAAGAGTAAATGTTCCTTGCACTGGGGTTGTGGAGATGCTCCAGGAAGCTGCCCTCCTATCATCCTCCAAGGCTTGGAGTTAGCCACAGCCTGAGCCCCAAACCCCAGCCCCCCTGAGCATGCCAACCCTATCCTCCATCCCCAGGGAAAGGCTCCATCTCCAGAGACTCAGAGAAAGAACCAAATGCAAAGGAATTATGTGTTTAAGATTGGGAGGCTGCAAGAGGCAAAGGTAAAAGCAGCCCTGTTTTCATCAGCAGGGTCTGCTGACCTGAGGGGACAGAGTGAGATTCCTTACTTCCTTCCTGTGGCCACACACCCTCCCCACCACCACTCACACATGTGGGGCCATGTTCCCAAGACATGTGGCACCTGGCTTTCTCTCCCTTCCCCAGCCCCTCTCCAGGGAACCCCCCCCCCCACCCCTGCCATTGCAGGCTGAGCAAGCAACCCATGGGACGATAATGTCTGGATCCAAGCATTTCTCTCCCTGGGAAATCTGGGGTTCTACTAACAGAGCATGGGGCCTGGAGCCGGGATTCCAACCGAACTCTGCCTTTCCAGCCTCATGACTTTGGTCAAGTTACTCCTTCTCTAAGCCCCACTGTCCTCGTCAGTAAAAATGAAAGTACCGATAACACCCATATCACTAGGATGGTGGGAATTAAATGCAATAATACATGAAAAATGAGTAGTGCAGGGTCTGGCAGGGAATACCTGGAAACAGAGGTTAGCAAGCTGTGATGCGGGGCCTGGGCCAGAGTGCAACAAGAAGGTAGTGAGGGCACAAATGCAGGTGCTTGAGAGTAAGGGGTCCTCCAAGTTCGCGGCCTGGCACCTTGCTTGCCTCACTGATGATATGTACAGGTGCCGCTGAAAGCTACAAGGAGCCCAGCATCAGCCAACATCTGCATCGGTGTTCACCAACAGCAGGGAGACACAGGGCAAGCCTCTCTCACTTCTCTGGGGCTGTTTTCTCATCCAAAATGCCGAGGCCAGCAAGGTGGCTTGTCTCCACCATGCCCAGCACCAATCTGCATGGGGAGCAAACCAGAGAAGGGAGTGAGGGGCTTTGTACACCCCTACCCCTGGCGAGAGAATACACACAATCCAGATCCTTATTCTACAGTCAGTCAGGGAGCCTCTCTCCTGCCCCACCTCCCCGCCTCCCTGCCTACTGAGGGGAAAGTCGCTCCAGGTATTTAAAGTCTCCATTAACTGGGGCACTTGGGTGGCTCAGTCAGTTAAGCATCCGACTTCAGCTCTGGTCATGATCTCACAGTTCATGGGTTCAAGCCAGTTCTGTGCTGACAGCCTTGGAGCCTGCTTTGGATTCTGTGTCTCCCTCATTCTCTGTCCCTCCCCATACTCATGCTCTGTCTCTCAAAAATAAATAAACTCTAAAAAAAAATAATAAAGTCTCCATTAACCATGTTCAACTGCCACTTGATTCTCTGGTTTCATGTCTCTGCATCCGGGGACGGGAAAGCCAAATGATCCAAAACATGAGTTGGCAACGCAGTGCTCTGTAGCAAGACCCCTCCATCTTGCCTCCTCTTTAATTTTTTTAAACAAAACCCACCAGTCACCACCAATCACCACCTTCAATGAATTGAATTGTAAGGGAAATTAGAAAACAGCTCAGATTTGAGTCAATATTTGCCTCAGCCATGAGAAAAGAGGCTGCTTCTTTTTGCCTGGCTCTAATCTGCAGTGTTAATTATCTTGGTTACATGCTAGCAAATTAATTATGATCTAATGAAGTTAAAAGAGGTCATTTGTTAAGGAAAACTGATTACATATTGTTAGCTCTGGGGGATTAAATGGAAAACCAGTGTCATCATGAAAGCAGCTTTAAAAATGAGACGCGATATTGATTTACGAGGTTGCGCAGCTGAAAGGGTGATGCCCACAGCGTCCTGTAGGGGGCGTGCAGGGCTTTGGATCGCAGACCTCCAGGGCCCACACCCCTCCCCAAAGATCTGCCAGTATTATGGGAGAAGGCTGTGTAACCTGCTCCAGGTGAAAAGGTATTAACACTAGAAGAGGGTCCTTGCCTTGAGAGGTGAGTGTGAGCAAGAAAGAGAGACAAGGATGAGGGGCAGTTGGGGGGGAATGTAGGTGTGTGCACTAGAGAAAGCTGGGAGAAATGTAGGTGAGAGGGAGAGTTGGAATGGAGGGGTGGGCGTGTGTGTGTGCGCACGCGTGCGTGCACTTGCAAACTCAGTGTCTTCCCAGTGGGCAACTCCAGGGTAGCGGAATGGAAACTGCCCTCCTCACTGGGGAACAATGAGGAAGAGCTGTCAGTGGGTCTGGCCTTCACATGGGTTTCCAGATGTTGCCTTAGAAGCAGCAGAAATGCTGAGCCAGAGGTAGGAAACTCCAGCTTGCTCAGGAGTTTCTTCTTCAAGTCAGGGCAGAGAGATCTAACAGCCAAATGATGGGCTTTCCACGCAGTCCCATCTGCGAGCCATGCCTGCAGAATGAACTCACTGGTGTGGAGGTTCAAGACCTTGACTGCCATGTTGGTGAGGCAGAAATTGCTAGTTGCCCACCAAGATTCATTCTCCTGTTCTTCCTTAGAAACAGAACTCTTAGCGGCTGGGTGGCTCAGTTGCCTAAGCAGCCGACTCTTGATTTAGGCTCAGGTCATGATCTCAAAGTTCATGAGTTCTAGCTCCATGTCGGGCTCTGCACTGACAGCACAGAGTCTGCTTGGGATCCTCTCTCTCTTTCTCTGCTCCTCCCCTGCTCGTGCTCGCTCTCTCGCTCTCTCAAAATAAAGTTTAAAAAGCCTCCCTCCCCCCACTTTCTTTAAAAAAACAAAAGAAAGAAAGAAAAGAAGCAGAACTCTTGTTTAATTCAAAGTGGTAATGCATCCAGCCAGAAAACAACATTTCCCAGACTCCCCTGCACCTGAGTAATGAAATTCTGGTCAATGAAATGCAAATAGAGGCTACCGAGTATGATATCCGAGGAGAACAGAAAGCTGGGATGCATGTTTTTGCTCTTCTCTCTTCCTCTTTTCCCTCCCTGGAATGCAGGTGTGATAGTTGGAGCTCCAACAGTCATTTTGAAGCAGAGGCAAACTTAAGGATGAAAGCCACTCGCTGGCAATGGTGGAGCAGGAAGGCAGAAGAAACCTGGCTCCCGGATTGCTGTGGGGCATCACACCAGCCCTAAAACACCTTCCTGTGGACCTTCTATGTGACAGGAAAAACAAAACACCTGACGTGATATGTTTGACCTACGTTTTTTATTGGGGGGTGTGGGGAGGCTGTCTCCTGGCTCAGAGTTGAATACTATTTCTAACTCACACACCAACTCACATTTCAGGATTGGCAGTGTGAGTAGCCCCAAAGGTTTGATTCACTCAGTTTGTCAGGCTGGAAGAAGAAAGAATATTTATGCGGAGAAACCCCCTATGAAAGGGGGGAGCAGGAGTCTGGCCATGGTGACTCCCCCTACACACACATACATATTTTAAGCACACTCACTCTGCTCTCTCTCCTCTTACTGGCTCAGAATATTCCAGCTCCTCTGAGGTTCAAGTCCATTCTATCCAGGTGCTCAGGTCAATGAGGCCAATGTAGCCTTGAGGTTGGGTGTGTGTTGGGCTGCCAGGGCCCTCGCTCCCTGTACCTCTCCACATCCAGCTCTGCTTGGCAACTCTCCCTCTGAGGCCACTGAGCAGGGAGGTGGCTTCCTTCTAAGTCCCAGAAGTCTGTCCATCTGTCCCTTAGAGAGTCAGGCCCAGGATGGCTGCTGTCGGAAGTACCCAACGCCCACCATGGCATTGGAAGGCCACAAGGCATCTAGTCTCCCTTTCTCAGAGCAGGAGCTGACACCCCCACATCATGTACAAGAGGAAAACCAAGTCTAGGAATGGTAGGGATGCACGTGCCCAACGTCCAGCCTGATAGATACAGAGACGGACCCTGGGTCCTCTCACCCTTCTTCACCCACTGCCCATCCCAGGCTGGGAAGATAGAAACCTTCAGTCATGTGGCCCCATTAATTAAGGATTGGGGGGAACTCAACCCAGGTTGAGCCGAACCACATATCCGTACAGCTCGCAAAAAGTGTCAGCTTAGTTGTGTCCTGAAACAGCGTTGTCCATGGGAAATAAATGCATGTCATATATGGAATTTTACCTTTCCCAAGAGCCGCATTAAAAAACAAGGAACCTGGGGCGCCTGGGTGGCTCAGTCGGTTAAGCGGCCGACTTCGGCTCAGGTCATGATCTCACGGTCCGTGAGTTTGAGCCCCGCATCGGGCTCTGTGCTGACAGCTCAGAGCCTGGAGCCTGTTTCAGATTCTGTGTCTCCCTCTCCCTGACCCTCTCCCGTTCATGCTTTGTCTTTCTCTGTCTTGAAAATAAACATTAAAAAAATATATATAAAAAAAAAAAACAAGGAACCAGATAAAATTGACTTTAATAATATTTTATCTGATTCAACATATCCAGAGATTGTCATTTCAACCTGTAATCAATATTTTAAAAATTCTTAATGAGGTATTTGACATTGACATGATCTTTTTCACACCAAGTCTTTAAAATCTCAGTGTATTTTGCACTTATAGCCCACTGTGGTTCAGACTAGCCACATTTCTTTTTTTTTTTTTTCTTTAATGTTTATTCATTTTGAGACAGAGAGCAAGAGCAGGCAAAAGGGCAGGGAGAGAGGGAGAAAGAATCCCAAGCAGGCTCCATGCTGTCAGCACAGAGCCCGACACAGGGCTCGATCTCACAAACCATGAGATCATGACCTGAGCAGAAACCAAGACTTGGATGCTTAACCAACTGAGCCACCCAGACGCCCCCAGATTAGCCATATTCCAAGCACTCAGTAGCCACATGTGGTGAGTGGCTACCATATGGACTAGCACGGTTCTAGAAAGTTAGTGGGAAAATTTCACCTCCATAAACACCTTGTGGACATAAGCATGAAATTACAAATACCAGCCAGGTCTAAGAATGGCTTTTGTCCTGACACCCCAACACCTCTTGACAGCATCCATTTTTTTTTTAATTGTCCATCTGAGGGGCGCCTGGGTGGCTCAGTCAGTTAAGTGTCCAACTTTGGCTCAGGTCACGATCTCGCGGTTTGTGTGTTCGAGCTCTGCATCCAGCTCTTCTGACAGCTCAGAGCCTGGAGCCTGTTTCACATTCTGTGTCTCTCTCTGTCCTCTGCTCACGTTCTCTGTCTCTCTCTCAAAACAAGTAAATAAACATTTACAAAAAGTTGTCCATCTGAGTTTCTAACAAAGTCTTTGTTTTAGTTTGCTTTTTCCTGACCGTGAAGGAAGTGGCTGAGTACATTTTTTTTGGCCGATTGCTAGTTACAGTTGTCTTCTGTGAATTGTCTAAGATCCTTTGTTCATTATTCGAATTGGGTACTTTGACTTTTTGTCATTGGGTATTTTGAATATTAACTCTTTGTGAGATAACGACGAAAAAGTTTTCTCTGGCCTGTGATCCCACTTCACTCCCCTCGCTGTGCCTTTTGTCAGCCTGAAGATTTTTATTGTTACATCTTTTCCTTGGTAGCACTGGCTTTGGTGACTGGGTGAGGAAGGCTTACGCTCCCCAGGATTACAAAAATATTCTCCTATATATTCTGCCAATATTCTATTCTCGTTTTTGTTTGTTTAGCTCTTTGCTCCATCTGGAGTTTATTTTTGCTCAGCGCTGCTCCTAGCACAGCTCACAAAACGTCAGCCCCTGGTGCTTGCCTGGGAGGGCGGGGCTCCCTGGAAAGGTGAGAAAGCAGTAGCCTGGCTGGAAGTGACAGGGAGGCCGGGAAGGGGTGAGGGTGGAGGCTGGAGGCTCAGGCCCTCAGTCCTCTGGGCCTCTTACCTACCCCAAAGCCACCAGCAGGGACTCCCTGGGAGATTTTCAAACCCCTCAGAGCCTCACTTTCTCCTCTATCAAATCAGGCTACTAATGCCTCATAGCAGAGGTGTGGGGGTAAAATTGCCTCTGTGTGGCTTCATTTCCTCTTTTCTAATGGGGATAAGAATGTCCCTCCTCCAGAGGCACCTGGGTGGCTCAGTCAGTTAAGTGTCTGACTTTGGCTCAGGTCATGATTTCACGGCTCAAGGTCTCAAGGCCCACATTGGGCTTTGTGCTGACAGTGCAGAACCTGCTTCAGATTGTCTGTCTCCCTTTCTCTCTGTGCCTCCTCTGCTCATTCTCATTCTCTCTCTCTCTTTCTCTCAAAAATAAACATTCAAATTTTTTTAATAAAAAACTAAAACTAAAACTAAAATAAAATAAAATAAAATAAAATAAAAAGAATGTCCCTCCTCCCTTCCTCAAAAAGTGAAAAATAGAACTACCATACAATGCAGCAATCATACTACTATTTACCCAAAGGATACAAAAATACTAATTCAAAGAGATACAGGCACCCCGATGTTTATCGCGGCATTATTCACAATAGCCAAGATATGGAAGCAGCCCAAGTGGCCATCAGCTGACAAATGGATAAAGAAGATGTGGTGTATATTTACAATAGAATATTACTCAGCCATTAAAAAAAAAATGAAATCTTGCCATTTGGAACCACATGAGTGGAGCTAGAGAGGATAATGCTAAGCGAAATAAGTCAGTCAGAGAACAACAAATACCATATGATCTCACTCATGTGCGGAATTTAAGGAACAAAACAATTGAGCAAAGGGGGAGACAAAGAGAGAAAGAGAAAGACAAACCAAGAAACAGACTCTTAACTGTAAAGAACGGATGGTTCCCGGGGGGTGGGGGGTGAGGGGGAAGATGGGGGAAATAGGTGGTGGGGATTAAGGAGGACATTTGTGAAGAGCACTAGTGGGGGGAGGGGGGTTAAAATAGAAACTAAAAACCAAAAACAAAAACAAGGATTTCGCTCCTCCTAGGGCTGCAGTGAGGTAAGCACTCTGGCTTCCTGCTGTCACTTACCTCCCTCATGGTCAGTGAGGTAACCAGGCTCAGCTGGGGGTCCTGACTGGGTCTCACGTCCTCACAGTCAGATATCAGCTAGGGCCGTGGCCATCTGAACGCCTGGCTGAGTCCGGTGTCTGAAGTGGCACACTCACATGGCTGACAGCACATGAAACTGCTGGCAGGGGTGGGGACTTCTCTAGACAGGTGGTCAGGGAGGGCTTCTCTGAGGAGGTGACATTTTAGGGGATGCCTCAATGGCAAGGAGACAGTCATGTACATGCCTGGGGGAAGCCTGTCTCTGGCTGAAGGAACAGCAATTTTGAAGGCTATGATTCCAGAAGGAATTTTCTAGGAAGATCTCAGTCCCATAGGCAGGTGAACCCAGCTAGCCAGTGAACAAGGCAGTGGATGCTCTCTGCCTTGGGAGTGAGTCCCACAGAAGAAAAAGAAAACCTAGTGAAGGGGTAGGTGTGCAGGAAGTCTGCCTAGCATAAGGCTTAGGAAAATGGGATTGCGGCCAGCATCCTCCTTCATCTGGAAAACTGCCTCACTTGTGTAGTCATGGCCTTCTTACTGAATTAGGACATTTCCTCATTCTTCAAATGTTATAATTGCCACCAGCAGTAAGTCTGTGACAGCATACTCCCACAGAAATAGCATGACCTGAGACAGAACGCAAGATAAGCCCCCTTTTATGAGGCGAGCCCAGCAGGTGCCCCAAACACCCTTCACTCTGTTCTTCTCTTTGACATGAACAGCTGCACTAATGTGAATTTACTCATCAGATTAAAAATAATCTGCTAAATATCACAATGGAGTTATTTCTGAGTGGCTTCAGTTACTGTAATAAGATGCAGGGTTGGGTTAAGAGTGAGGTGCCTCTCAAAGTGGAGCAAGAGGATCTCTTTCGCACTGCTGGTGGGAATGCAAACTGGTGCAGCCACTTTGGAAAACAGTATGGAGGTTCCTCAAAAAACTAAAAATAGAACCACCCTACGACCCAGCAATTGCACTACTAGGCATTTATCCACAGGATACAGGTGTGCTGTTTTGAAGGGATGCACCCCCATGTTTATAGCAGCACTATCGACAACAGCCAAAGTATGGAAAGAGCCCAAATGTCCATCGATGGATGAATGGATAAAGAAGATGTGGTATATATATACAATGGAGTATTACTCGGCAATCAAAAAGAATGAAATCTTGCCATTTGCAACTATGTGGATGGAACTAGAGAGTATTATGCTAAGTGAAATTAGTCAGAAAAAGACAAATATCATATGACTCCACTCATATGAGGATGTTAAGACACAGAACAGATGAACATAAGGGAAGGAAAGCAAAACTAATATAAAAATGGAGGCAGACAAAACATAAGAGACTCTTAAATATGGAGAACAAACAGAGGGTTGTTGGAGGGGTGTAGGAGGGGGGATGGGCTAAATGGTTAAGGGCAGTAAGGAATCTACCCCTGAAATCATTGTTGCACTATATGCTAACTAACTTGGATGTAAATTTAAAAGATAAGATAAGATAAGATGAGGTGAGGTGAGGTGAGGTAAGATGAGATAAGATAAGATGAGATGAGATAAGATAAGATAAGGTAAGGTAAGGTAAGGTAAGATAAGATAAGATAAGATAAGATAAGATAAGATAAGATAAGATA
>NW_024412404.1:55553322-55609706 GCF_014898765.1 Herpailurus yagouaroundi
TAAGATAAGATAAGATAAGATAAGATAAGATAAGATAAGATAAGATAATAAAAGGAAAAAAAGATTCAGGTGCCTCTCAGTCAACAAAAGCAGGGATTTGAAGCAAAATGCCAGATAAAACAGACCTGTATTCATAGTTCAATTAGGCGGTTTTGTAGCCTGAATTATTTAGTTATTTAAATCCACCAATTCAAATGCTAATTGCAGGTGGAAACAGCCTCAAAGACATACCCAGAAATAACATTTAGCCAAATATCTGGGTGTTCCATGACCCAGTCAAGTTGACACATAAAATTGACCATTTCATTTCAACTGGTCCCCATTTCACACCCTTGTCTAGAGGCCCAAAGCTTCTAAACTTGCTGGAAGCCTCGCAGCTAATACACAGTGCATTCCAGATCCGAAGCCAGGTTCCCGTGACTTCACAGACCACTGCTTTTTAACCTGGGCACCTGGCTGAGGTATGGTTCGTAAGTGTTGTGCAGGTGTGGACACTGGGTAGGTTAGAGGAATCTGGGAACCCCATGCTTAGAGAGGGGTTGCAGTGTCCCCTGGTTAGGAGAAAAATTCTACTTGTGTCTGGAGTTCTGTCTTTATATGAAGAGCATGCTTGCCTGGGAAGAAGAGGTTGGCCTAGAAATTTGGTAAGCCTCTCGCAGCTCTTTGGACCTTAGGATGCCACCTTCCTCCTGGGAGCAATCTATGAGAATTGCACGTCATTGGCCTCAGAGGAAATAAACAAGAAATAAATGGCTCTGTAACAGCCCTGCCTTCTCCTCCCCTGTGGTTTCAGTCCTGTAGGGCCATCTGCTCAGAAGTCTCTGTCCTACCGAGAATGAATCCAGAGGCATTTTTGGAAATGTTCTCCTTGAAGTGCAGAGACAAGCCTCAGAAGGTAAATGCTAAGGTGATCTGTGAGGCTAATAACCTGGCTGGCTCTGACTGTGGTCAGCTCAAGGGCTAGGGAGTGGAGCAGGCTGTAGCCCAGGCTGGTCCTGCAGGGAAGACACCAGGGCCTGCAGCCCCTCCCCACTACCCTCTGCTCATCTCCCTCCCCCTAATCCAGAGGTCCTTCTGGCTCCTTCTCCTAGAGATCAGCCCACTGGCCTCTGGCCAGGGAAGCACCTGGCAGGTAGATAAGGGCAGGGTGAGTCACAGATTCCTGGAAAACTGTGATCTAAATGAACTCCCAGAGGGCAGGTGGGTGTCAAGACAAAGACACAACCAAGTCAAAGAATAGGAAAAGGAAGGGTTTCACTTGCAACAAGTAAGAACATCATTTCCCAAAGGGTATCTCCTCCAACAATAAAACTGGGGAGGTTTTAAGCTAAGGGTGTGTATGTATTCATGAAGGGGCTTGCACAATGGGGACTGTAGCATGGAATTGGGTCAAAAGTCATCTTCACGTGACCAAGTCCAGGTCAAAGTCATGAAGGCCAGGAAGGGTCGGGGTCATCAATTCTTTGGCTCTAGCAGCTCTGGTATCTGAGTGCTCAAAGGGGTTTCAATCCTGCAATGACACCTCAAGGATGTCAATCTTCACTTTGAATCAGTACAGGGACTTTTACCACTGATTTATTGTCTTTGTCTTTGATACAGTTAGGCTTACCTGTCTGCCTGCTAGTGACTGTTTGTTCTTATATACTTTCACAAGGTGGCCAGGGCCTAAAATGACCTTTTTTTTTTTTTTTTGTCAAGAAAGTCTTTCTTCATCCGGGAACCCCTAAAACTCTTTATGCTTACAAATTGGCTTGTCCAGGAGCCTTGTCCAGGATGGTCTGTGCAGGCATATGAACAGCTATGGGAAGAGAGGTGAGGACCCACAGTTTCACTCCAGTGTCTGGCCTGTCTCCTCTCAGTTCAGCTCAGTCTATGCTCCCAGGGAACAAGGACTAGGCCAGGAGATCAAGGCCCAGGAACTATTTTCTAACTTAACGTGTCTCCAACTGTAATGCGTACAAAAAGTCACCTGAGATCTTGCTAACACGCAGGTTCTGATTCAGCAGGTCTGGGGTGGGCCCAAGCCTCTGCATATCTAACAAGCTCCTGGGGATGCTGATGATTCTGGCCCCCAGCCCACACTTTGAGTAACTAGGAAGGTCTGACTCAGTCTACTATACTCCCAGTGTGTGCTGTGGCTGGAAGAGTAGACATCCCAGGAGGGGCTGGCTGATATATAAAGAAACAGCATCATGTAATGAACATATGAGAGCTTCAGTGTCAAATGAGTGGTCAGTTCCACCTGTCTGAGCCTAGATGTCCTTCACTGTAAAATGAAAATAAATTCTTCACTGTGTTTCCAAGGAATCAAATGTCCTAAAATTTATATAGTCTGAGTTACTACTTTGACCAATCAGAATATCAGAGGTCAACACTTTTGCTTACAGAATCACATTCGACCAAGATGGAGTAATGATTTTCAATACCATTGGCCATCAAGGAGTGATAGACAGTGATCCTGAGACCAGGAAATAAGTAAGACCTATGATTGCCTAGATTATTACCTTCAGAAAGTTTCCAGATAAGGTACAGGAAAGGGAAACCCAAGAAGAGCCCAGTGGACTCCCTGAGATGAAGAAACAAGGCTAAGAGTTTGAGAAAGCTCGGGCCACTACAGGTTGAAGGACAGAGTGCTAGAGAGGAGGAGAGCGTTCTGGAGGCCTGCACAGGGTCACCTTTGAGTACTTAGCAGAGATTTATCAGCACATACATAGGAGAAAACTATCATAGGTCATGGAAAGAACCTCCCAAAAGAAGGGCCAGGAAAAGTGCCTATTCCCAACAGCCAGACTGGGAAACTTCATGGATTTCAAGTATTCAGAAACCTTTTGCCTTAGTAGTGGAGAATAGTTAACCCCAGACAGCACTGCTCTGGTCCTGCCTGCCAAAGCTTAAAACCAAGACTCAAAAGAGTCAAACTGTAATTTAACTGCATTTCAGAAAAAAGCTCAAGAATTCAAAAATCCAGTACCCAACAAGGTAAAACCACAATATCTGACATCCAATCAAAGATTACTAGACAAAAAATGAAAGAAAAAATCATGACTATAGAGAGGAAAAAATTCAATCAATTGAAATCAACCCAGAACTGACACAGATGTTAGCACACAAGGAGATTAAAACAATTATTAAAATTGTATTCCATATGTTGAAAAGTTACTTAGAAACATGAAAGATATTTTTTAGGGGCGCCTGGGTGGCTCAGTCGGTTAAGTGTCCGACTTCAGCTCAGGTCACGATCTCTCAGTCCGTGAGTTCGAGCCCTGCATCGGGGTCTGGGCTGACGGCTCAGAGCCTGGAGCCTGCTTCTGATTCTGTGTCTCCCTCTCTCTCTGCCCCTCCCCCGTTCATGCTCTGTCTCTCTCTGTCTCAAAAATAAATAAATGTTAAAAAAATTTTTGTTAAAAAAAAAGATATTTTTTAAATTAAAGATATTTTTAAAAGACCATAATCAAAGTTCTAGTAATGAACACTGCAATGTCTCAGGTAAAAAAACAACATGGTATGGGATTAGCAGAAGAGTAGATACTGCAAAATAAAAGACTGGTAAACAAACTTAAAGACAGTAATAGAAATTACCCAAAATGAAAAAGGGAAGATAAAGATTTTTTAACAAGAATTAAAAGCACATCATCGAGCTCTGAGACAATTTCCAGCAACCTAATATATGTGTAATTAGATCCTCAAAAGGAAGTGGGGATATGAACAGAAAATACTTGTTTCTGATTTTGTAGGCCTAGGGCAGGGCCTAAGAACTCTTATTGCTAACAAGTTCCCAGCTCTTAAAGACCATACTTTAACAGCTATTGCTCTAAGGCAGGAATTGGTAAACTATAGCCTGTGGGCCAAATCTACCTCTTTTGTAAAGTTTCACTGAAACACAGTCACATTTATTTGTTTACTTATTCTCTATGGCTGCTTTCATGCTACAAAAACAGAGATGAGTAGTTGCAACAGAGGCTGCATGGCCTGGAAAGCCTAAAATAGCTACTATTTGGTCCTGTACAAAAAGGTTTGCTCACCCCTGCTTTAGGAGAGAAGTAGGGCTCAGGATGTTTACAGCCAAAGCACCAGCACCAGCAGCTGACTACTGCCACTCACAATGCAGAATCCGACTAATGAGGGCCCGGCTCAGAGGAAGCTGCTGCTGAGGGTTCTATTTCTAGGTGACATCTAAGTAATCCTAACAGGTAGTAGAATTTGGTGGAATTGAGGTCAGGGCATCGGGTCCCATCTTCACTCGGCCCTGCTGGAACCATTCTGCTACTGCCTTGCAAACAATCATCTTCCCAAAGAGATGGAGAAAGGTATGTCCCCTCTGCCAGGAATGTTGGCAGCTATTACTGTTGATGAGGAAAAACCAATGGATGGAACGAGACTGGGACAAGAAATCAGCTCCTCTACTGGGGTAGATCAAGGACAAGGAGTACAGGGTCCCAGGAGCCCCTATTCACCTGCACTTCCATCCACTCATCTATCTCATCCATCCTATCAATCCAGCCATCTAGCCACTTATTCTTCCAATCATCCATTCATTCCATGGATATTTCCAGCTACCATCCAACCATAATCTATCCACCATCCACCCCCCTCAGCTTTCATCCATATATCCACCTGGTAATCCATTCAACCATCCATTCATCCAAAGAATGTCTATTGAGCATTGTGCTAGTTACTAGGAATGCAGTAGGAACAAGAGAAATGTGGTCCCTTCTCTCATGAGGTTTACAGTCTTACAGGGGAGACAGACAACAAGTGATTATATACAAATATAAATCAGAATGACATTTCTGTTAAGCACTATGAAGTACAGGTAAAACCAGTACTAAAGAGGGCTAAAGAAAGCTTCATTGGGGAAATGATGTTGGAGCTGGGGCCTGAAAAGGAGTGGTGTTGGCCAGACTAAGCAGGAAGAAGAGCATTCCAAGAATCAGATAGACCCCAAACCATGAGGGAGATGAGCAAGCAGAGTGAGCAAGGGGGCAAGGAAACAGGTAAGTCTGGAGAGGAGGAGGGACCAGGGAACAGCCCTGCAGCCCAGGTAAGGAGTTTGGTCTGTGTCCTAAGAGAACTGGGGTAGCCATGAAAAACTCAAGCATAAACTACATGATTATACTGGCATTTTGATGCAACCTGTGTTGTCAGTTGATTATGTAGACTTGTGTGAAGGGTGCACTTGATGAGGGCCAAAGTGAAAACAGGTGAATAAGTTCAGAAACTGCTTTCAGGGGAAATGTGATGGTGGCTCAAACTTGGGAGGGAGAAGGAGATGGAGAAAAGTGGACAAATTCTAAATACAGCCTTAGATTAGGCTCCATGTCATCTCAGAGGGGACCCAGAAGAAGAGCGGTGTTAGAAGTGGGGTTGGAGGGGTGGTGCCTGGGTGGCTCAGTTAGTTAAGCGCCCAACTTCAGCTCAGGTCATGATCTCACAGTTTGTGGGTTGGAGCCCTGCGTCAGGCTCTGTGCTGACAGCTCAGAGCCTGGAGCCTGCTTCATATTCTGTGTCTCCCTCTCTCTCTGCCCCTCCGCAACTCATGCTCTGTCTCTCAAAAACGAATAAACATTTAAAAAATAAAAAAAAAAAAAATAAGTGGGGTTGGGGTCCTGGCCAGGAGGAAAGGGGCCTCAATAGGATGCCAAAGGCCCACTCCCCTATTTCACCACAATTCTGAGCCCTTCCTTCTCAATCAGCTGATCTGTCTTAGGCCAATGTGCAAAGGCTCAGTTCCTGGGTCAGTCCCAACCAGGTGGACCAACTGTCCAGTTTACCCAAGGTTGAAGGGTTTTCCAGAATATAGGACTTTCTCTGTGAGTCAACCTAGACCCAATATCCACGTCTCTTTCTTGGGCAATGGAGGTCAACAGACTTGGGAGGTAGCTTGGAAGGTGTACGTCCCAATATCCAGGTGCATGCCCCAGGTTCTGGGCCAACTGGAACACATTTATTGAGCATCTAAGAGCCCCATCTTCACCTGCAATGTTCTCCATTTAAGGAATGGTTTTGTGACTATCATCTCTCTGGGCCCCACAGGGCCTCATGAGATGAGGAGAGCCAGCCATGGATTACAGATGAGAAAATTAAGGTCTAGGGTGGCAGCGAGTCACTGTTAAATGATTTGCTGAGGGCTCCCAGCTAGAAAGGAACCAAGTGGAAATCAAAGATACACCTCTCACCTCCAGCCATGTGGAACCAGGTGTGGCCTTATCCTAGGCTTTGGTGGGGAGACTAATGTGCACCCCTGAGTCTGGCCTCAGAAAGCTTCCTGCCCTGAGCAGCAAAGAATGGTATCCACAAGCCACAATGCCACGGGACAACCTGAGCTCAGTGTGGGGACAGGAGAAGAAGCACGGGGCCATGGGATCTCAATAAGAAGAGATGCAGGCAAAGGAGCCATTGAAGATGGACCCAGAAGGACTGACCAAACCCCCGTGTCTCTTCATCTGTGGCTCGAAGTTTGTGGAGCAGATCACAGCTTCCCTGTCCCTGGGCAGCTTAGTGACAATACAGACTCTCAGTCGCATCCCAGACCTACCGAATCAGTCTCTTCAAGGAATGGTGGCCCAGGGACCTCTTTTTTTAAAAGCTCAGCAAGTGGTTAAGATGATGACCCAGATCTGAGAACATTTTCCAGCCAATTTCTGTGGCTCCTCCCAACCATGCGAATATCTTGAAATATTCATGGGATTTCCATCAGCAGGTTCTTAGGAGTCAGGCACCTATGAGACAGGTAATGTTAATATACCCATTTTACAGATAGGAAACTGTTCCACAGTGAGATCAGCTGGTCCACGAGTCCATTACTCATTTCATTTGGCTTTAATGCCATCCAGAACCTAAACTGTCTCAAAACTGTGCTTCTAAAGGAAGGACAATATAGGTCAATAGACTTTTTCTGTAAAGTGCCAAGTAGTAAATATTTTAGGCACTATGTTCTATACAGCCTTTGTTGTAGCTCCTTAACTCTACTACGATGGCACAAAGGCAGCCTTAGACATTATGTGAGTGAATATGGCTGTGTACCGATAAAACTTTATTTATGGATATTGAAATTTGAATTTCCTACGTTTTAAGTCACAGAATATATTTCTTCTTTTGATTTTTTTCCCAATCGTTTAAAAATATAAAAAACTGAGGTGCCTGGGTGGCTCAGTTGGTTAAGCAACTGACTTCGGCTCAGGTCATGATCTTGTGGTTCACAAGTTTGAGCCCTGCATTGGGCTCTGTGCTGACAGCTCAGAGCCTGGAGCCTGCTTTGGATTCTGTGTCTCCCTCTCTCTCTCTCTGCCCCTCCCCCACTCACAATCTCTCTCTCTCTCTCTCTCTCTCTCTCTCTCTCTCTCTCCTCTCTCTCTCTTTCTCTCTCTCAAAAATTAACATAAAAATTTTTTTAATATAAAAAACCATTCTTAGTTCACGGGCCATACAAAAACAGGTGTCAGGTCAGATTTGGCCCACAGACCATAGTTGTCAACCTCTTTACCAGTCAGTCCATCTGCAACGGTCAAGCAACCCTCCATAGAAATGAGCTGGAGTGCCTAGACCCTGTGGGAAGTTTTAGCCTGGGACTTGACACTTCACTACCCCTCCACACCTCCCTTCTCACTCTACCCCTACACCCCTGCACACATGCTCCTCCTTGCTTGTCCCTGTCCCTGCTCAGCCTGACCTCTTTAATTTTCAGATCTGCACTTGCCACTTGTGCCTGAATACAGAGTCAGCACTATCCACCCCACAACCCAGCCTTATCAAGCCCAGCCCACGGCCCCACTGACCATCGCACTTTAGAGAGACCAAACACTTAATTGGCAATATTACATGGAAATCCAAGGTTGGGCACATATATATTTTCAGAGAAAATCATATCCTCCCAGCCAGTTTGAAATCCACGGCCTACGGTGGAGAGGCATACACAGCCCTGGGTAAGCCTGTAGTCAAAAGTCACATTGGTTGTATACTTTTACCGACCAGCCCCTCCTGCATTTTATCCTGAAGTTCTTGTGTGACACTGAACTTTTTCAGTGGATTATTTTAGCTACCAGCCAGTTCTGTAATCTGTATCCCCTGGGGTCGAGTTCAAAGAGAATTCCAATGTGATTAAGTAAACATATGCAAGTAGTAGATTTATGTGCTACTGTGCTATTCTTTGTGATGTTGGCATTGGGCAGGGAATTATAACAGCTCCCGTGTGCTCAGTTTATTTCCTAAGCAGCTAACTCATCAGTCCCCACTGTGGATGAAAGCACTTCTTGGGACATTTGAAATTCAAAGTGAAGTGCATTCATGGCTCCATCAGTTAAAGAGGAGCGGGGAGAGAGACCAGGAGGAGATGATTATACGAAGGGACGGGTGAAGAGTGAACCGATGAATCTCTGCTGTTTGTGAATGCATGTTGTTCACAGAGAGGAGCAGAAGTGAGTCTCAGGTATTTCAGTCCATCATGACTGAGAAATTGAACTGTAAATGGTACCTGGAGCAGTGGGCTGTAACTGCCCCATGCAGGGAGTTAATGGAAACGCGGAGAGCTTTTCTCTTTTAACAAAGTACTTGAGCAATTATCTCAGGACACCCACTGTGCAGGGGGACCAGACAGACTGCTGGGTTACTGAGACAGTTAGAGGCAAAATAAATTCCCTGACAGCCTTCGCAGGCCAGATGCTCTGGTCCTCATTTGCCACCAGAAACAAATGATGTTGGGGCCCAAACCCCTTCTCAGCCATATCTTCTGTACCCTGGGAAACAGTTGGTCAACAGGTCCAAGTCACAGCCCTATACCTATATATAACCCCATTTAATCCCCAATCACCCTTTGAGAAGGTTTTGTCATTATCCCACCTTACACATAGAATCCCATTTTACAGGGGAGAAAACTGAGGCTCAGGGAGTTTATCAAGACAGAGCAAAGGCTAGAAATAATGTTAGCTAGTTCTGAATCCTGTGCTCTTTTCATTATGCCACGGTGATAGGAACCTCAGCATTCTGAAATACTCTCATGCCTCAGCCTTCACATCAAACCCACACAAATTCTTGGGTCGAGTCAAAACTCACTGAGAAAGGCAAAATGTAGGACATCTATTAGATAACTGGAAATTTGAATACTGACTTGATATTTGATGATATTTTAAGAATCATTATTAATTTATTTTAGGGGTGGTAATTCTATTACAGATATGTGTTTTACAAGTAGACTCGTGGGGCAACTGGGTGGCTCAGTTGGTTAAGCATTCAACTTTGGCTCTGGTCTTGATCTCACGGTTCATGGGTTCAAGCCCCCCATCAGGGTTTGCACTGATGGTGTGGAGCCTGCTTGGGATTCTCCTTCTCCCCCTCTCCCTCTGCTCCTCCCTGACTCATACTTTCTCTCTCTCTCAAAATAAATAAATAAACTTAAAAAAAAAAAAAACAACCAGAGTCTTTATATGATGTATCTTTATCTCAGATGCATCCTGAAATATTTATAATGACTCTGCAGTTGAACTCTGAATGATGTTAGTCAGTAAAAGACCTCAGGGCCTGGGTTTCAGTAGGGGTGATGGTGCCTGGGTGGTACTGGGGTACCCAGCAGATACCTGGTCAAAGATGGCATCAAAGATGACAGATGGCTAGCATAACCTTGGGAAGCCCATGGCGCCACCTGGTGGAAGAGGACTTGATTCTCATCATGTTTAAGTTTATTCATAAGAACGTCTTAAATTTCTTGGGCTTGGAGGCTAGAGATCCCGTGTGTGTACAGCTGGGGTAGAACCAGGTTAATTGGAATTATTAGATGTAACAGAACTCTTCTATATGCATCGGCTGCTAAGGTCTACAGAAAGGTGACTTAAACTTACAAATAGTAACAATTTCTTACACAAACCTGAAGGACTTTTTCTAGATATTCAAATTTCTTGGTAGTTTCTTACAGAAAAAAGAACACAGTGGCTTCTTCTATTCAACATCATTTAAGCCCTATTATATTTGGGTTTGTTTGTTTGTTTGTTTGTTTGTTTAGAGAGAGAGAGAGAAAAAGTGTGAGTGTGGGAGGGGTAGAGAGAGAGACTCCCAATCAAGCTCTGCACAGTGCAGAGCCTGATGCAGGACTCAAACCCATGAATTATGAGATCGCAGTCTGAGTCAAAGTCAGACGCTTAACCAACTGAGCTATCCAGGCACCCCTGTTTGGGTTTCAATACACAGCCTCTTCCTTTTCCTTAGGAAATTTCTTCCAAACCAGTAGTGCTCAAAAACTATATTACACTGTATTAAAAATACAGTTTCTGTAAAAAAAAAACCAAAAAAACAAAAAAACAAAAAAAAAAACTTTCAACAAACAAGTCCAGGACCAGACGACTTTACAGGTGAATTCCACCAAACATTTAAAGAAGAGTTAATACCTATTCTTCTCAAATTATTAAAAAAAAAAAAACAGAAGAGGAAATAAAGCTTCCAAATTCATTCTATGAGGCCAGCATTACCCTGAATTCAAAACTAGATAAAGACACTACAAAGAAAGAGAACTACAGGCCAATATTTGATGAACATAGACACAAAAATCCTCAACAAAATATAGGCAAATTGAATCCAACAATACTTTTAAAAAATCATGCACCACAATAAAGTGGGATTTGTTACTGGCATGCAAGGGCAATTCAATATTTGCAAATCAATCAACATGGTACATCATATCAACAAGAGAAAGGATAAAAACCATATGATCATTTCAACAGATGCATAAAAAGCACTTCACAAAGTACAACATCCATTCATGTTAAAAATCCTCAACAAAGTAGGTTTAGAGGGAACATATCTCAACAAAATAAAGGCCATACATGAAAAACCCTCAGCTAACATCATATTCAATAGTGAAAAACTGAGAGCTTTTCTCCTTAGATCAGAAACAAAGCAAGGATGTCTATTCTGACCACTTTTATTCAACACAGTACTGGAAGTCGCAGCCACAGCAATCAGACTAGAAAAAGAAATAAAAGGCATGCAAACTGGTAAGGAAGAAGTAAAACTCTCATTATCTGCAGATGACATGATACTCTATATAGAAAGCCCTAAAGATTCTACCAAAAACTACTAGATCTGATCAATCTGTCAGTAAGGCCTCAGGATATAAAAATCAGTATTCAGAAATCCATTGCATTTCTATTACCAATAATTAAGTAGCAAAAAGACAAATTAAGAAAACAATCCCATTTACAACTGCACCAAAAATAATAAAATACCAAGGAATAAACTTAACCAAGGAGGTGAAAGACCTGTACTCTGAAAACTTTAATGAAACTTTGATGAAACCATAAAACTTTGATGAAAGAAACCATAAAACTTCAATGAAAGAAATTGAAGATGACAAAAACAAATGGAAAGACATTCTATGCTCATGGATTAGGAGAACAAATGTTAAAATGTCCATTCTACCCAAAGCAATCTACAGACTTAATGCAATCCCTATCAAAATACTAACATGTTTTTTTCACAGAACTAGAACTAATAATCCTAATATTTGTATGGAACCACAAAAGACCCTGAATAGCCAAAGCAATCTTGAAAAAGAAGAACACAACTAGAGGTGTCACAATCCCAGATTTCAAGATATACTACAAAGATATAGTAATCAAAATAGTATTGTACTTGCACAAAAATAAACATACAGATCAATAGAACAGAATAGACAGCCCAGAAATAAACCCACAATTCAATTAATCTTCAACAAAGGAGACAATATATAATTGGAAAAAGACAGCCTCTCCAATAATTGGTGCTGGGAAAACAAGACAGCTACATGCAAAAGAATGAAACTGGACCTCTTTTTAACACCATACACAAAAATAAATTCAAAATGGATGAAAGACCTAAATGTGAGACCTCTGAAACTGTAAAAATGCTAGAAGAGAGCACAGGCAGTAATTTCTCTGACATCAGCCATAGAAGTATTTTTCTAAACATGTCTCCTAAGGCAAGGGAAATAAAAGCAGAAATAAACTATTGGGTCTATATCAAAATAAAGTGAAGGAAACAATCAACAAAACAAAAAGACAACCTACCAAACGAGAGAAGATATTTGGAAATGACACAACTGATAAGGGGTTAGTATCCAAAATATATAAAGAACTTGTACAACTCAAACAAACAAAAACCAAATAATCCATTTAAAAATGGGCAGAAGACATGAACAAACATTTCTCCAAAGACGACATACAGAAGGCCAACAGACACATGAAAAGATGCTCCACATCATTAATCATCAGGGAATGCAAATCAAAACTACAATGAGCTATCACGTCACACCTGTCAGAATGGCTAAAATCAACAACACAAGAAATAACAGGTGTTGGTGAGGATATGGAGCAAAAGGACCCCTCTTGCACTGTTGGTGGGAACATAAACTGGTGTAGCCACTATGAAAGACACTATGGTGGTACCTCAAAAAGTTAAAGATAGAATTGCCATTTTATCTACTAACTCCACTACTGGGTATTTACAAAAAAAAATACAAAAACACTAACTCAAGGAGAAACATGCACACCTATGTTTATTGCAGCATTACTTACAATAGCCAAATTATGGAAGCAACCCAAGTGTCCATCCATAGATGAATGGATAAAGAAAATGTGGTATGAATACATAATGGAATGTTACTCAGCCATAAAAAAGAATGAACTCTTACCATTTGCAACAACATGGATGGAGCTAGAGAGTATAATACTGAATGAAATAAGTCAGTCAGACAAAGACAAATGGCATATGATTGCACTTATATGTGGAATTGAAGAAACAAATGAAGAAAAAATGTAGAGAACTGGTGGTAAAAAAGAACAAATAAACAAAAAACAATAAAAAACAAATTCTGGGTTATGCACCACCCCAGTCTTTTATGAGTGGGTCTAGGAGAACCAGGGCCCTTGACAAACCCTTAGACCCCCAGGACTGTTCTCTGGTTCAAAAGAAGGGGGAAAAAGGAAACATGGCCCTCCCCTTCCCATTAGTTCCATAAGTACCAGAAGTGAAGTGTTATGTGTGAGCAGTAAAGGAGACTCATAGGAAAAAAGCACGTAGTAGGGAATAACTAGCTTTTCCCCAAATAGGAAGGAAAAAACTGTGGGCTCTCCTTCACACATACACATGTCCATCAGCTAATGAGTAGAAAAATAAAATGTGGTGCACCCATAAAATGAAATACTATTCAGACATAAAAAAGGAACAGTAGTACTGATTCATGCTACAATATGAATGAAACTTGAAAACATTATGCTAAGTAAACGAAGACAAACATAAAGGACTACATGTTGTATGATTCCCATTCTATGAAGTGTCCACAACAGGCAAAGACACAGAGACAGAAAACAAATCAGCAGTTGTCTGGGGCTGAGGGGAGGGGAATGGGAAGTGTCTGCTTATAGGTACAGAATTTCTCCAGGGAGTAATGACAACGTTCTGGAATTAGATAGGTGATGGTTGCAAAACCTTGTGAATATAGTAAGAACTACTGAATTGTGTACTTTAAAACAGTGAATATCATCATATGTGAACTATATCTCAAAAAAAAAAAAAAAAAAGCCCAACCGATAAAAAGCCAGCCAAGAGCCTAATCCAAGTAATTACCCTCCCATGCCCTGCTCCAACATCATTCACAATGTCCATTGCAGCCTGACACAACTAGAGTCCCATGGGGAGGGGGGCGCACTTCGCTACCCACAGCTATTGCTGAGGGGACATTGTTTTACCGTGCGATTCTAGGGAGGGGGCACCACGCTTACAGCTAAATGGAACGATGGTGTGGGGGGACCTGGAACACCCACAGCCTGCTCAGAAATTCATGACTTCAACAGCCTGGCTGGAGATGACAGCTTATGTCAGTCAGATCTCTCCGGAATCTGGAACCGGAGAACAAGAAACAGAAGAGTGAAGCCCTGCGAGATGAGCTGAGAGGACATAAGGGAGACTTGCATTCAGAGCAGCCACTGGAGCAGGAGAGAGGGCGGAAGTCTGGAGGAAGCAGCAGTGATATAAAAGCCAAGGGGACAGTGAGAGGAGAGCAGAAAGCATGGGCAGCAGAGAAGTTGTCCTCCCTCCTTCCCGACGGTGCTGTGGCCTCCCTGAGCTGCACTCCAATTCCTGTTCTCAGATTCCCACGAGTCCCTGTGGTATCTTTAAGTAACCACCTGCCCATACCTGAGCTCATCTTAGTAAGGTCTGTTCTTTGCACTAAAAAGAATCTGATGATAGCACCCAATAGGCATCTACAAACCCAGGTCAGCAGACCAGCACCCTGGCATTCATGGCCTCAGGGATGGGTTCTTTGGTGAGCCATTCATCACAAAGAAAATAGCAGATCTTAAATAGCCTCTTCAGAAGCCCAGCCAAGAGAGCACTGGACATCTGCCTGGGATTCTGTATGTACGACTCCAGGACCCATTTTAGATACTGGCCTCAGGAACCCTCAGACCTGCACAATAAAGAGAGATTCCTGCTCAGTGAGGCCATATGTGAGATATAGGCTTCCATAGCACTGACCAATTACATCTTGGTGTCTTACTTTCCTTTCCCTTGTCTTCTGACTTATTTGATATGATCTAGCCTCTGCAATCCCCTTAAGTTAGCCCAATATATATAAGATAAAAATTGATGTGGAATAATAAAGGTAGTGAGACCAGATATCTTATCTGGAGTGACCTTGAACTTATCAGTATTCTTCAAAGTAAGGAGAAGACATTTCACATCTCACTTTTAATGAAGAAAAAAAAAACTGTTGCTGGAAATATTTACCTTTCATCTACTGTGCTGAGAGATGGGGGAGATTTGTCAGCTTTGATCTCCACTTGTTTAATTACCGGGAAATGAAGTGCGCCTGAGCCAGCAGGATCATGAAGTCTCACTCTTGCTGCAAAAGTTGGCAGCAGGGGACCCAGCAGCCCGGCCTTTCATTTTCCCAGATCAAAGCCGAGCCAGCACCAAGATGGAAGAAGTGCCCTGATGAGATGCATCCGAAGAAGAACCAGGTAGTGGGGTCCAGACCAAGAGGTCACTGGTCCAGTATCTACTACGGGGTACCCCTTCCTACCCTCCCATCCCAAGAGTGTAGTCCAGGGCCCTGCGTGGCCTGCCAGAGCCAAGTGAGTGCCCACCCAGCTCACGCCGGGTCCCGACTGGAGGCAAGCCCAGAACACCTGTGCACCCACCATGTTAGCTCTGACCACCATCCTCAAGGTACTCCTCGCATCAATTCCACCTGTTTTAGAACTTCCAGCCACAATCTCCGGCTGGCCCCTTATCTGAGCCTCACCTACACAGCCCAGGTAGCTGGACACCATCCTAAGAATAAGACCAGAAGGTGGAAAATGAGGCAAAAGCTGGTCTTCTCCAAGGACAGACTTCATGACGTGGAAGCTGGGATTTAGTCTCTGGGCATACAGGGCCTGACAGGTAACCACAGGGAATGAGCGTGGGCAACATCAGAGGAAGGGCACTGTCAGGTGTGATTGATAGCATCCAACCCTCCTTTAATATAGGGGTAACTCCATGATGTTCACCCCTAAAATGAGTGTTGAATTAAACACTTTTAAGGGCCCTTCTCACATTAACACCTTTATGACTCTGCTTATCAAGGCTCTTCTGTAAGCAGAACTATGCTAGCTGCTGAAAAAGACACATGGGATGCTGAAGATGATGACTGCAGCTAACATTTACTGAGCGCTGATTATGTGCCAGGTTCTATACAAAGGTTGATTTAATCCTCAAAAATATCTATGGGATCAGTATCATTATTATCTCCATCTGACAGATAAGAAAACTGAGGTCAAATTGTTTCACTTCCCCAAGTTCACAAAGCTGTTAAGTGAGCATGATATCAAATGATAAACTGCCCTTACAGGGGCGCCTGGGTGGCTCAGTGGGTTGAGCACCTGACTTCGACTCAGGTTGTGGTCTCACAGTTTTTGCAAATAAAGTTTTATTGGAACACAGCTATACCCACTTGTTATGTATTCTCTATGGCTGCTTTCACGTGGCAACGACAGAGTGGAGTAGCTGTGACAGAAACCATGTGGTCCACAAAGCCTAAAATACTCACCATCTGACCCTTTAAAGCTTGCCAAACCCCTTGGTTATGGTGACCAACTGGCTGGGTTTGGCCAGCATGGCAGGACTTCATGGTTTCGTTTTGTTTGGTTGTTAAGTAGGCTTCATGCCCAGTGTGGAGCCCAGTGCAGGGCTTGAACTCATGACTCTGAGATCAAGACCTGAGCTGAGATCAAGAGTCGGACACTTAACCAACTGAGCTACCTAGATGCTCCTGCAGGACATTATGCTTTATTTATTTTGTTTGGTTTTGTTTGTTTGGGGGGTTTTTAATGTTTATTTATTTATTTTGAGAGAAAGAGAGAAAGCATGAGCAGGGGGAAGGGCAGGGAGAAAGGGAGAGAGAAAATCCCAAGCAGGCTCCACACTGTCAACACAGAGCCTGATGCAGGGCTGGATCCCATCAACCGTGAGATTGTGACCTGAGCTGAAATCAAGAGATGGAAACTTAACTGACTGAGCCACCCAGGTGCCCCAAAAACCCCAACTCAAAAAAAAAAAAAAATGATCTGAATGCTCAATAACGAGGGATTGGTTTTTTAAAATCAGGTCCATACAATGCAATGTCATCAGCCATTCGAAAAGACAATGTATGTCAGTATTTATTGACATGGAAAGACATCTACTTCATGTTACATTTTTTAAAAAATATAGAAAAACAGCAGGGCGCCTGGATGGCTCAGTCGGTTGAGCTTCTGACTTCGGCTCAGGTCATGATCTCACTGTTTGTGAGTTCGAGCCCCGCATCGGGCTCTGTGCTGACAGCTCAGAGCCTGGAGCCCACTTCGCATTCTGTGTCTCCCCCTCTCTCTGCCCTCCCCTGCTTGTGCTCTGTCTTTCTCTCAAAAATAAATAAACATTTAAAAGAACCTTAAAAAACACAGAAAAACAGCTTTTAGGGTATGATATGTTATTTCTGTCGAATTTAGAGAGAGAAAAAGAGAGAGCTGCACCAAAAAATGGTAATTATCTCAGAGTAGTTGGATTTTTTACTGCTCTATCCTCTTCATACAAAATATTGTATGATTTTGTGAAATGACAATGTGTTATCTTTACACAAAGGGGAAAAAATGTCACTAAGAAAACCTTTCTCTCTAAACATAAAAACATGGGCTTCCAGTCCTTAAGAAAGCCTCCACCCTCTCCCCCAGCTCCTCTTGCCGCCAACTCCCGCAATGGAATCTGACTGACCTTGAGGTTGCCTTTCCCGCTGGCCCAGGAGAATAGAATCCCCGGTGGCAGGTGAAGGGGGGCACCATGCCCTTTGGAGGCCTTCTTTGGAGAAGCCAAGGAAAAGCCTCTCTTCCCCACCACGTGCAAACGGAGTGAAGAAACTACCCACAAAACCAACTCCAACCACGTTTAAAAAAAAAAAAAAATCCTTCCAACCAAGTCATAATATTTTTGGAGTGAGATTTACTTTACAATATTTTAATAACTGCAGCATTGCGACTGAAGTCCTTTGTAGCTGGTCTCAGGGGCCTTCCTGGGACGTTGCACTTAATGAGGTTTATAATTCAATATAACTACATCTGCATCTTTAATTATGCCTAACATTTAATCTTCATTGCGCCACTTGAATTGGAAGAGCTAAAATTAGGCCTGCTGTAGTTTAATCTGATAATAAACATCCATGACATTTAGAGCAAAAATGTACTCATTTCATTAGAGTGGCCGACACATTTACCATTTGCCTGAACTGAGCAAATACCTTCAGCAGTTCCTTTTAACTGCAACAGAGAACAATGTTTTAAACAATCCCCCGGTAGACTCATGCAACTCTAGACCTTGGAGGTTAGGTAGTCCAATATCACTATTTTTCAAGGCAGAGCGCTGAGACCCAGAGAGGTTAAGCCATTTGTCCAAAGTCACGCAGCAAGTTAACAGGTAGAGAGTATTAAAGGAAACGAGACCCAGGATTCTTGAATCCTCACCCAGGGCTCTATTTGCCATTCTTTTGCTGTCATCCTGGTACATGTGGCTAAATTAGGACACTGTTTTTGTTGGTCAGTCATCCCTCTGAACAGCACCCCTCCTCTGCTTTTAATAGAATCCAGACAAGATACCATTTAAGTTCCTGTATTGAGCCTCACACTCTGACTCCAAACTCAAAGCAATAACAAATAAAATATAAAAGGAGAAAATTGAAAAGATACATTCTCATTCAAAACAGATTTCATAGATACCTCCAAGAACCAAAACCCAAGAAAATGAAACATTAAATGAGCTGAAGCTTGGGGCTATTTGCCTGCAGGTCTGGAAGGAGGCAGAATTGATCAGGAGTCTAGTTACCTGGGATACTAAGAACCAAAAATCCCCCATTTAAGACCAGTGATGGCAATCAGGCTCTTTGATTTAAGCCGGAACAGGGGCTGAAAAAAATATCTGCCACTTATTACTGCCAGGGCCACAGCGTACATGAACCTGTTTGAGTAGACAGAGTTGAGAGGTCAGAAGGAACAGACGAGTCTTCTCCAAAAACATGTGGACCACGCAGCTTGCTGGACTGGTGACTGGGTCTGTGACATTCTCAATGCCTCTCTGCCAAAAAGACCTGAGCCTTGACGAGGAGACCTGATTTTGAACGGGGCCTCCAGGGAGAAAGAGAAAACCTTCCATTCAAGGTGAGCCACACACATACTTATGTTCACAGTTTAAACCTACATGCAACCGAAGGACATAAAATACTGGGGCACTTGGTGGTTCAGTCAGTTAAGCATCCGACTTCAGCTCAGGTCATGATCTAACGGTCCTTGAGTTCAAGCCCCGCATCAGACTCTGATCTGACAGCTTGGAGCTCGGAGCTTGGGGCCTGTTTCAGATTCTGTGTCTCCCTCTCTCCCTGCCCCTTCCCCACTCACGCTCTCTCTTTCTCTCTCTCTCTCTCAAAAATAAATAAACATTAAAAAAATGTTTTTTAGGGGCACCTGGGTGGCTCAGTCAGTTAAGCGTCCAGCTTCAGCTTAGGTCATGATCTCATAGTCCATGGGTTCAAGCCCTGCATCAGGCTCTGTGCTGACAGCTCAGAGCCTGGAGCCTGCTTCAGATTCTGTGTCTCCCTCTCTCTCTGTCCCTCCCCCACTCATGCTCTGTCTCTCTCCATCTCTCAAAAATGAATAAATGTTAAGAAAAATGTTTAATGTTTTTTAAAAAGAAAAGAAACTACTTTAGAGACAACTATCAAATTTTAAAATAGGAGAACTTTTGCCACAGGAACCAGAAATGTTGGAACAATTAGAAACTCCTTAAACATTATATTTAAGTAGACTGTAGGGAGGTTCCTGTGAGCCCACCTGCTGGGAATCAATCCTCCACCTGCCAGAGGAGGCTCTCACATACCCACTTGCAGAGGGTACTAAGTGCTGCAGAAAGCGGGGGCAAGGTCTAGAGATGTGGCCGTGAACTTAAGCCAGAGGAAACTAGGAGTTTTCTCTGGAAAACTAGAAGGAAATGAAAAAAAAAAAAAAAAAAGAAAAAAGATGAGCCTGAAAATCCAAATGCCAAAACAATGAACAAAATTAAAACATAAAAAATTTAATCTGGATACATGTTTACTCTAGACAGAAGAAAAACAGCAGAGCAACCACATAATGGCTAGAAAATAAGTAAGTTCATAATCCTCAAAGAGATAACATTCACAAAAAAGAACAAGAAAGCACAGAACGAAAACAGACCAAATACGAGACAAAGCAGGTGCATTCCTTTTTAAGTCAGGTAACGTGGAATTGAAAAGTAGAGCCCCTGAAAGAGAAGTCAGGCCCGGTGGCCAAATCCAAAGTGCACGAAAGGCTTGGAATGGCATTTGGGAACATGCCTTGGATGAAACAGGCTGAGGCCTGTGGAGGTCCATGAGCATGGAATGCACCGCCAGCTGGGTGAGGGGACATTTAACGGGACCCCCACGAAGAACTGAGCTGTGTCTTCATGGGCTGCACTCTCCTTCAGCCAGGCTTCCCCATTCATCAGCCCCAGCACCTCAGCACTAAGAGAAAGCATGTTGTGCCCTCACACTGGCTCAGGTAGGAGGATCACAAGGAGAATCTCCCCTCTCCGCATCGGAGCAAGAGAAAGTGTGATAGGACGGCCCGTATGGAGCGTTAGCAAGATGAAGAAAAAAAATGCTCAGGAAAAGAAGAAAGAATGGAGGGAAGAACAGAGGCAGAAGAGGGAGAAAGAGAGAGAGACAAGCAGGGGGGAAAGAGCATTTAAAAGATAGAAAAGAGGGTCACCTGGGTGGCTCAGGTCATGATCTCGTGGTCTGTGAGTTCAAGCCCCACGTCGGGCCCTGTGCTGACAGCTCGGAGCCTGCAGCCTGCTTCGAATTCTGTGTCTCCCTGTCTCTCTGCCCCTCCCCCGCTCATGCTCTGCCTCTCTCTGTCTCTCAAAAATAAATAAATGTTAAAAAAAAAAATTTTTAAAGATAGAAAAGATGAACCCAGTCTGGAAGAAAATAAACCTTAAAAAAAAAACAGAAAAATTCTCCAAATGCTTTCTGCTGTGACAGAAACTTAATAAGAATGTACATTCAACAAGACAAGAGTTTGGGAGAAGAGAAGGGAAGGAGACCCTGAACTGAAGAGACAGAGTTCCAAAATAACACTATTTCAGATCTAATAAATATACAACGCAAAGAACAAAATAGACACAGCTGAAAATCAGACTGCTGGCATTCAGCAAGCCTTGAGATTATCATAATACTGCAGAGGATATACATACAGAGGTTAGAGCAATTAAAGAGAACATAGCACCTATTTTTAAAAAATCATCCAACACAGGGATAATTGAATAAAGAACTGCCATGGTTATGTTTACGTGTCAATTTGGCTAAGCTCTGGTGACCCAATGCTTGGTCAACAGCAGTCCAGATGTTGCTGTCAAGGGATTTTTTTTTTTAGATGTGATTAACATTTTTTCCTTATTCATAAATTGAAGGCATTATATGTGATTAATATTTAAATCAGTGGACTTTGAGTAAAGCACATTACCCTCTATAATGTGGGTGGGCCTCATCCAATCAGTTGAAGGCCTTAAGAGAAAAAAGACTGAGGTCCCTGAAGGAAGAAGGAATTCTCCTCCAGCTGGTCTTTGGACTCAACATCAACTCTTCCCTTGTTCTCTATCTCTTGCTCCTCCTTCTGCCTCCTGACCCACCCAGGTGCTTCCCCGTGTGGCCCTTCATGGTACACAGTGCCCTCTCCTCTTGGGAATTGGATGTAATAAACAAGGCAGTTGTCTCCACGTCTGTCACCTTACCACACCTAATTAAAAGAGATTAGATAGAAAAAGGGAGATAGCACGGTCTCAGGGAACGCCTATCCTACTATTCCCACAGAGTAGAAACTATTAGCTCCACCTTACACAGTGAGGAAAGTGTAAGGAAAGGACTGAGTACCTTGCTGATGTTGGTTGGCAGGGAATATTGATCAGGAGCTAAAGGTGTTGCCGTGGACTTTTTAAATAGAGATATAAGAAGTGTTAAAGATATCGGTATGTAGTGGGTGCCGTTCATCAAAATTACAATTACGATATGTTTTATTTTAGGAGGAAAGTGTATTAGGTTTACTTGGTGGGAATGAAATATGTTAAGTGAGTTTGTTCAGAGAAGGTAGTTGCGGGGGGAGTAACGAAATAACTAAGAGGAGGCTGCCAGCATTAATACATCACACCTCCTGAGCTTTTTGTTTCCATCCTTACAGTCTTGAGAGGAGGCCAGCCAGGCTGGAATGCAGCCAGTGGAGCAGAGGGTCCAGCTGAGGCTGAACTCAGCAGCCCCCTCTCCAGGGTATTCCAGTTACAGAACATGCCGCCCCCAGCATGTTAGTGATATAATGAGGAAAGCCACATGGAAGCAGCAAATAGTAATTAGGGTAGGAGCAACATGGGGTCTTACTCCCTGCTACTCAGTCTGGTCTGTGGACCAGCAGCACGGGCATCACCTGGGAGCTTGTTAGAAATGCAGAATTCGGATGCCATCCCAGACTCATCTACTCAGAATGTGCATGTTAACCGTGTCCCTGGATGATTCACATACACATCAGTTTGGAAAGCTCTGGTCTTCATCGTTCCGCACTTGGGAAGGGGAGGGGGGGGTGTTAAGGAATGATTAGGATATGGGTGAAGGATGCAATCAGACAGAGATGAACTAAGACTGTAAATTAAAGGGCTTTTACTGAGCCTGCATGCTTGGTACTTCTTGGGACCACACACCAGACCTGATCTAGCTCCCACTGCTTTGGTCATGCTTAGGTTACCAGGGGATTGCCAATTTAACCTGGGTGAATCAATTTAACTCGTCGCGGGAGGTGGGGACTGTCTTGTGCACTGTAGGATGTTTAGCAGAATCCTTGGCCTCTACCCACTAGATGCCAGTAATGTTTTCCAATCCCTCCCTTACCCACCCCACCCCCCGACCAGTTGTGATAACCCAAATTTTCTCCAGGCATCACCAAATATTCCCAGGCAGACGGAGGGGAAGAAGCGTGTATCCTTCCATTGAAAACTACTGGGTTACATAAAGCATTTTATGAATTCATGTTGCCTCATCTGTTCTACCTGGGACCATCAGTACATGAGGGACCCATGTCCCTCATGGGACCCAGGGACTGGGACCCAGTCCAAGACTGGGAGATGGTGGAGGTTGTTGTTGTGGTCAGGGTGAATTTGCTACTGCAGTTACATTCCATTTCTTTCCTGCCACTAAGAGAAGAAAGCCTTCAAAAGGATGGAAGGAAGGTGAACAACGATGTAGGGAGAAGTCAGGATAAAGTCATTCTATCCAACTTCTAAGCTCATGTTTACAGCTTATGTCCATCGCACCATTTCTACCCCAATTCAGGGGGAGCAGGAAGTGCTCTGGACCACGAGCTATGAGATACAGGTTCTAATGCCAGCTCAGTCTCTATTAGCTATAGGCCTTTGGATGAGTCCCTTCCCCTCCATGGGCCTCAGCTTCGTCTTCTGGGTTAGCCAAAGGATTTCCCCTCAATTTCAGTCATTCAATGAAGATCCTAGAAATGATGAAAGTTATACTCATCATCTTCACAAAGCTGAATTCCCATTTAGGAAACGTAGATACAGACAAGACTGAATTTGTTGTCAACTCCTAGCTAGGCTAAGAGGAGATGTAGCCCCAGTAGGACCAAGAAACCTGGGTGGGGAGTCCCACCAGTAAATAATCTGGTTCAGGGGCACCTGGGTGGCTCAGTCGGTTAAGCGTCCGACTTCAGCTCAGGTTATGATCTCACGGTTTGTGAGTTTGAGCCCCGCATCGGGCTCTGTGCTGACAGCTCAGAGCCTGGAGCCTGCTTAGGATTCTGTGTCTCCCTCTCTCTGCCCCTCCGCCACTCACGCTCATGTGTGCTCTCTCTCTCCCCCAAAATAAACATTTATAAAAATAATAATCTGCTCCAAAGGAGAAAATGGCCAATGAGAGCAAGTCTCAATCAAAGCAGATATTGCCTTTATCTGCAACAGGGGAATGTGGATGGATGGTTGTCCAAGACCCTTCCAGATTGGACATTCTAGTCTCCAACGCTGTTGAACCACCCCTCTCGAGGGGACACTCAGTAACCAAACCATCCCCAGCCCTAGGATCTCTTCCAAAACTGAGCCTCTTCCAGGCCCATCTCAGCACATGGCTGCATCCAAAGTAACCCGAATCCAACTCCTCACACCTCTGGAAAGCATCATAGGTCCAATACAAGAGGACTCTTAAGGAAGCAGCAAAAGGGAAGTGGCTGCACCACAAGACCCGCAGCAGGGCTGCCTAAAAAATAATTTACATTCTCTCCCCACAAACCCTCTCCTCTACACACCTCCTAGGTCCCCTCTGCCACTGCCGACCTGACCTTAGCACTAGTTACCTTTGCTTCCTGTCACTTCCCCAACTAGCCTGTCTTCTAGTTCACTCCCAGCTGGTATCATTCCCGTCTCCACTGCCCACTCTAAATAGCCCTACAAGATCCCAGTTGCTGGCTATATCCTCAGAAACAAGTTTGGCTGCATGAATGAGAAAGTGAAAAGAATGACTGGCTTACCCACTCAGGTCTTAGTTTCCCACATCAAAATTCTGGCAATCAGCGGGGCGCCTGGGTGGCGCAGTCGGTTAAGCGTTCGACTTCAGCCAGGTCACGATCTCGCGGTCCGTGAGTTCGAGCCCCACGTCGGGCTCTGGGCTGATGGCTCAGAGCCTGGAGCCTGTTTCCGATTCTGTGTCTCCCTCTCTCTCTGCCCCTCCCCCGTTCATGCTCTGTCTCTCTCTGTCCCAAAAATAAATAAACGTTGAAAAAAAAAATTAAAAAAAAAAAATTCTGGCAATCAGCAGGCCAGAGCTTGTACAGCAATTCCCTTATACCTTTCACTCTGCCCTGTGCCACGGCTGGGAGTGGTCTCCTTTGCCAGGTCTAGGACAGCTGCTGTGGCACCAGTCATGATGTGTGCTCCCAGGCCCAGAAAGAAGAAAGAGGGACGAGAAGGACACACACCCACCCTTTAAGGGCACTTTCCAGTTTTGCCACTGTTTATCATATAAAAGGATGTAAAAGACTTGATCCTATGGTAATAATAAGAAAAAACTGGACAAATACTAAAATCATACTTTTCTATGAGTCTAACAGAGTGAAGGATGTAAGGAAGCCTTCATGAACTGAATTCCAGAAAGAAAACAACCCTTCCTAGGTAAGCAGAGGGCCAAGGCAGCTCCCTACCTGAGAAGGGATGGGGAGCTTGTCTGTGGTACCTGTGGCATTCTATGAGGGGAGGGATTTTTCCATGAATGAGGAGAAACAGAACTGCTACCCTTGTTACAAAATCAGGGATTTATCTCATGGGTTTGACCTTATGCAGTAAAGGGAGCCAGTGGAACAGTCCACACAAGCTGTTGCCTCTGTAACTAGTAGTAAATCCCAAGTCACTAGAGGTGAGCAGGTCTGGAAAAACTGAAGGTAGATGAAGGCCAGAACAAAATGGAATCATGGGATGAACTGGGACTTATGAAGACAAACTGGGATCCACACCTGTTGTTCACACTTTCCAAACTTTAATGCTGTGAATTATCTATAGGAAAAGCTCACACCCTTTGCCCCAGAGATACATACGCAGTTGACCCACAATACAAAGATGAAGGAGATCTCTGAGGTCAGGTGTCCCACACCGAATAGGCAAACTTTCCTGGTGCCCCTGCTGACCTACAGAATGTAAAACAATATAGTGGCAGTTTCCCTTCTATCTTGCAAGCTTTGTGCAAAATGTCTCATGTGGCCTAAACTAACCCAGAAGCATAGAAAGGGAAATTCCCAAAAACATATTCCCAGTTCATCCGAACTGACAAAATATAGAGTGACCACCGCCTCTGTGAGCTGGCAGGGTAGGGTGCTACCTGGAAGAACCTCAAATGCAAAACTAAATTACTCAGCCCAATAATGCTGCCCCTGTCAAAAATTTTGCCAAGAAAGGAGTCATAAAGAAAGGGCAGGTAAACAGAGATAAACCACTTAGTACCACTCAGTTTTGTCATGGTCACGGAGATGAATTTGGGGGCCCTGAGAAGTTGAATGCAAAGTGAACTAAAATACCTGAACTGCAATCCAACCTCCTCCCAAGTCAAATACTGATCAAACAGGGCAGGAGGCAAGGTGGACCATATCCAGCAAATAATCTCAGTAAGGCTGCAGCCCAGACTCCAGAAAGAATCCAATTAGCCCTGCACTCGATGTGCAAGACAGAGGAGTGGGTTTGCACGCTCCAGGAAACAAACAAAAGATATCCTTTCACGTCCACAACAAAAGATTATGAAACATGAAAAGAACAGGAACATGTAACCAAACGCCAGGAAAAATCACAGTCAATAGAAACAGATTCACAGACACACTAGTTGTTGGAATTGACAGATAAGAAACTTAAATCAAGTGTTACAAATTTGTTACATAAGTTCTAAGAAAAGATGGATATGATGGCTGAATATATGGATTATTTCAAGAAAAAAAGAAAAGTTGGGAAAAAATATAAGCTACAGAACTGTAAAATAATAACTACATACTGTAGGATTTATAATGTACGTAAAAGTAAAATATGATACAATAGCACCAAACATGGAGAACAGTAAAATTTCTTATGATATTCATGAATTCAAGGTAGGCTAGGATAAATTGCTTTTTATTTATTTATTTTTTTTAATGTTTATTTATTTTTGAGACAGAGACAGAGTCCCAGTGGGGTAGGGGCAGAGAGAGGGAGACACAGAATCTGAAGCAGACTCCAGGCTCTGAGATGTCAGCACAGAGCCGGATGCAGGGCTCAAACTCATAAACCACGAGATCATGATCTGAGCTGAAGTTGGAGGCTTAACCAACTGAGCCACCCAGGCACCCCTAGGCTATGATAAATTAAGGATACTTGTTTTTTTTTTTTTAATTTTTTTTCAACGTTTATTTATTTTTGGGACAGAGAGAGACAGAGCATGAACGGGGGAGGGGCAGAGAGAGAGGGAGACACAGAATCGGAAACAGGCTCCGGGCTCCGAGCCATCAGCCCAGAGCCTGACGCGGGGCTCGAACTCACGGACCGCGAGATCGTGACCTGGCTGAAGTCGGACGCTTAACCGACTGCGCCACCCAGGCGCCCCAAGGATACTTGTTTAATCTCTAGCGAAACCATTGCAAAGGTAAAATAATAATAAAAAAAAAAAGATATAGCTAAAAATCCAATAGAAGATAGAAAGTAAAATATGAAATAAGTACTGGCTTAATCCAAAAGAAGACAGGAAAGAAGGAACAAAGAACAGACAGGACAAAATGAAAATAACAAGAAGGTAGATTTAAACACAACTATAAAAATAATCACATCATTGGGGCGCCTGGGTGGCTCGGTTGGTTAAGTGTCCAACTTCAGCTCAGGTCATGATCTCATGGTCCGTGAGTTCGAGCCCCGCGTCGGGCTCTGTGCTGACAGGTCAGAGCCTAGAGCCTGTTTCAGATTCTGTGTCTCCCTCTCTCTCTGCCCCTCCCCCGTTCATGCTCTGTCTCTCTCTGTCTCAAAAATAAATAAACGTTAAAAAAAATTGTTTTAAATAATCACATCACATGTAGATGGATTAAATACTGTTATTAAAAAGAGAAATTGTTAGGGCACCTGGGTGGCTCAGTCAGTTAAGCGTCCGACTTCAGCTCAGGTCAAGATCTCGCGGTGTGTGAGTTTGAGCCCCGTGTCAGGCTCTGTGCTGACAGCTCAGAGCCTGGAGCCTGATTCAGATTCTGTGTCTCCCTCTCTCTCTGCCCCTCCCCAACTTGTGCTCTTTCTTTCTCTGTCTCTCAAAAATGAAGAAATGTTAAAAAAAAATAATAATAAAAAGAAAAAAAAAGAAATTGTTGGGGTGCCTGGCTGGCTCAGTCTGTATAGAACATGTTCTTGGAGTTGTGAGTTCAAGCCCCACATTGGGTGTAGAGATTACTTTAAAATAAAATCTTCTAAAAGAAGAGAAATTGTCAGGGGCGCCTGGGTGGCGCAGTCGGCTAAGCGTCCGACTTCAGCCAGGTCACGATCTCGCGGTCCGCGAGTTCGAGCCCCGCGTCGGGCTCTGGGCTGATGGCTCAGAGCCTGGAGCCTGCTTCCCATTCTGTGTCTCCCTCTCTCTCTGCCCCTCCCCCGTTCATGCTCTGTCTCTCTCTGTCCCAAAAATAAATAAACGTTAAAAAAAAAAAAAAAAAAAAAAAAATTTTTTTTTTTTAAAAAAAAAAAAAAAAAAAGAAGAAGAGAAATTGTCAGACTAGACACAAAAGCTAGGCCAAACTGTATGCTGCCCACAGAGGACGTACTTTAAACACAAAGATTAAGTGTGAAAGGATGGAAACAATATAGCATGCAAAAACTAATTGTATGGAAGCGGGAGTGACTGTACTACTCCAGTGGAGTGGCTATACTAGTAAACTTCATGAGTTTACTTTGTCTGTGATAAAAAATATTACCGGGGTGCCTGGGTGGCTCAGTCGGTTGAGCATCTGACTTCAGCTCAGGTCATGATCTCACAGCTCATAAGTTCAAGCCCCACGTTGGGCTCTGTGCTGACAGCTTGGAGGCTGGAGCCTGCTTCTGATTCTGTCTCCCTCTCTCTCTGCCCCTAACCCACTCGCATTCTGTTTCTGTCTGTCTCAAAAATAAACATTAAAAAAATTGTTTTAAATAATAAAAAAAAAATATTACCAGAGATAATTCATGATAAAAGTGTTAATTAATTAAAAGACATAAAAATATTCAGTCTTCAATGCATATGTATCTAATAACATAACTTCACAATGCATGTGGCAAGAAATTGACAGAAAAGGGAGAAACAGATCCATAGCTATAAAATTATATTTTAACATTACCTTCTCAGAAATTCATAGAAGCAGCAGACAAAATATTAGTAGGAATATAGCAAATCTGAAAAACACTATCAATTTGACCTAACTGATGTTTATAAAATATAATAAGTCATGATACAAGTCAAAAGATTTATTTTAATTTTTTTAATGTGTATTTATTTTTGAGAGAGAGAGAGAGAGAGACAAATGTGTGGGGGAAGGGCAGAGAGAGAGGGAGACACAGAATCTGAAGCAGGCTCCAGGCTCTGAGCTGTCAGCACAGAGCCTGATGTGGGGCTCGAACCCACAAACCGTGAGATCATGACCTGAGCCGAAGGTGGACCCTTAACTGACTAAGCCAGACAGGTGCCCCAAGTCTTAAAAAAATTTTTTTAATGTTTATTTACTTATTTTGAGAGAAAGAGAGAGCATGAGCGAGGGAGGGGCAGAGAGAGAGAGAATCTCAAGCAGGTTTTGCATTGTCAGCACACAGCCCATTGTGGGGCTCGATACCATGTACTGTGAGATCATGACCTGAGCTGAAATCAAAAGTCAGATGCTTAACCAACTAAACCACTAGATGCCTAAAGTCTTAAAATTTTTTAAATGATCAAAATAATTCAGAGTATGGTTCTCTGACCAAATGTAATTAAATTAGAAATCAATAATAATTTAGAACACTTTTCTGAATATCTGGAAAATTAAGCAACATTCTTTTATTTTTTTTTAATTTTTTTTTCAACGTTTATTTTTATTTTTGGGACAGAGAGAGACAGAGCATGAACGGGGGAGGGGCAGAGAGAGAGGGAGACACAGAATCGGAAACAGGCTCCAGGCTCTGGGCCATCAGCCCAGAGCCTGACACGGGGCTCGAACTCACGGACCGCGAGATCGTGACCTGGCTGAAGTCGGACGCTTAACCGACTGCGCCACCCAGGCGCCCCAGCAACATTCTTTTAAACAATACATGGGTCAATGAAGAAATCACCAGAGAAAATAGACAATATTTCCAATGGAATGATAATGTAAACACAATTTATCAAAATTTATGGGATGCAGCTAAAGGATTACTTAAAGGGAAATTTAAATCCTTAAATGCTTAGAGAAGAAAGATTTAAAATCAATTATCTAATCTTCCACTTTAAGAAGCTAGAAAAATAAGAATAAAAATGCAAAATAAGTAGAAGGAAGAAAATAATAAAGAATAAAAGTCAATGAAATAGAAAACATATGAACAATATAAATATTAGTAAATCCAGAAGTTAGTTCTTTGAATAGATTAATAAAATTGATAAACCCTAGCAAAGTTAATCAAGAAAAAACAATTACCAGACTTAGGAACAAAAAAGGAAGCTCACTACAGATCATACATACACTAAAAGGATAATAAGGGAATATGAATAACCTATGCCAATAAAGTTGACTTCTTGGCTTAAAAAGATGATTGCCTTATAAGACACAACTTCCCAAAATTGACATAAGAAAAAAATAGAAAACCTGAAGAGCCCTATATCTGTCCAAAAAAACAATGAAGTTATAATTTAAAATATCCCACAGAGAAAACTCCAGGATCATATGTCTTCCTTGGTGAATCCTATTTAAGAAATATTAATCTTATAAAAACTCTTGCATAAAGTAGAAGAGGAACAAATGTTTGCTAAATGGTTGCTATCAACCTGTATAACCTTGTTACTGAAACAAAGACATCACAAGGAAATACAATTACAGACTAACATCTCTCATGAACACAGAAGAATCCTTTAAAAATTTCAGCAATATATAAAAAGGATAACACATCACAAATAAGAGGGATTTATTTAAGGAATTCAAGATTAATTTAACATACAAAAATAATCAACCAAAGCATTTCACCACATTAACTGAATTTTTAAAAGTCAGATAATCATTACAGTAGTTGTAGATAAGCAGGTAGCAAAATCTGACATTCATTCATATTTAAAACAACAAAACAAAAAATACCTCTCAGCAAAACAGAAATAGAAGGAAACTTCCTCACTCTTATAAAGGACAGTTATGCAAATCTTACAGCTAACACCAGACTTAATGGTGGCATATTGATAGTTTCTTTTTGAGATCAAGGAACAAGGTAAGGATATTTGCTTTCATCATTTCTAATTTTTTTAAATGTTCATTTATTTTTGAGATAGAGAGAAACAGAGCACGAGTGCGGAAGGGTCAGAGAGAGAGGGACACACAGAATCTGAAGAAGGCTCCAGACTCCGAGCTGTCAGCCCAGAGCCCCACACAGTGTTCGAACTCACGAACCCCGAGACCATGACCTGACCCATGACCTGAGCTGAAGTCAGACGCTTAACTGACTGAGCCACCAAGGCACCCCCATCATTTCTATTCAATGTTGTATTGTAGGTCCTGGACAGTGAAATAATGCAAGAAATTAATAGTATAATGTTTGGAAAAAAAGCAATAAATTTACCTTTATTTGTGAAGGACATGATTGTTTACATAAAAATATCTAAGAAATCATTTAAAAATTACTAAAATTAATAAGTGGATTTAGCAACATCATAGGATATAAGAACGATATATAAAAATTAATTGAATTTCTATATAATAGCAGCAAATGGTTGCAAAAATAAAATTTTTAAAAGAATAATACTTACAACAGCATTTTTAAAATACTTAGGGGCACATTTAACAGAAGACATGTAAAACTTCTACATTGAAAATTATATACATTGCTGAGAGAAATTAAAGGAGACCTAAAAAAGCAAAATGCATACCATGTTCATAGATTATAAAGACTCAGTATTGTTAGGATGTCAATTCTCTCCAGATTCAAAACGATCCTAATAAACACTTCATTTCTGTAGAAATTAAAAAAGAGATTCTAATACTTATACAGAAATAAATGCAAAGGACCTCGACTAGCCAAAGCATTTTGTAAAAAAAATTTGAAGACTCATACTATTTGATTCCAAAACTTACTATAAAGCCACAGTGATCAACATAGTGTGGTATTTATAGAAGGACAAAAATCTGAATGGAACAGAACAGGGAGTCCATAACTAGATCCAAATTTATACCGATAACTTATTTTTGACAAGGCACGAAGTCAATTCGATGCAAGGAGGGGGTCTTTTCAAGAAATTATGCTGAAACAACTAGACATCCATGTGGGGAAAAAAATGAACCTCAACCCCTAACTCATCCCCTATATACAATTCAATTTAAGATGGGTCACAGACCATAATGTAAAAGCTAACATTACAAAGCTTGTAGGAGAAATCATTTGGGAATAAATACACAAATGTAAAAACAAAAAAAAACAAAAACAAAACAAAAACAAATGTAAAGCAGACAAAAAGATCTCAAAGTGCACCAAAAAAAGTGAAAACCATAAAAAAGGAAGTTGATAACTTCCATTTCATCAAAAAACTGCTTTTTAAAAAAAACACTGTTAATCTCTGAGGAAAATACATGCAAAATATGTATATGATAAAGGACCTATGTTCAGAATCATAAATTACTCTTGAAACTCAATAAGAAGACAACCCAATAAAAAAGGAGGGGGGAAATATATGAAGAGATATTTCACCAAATAAGATATTGGATGGCAAATAAACACGTGAAAATGTGAATAACATTATTAGCCACAAGAATATGTGAATTAAAGCTACAATTAGATGCCACCACACACCCTCTCAAGTGGCTAAAATTAAAACAAATGAGAATACCACATGACGACGAGAAAGTGGAGCAACTGGAACTCTCAGGCATTGATGCCAGGAATGTAAAATGGTACAATCACTTTGGAAAAAAGCATGATAGATTCTTACAAAGTTAATCATACAACCTAGTAATTCAATTCCCAGGTGTTTATACAAGAGAAATGAAAACATAGTCCACATAAAGTCTTATACACAAATGTTCATAAAAGCTTTATCATAATAGCCCCAAACTGGGAACCAGCCCACCAGTTGATCTAGCATTCATCAATTAATGAATGTATAAACAAATTGTGGCATGTCCATATAATGAAATGTTACCCAGCTATAACAACATATTGATACATGCAATTACATGGGTATAACTAAAAAACAGTACGCTGCAAAAAAAGTCAGACGCAAAAGAGTACATCCTGTATGATTCCATTCATTTGAAATTTTATAAATGATAGCAAAAGCACATCAGTGGCTGTCCAGGACTAAGAGTGGCAAGGGTGAATGAAGATTGGCTGCAATGAGGCATTTGGAGAACTTTGTGAGATGAATGGAAATATTCTGTATCTTGCTTGTGGTGGTGGTTTAAAGGTACATGCATCTGTGGAAATTTTTGAGCTCTACACTAGAAATGGATGCATCTTACTGCATGTAAATTATACCTCAATAAATTAGGCTTTTAAAAAATACAAGCAGCCCAAATTTAAAATGGGCAAAACATTTAAATAGATATATCATTTAAAAAAATACACATGAGGGGCGCCTGGGTGGCTCAGTCGGTTGAGCGTCCGACTTCAGCTCAGGTCATGATCTCGCGGTCCATGAGTTCGAGCCCTGCGTCAGGCTCTGTGCTGACAGCTCAGAGCCTGGAGCCTGTTTCAGATTCTGTGTCTCCCTCTCTCTCTCTGACCCTCCCCCGTTCATGCTCTGTCTCTCTCTGTCTCAAAAATAAATAAATGTTAAAAAAATTAAAAAAAAATACACATGAATAGGCAATAAGCACATAAAAAGACACTCAATATCATTTATCAACAGGACTGACTTTCATTAGCCTGCAAATGAAAACCACAATGAGATACCCATTCACTCTCCCCAGAATGGCTAAAATTAAAAAGACTGAGAATACCAACTGTTGGTGAAAACATAAAACAACTGGACGTCTCATACATTACTGGTGGAAATGCAAAATAGGACAGCCAGTTTGGAAAACTCTTTGGCAATTTCTTATAAAGTTAAATATACCCCTACCCACTGATCCAGCAATCTTAATCTTAAGACAAATGAAAACATATGTTCACAAAAAGACTTGTACAGGAATGTTCATAGCAGCTTTAATCTCAGAGTCCAAAACCAGAAACCTCCCAAATATCTATCAATAGGAGACGGACAAGTAGAATGGGATACATCTATTACAATAGAACACTACTCAGCAATAAAAAGAAACGAACAATGATACAAGCAAAAACAAGGATGAACTTAACAGACATAGTGCTAAGTGAAAGGAGACAGATCCAAGAAAGTACATATGGTATAATTCCACTCATATGAAGTTTAAAAACAGACAAAACTCATCTACATGTTAGAAATCAGGACAGTTGTTAGCCAACGGTAGGGGGGTTTTCTGGATTGGGGCATGGAGACAGGATTAGTTGGAAAGGGGATGTAGGGAACTTCATAGGTATTAGAAATGTTCCTTATCTTGGGGCACCTGGGTGGCTCAGTTGGTTAAGCATCTGATTTCAGCTCAGGTCATGTGGTTCGTGAATTCAAGCCCCGCGTTGGGCTCTGTGCTGACAGCTTGGAGCCTACTCCAGATTCTGGTTCTCCCTCTCTCTGCCCCTCCCCCACTCATGCTCTGTCTCTTTCTCTCAAAAATAAACAATAAAAAAAAAAAAAGAAATTTTCTTTATCTTGACTGGAGTGTATACATTTGTCAAATTTCATCAAACAGTACACTGAAGATCTGTATGTAAATTATACTTTGGTTTTTTTGGTAATAATGAAAAAAAGAAGTTGAACATACCACTTCTGCTTGGATCCCAAGGACTAGAATTTATTCACATGGCCATGTTTAGCTGTAAGGGAGCCTAGGAAATGCAGACTTTACTCCCAGTAGCTCTATGCTCAGTTAAAATTGGGAGATATTTTTATTGTAGAAGAAGCAGAAACTTGATTTAGGGAGACAACTAATGGTCTCTGCCATTGGCCAGCCAAGAAAATAAATGATTCTTCTTTGGGGAGGGGGGACAGGGCAGAGTAGCGCCTCAAGAAGATTTCAAATTCTTTTAATTTAGTATTTCTTCTAATATTTGCTGTCTTGCTACTTTCCATAATTTTTCATTGTTTCCTTTTCCTTACCGTAATCAGGCAAGGCCACTCTTTCAGCAATGACCATAACCTTGAGAATCTGCCAAGGACACACTGGTGACACATGGAAAGAGGGACAAAGGAAGGAGGGTAGCAGGGCTGGAAAGGAAAATGAAACAGCCTTGAAAGTGTGAATGAAAACCTGCACAGCAGACTCGGCATGTGTGACATTTGTCACCTCCAGTTAGAAGAAACCACCTCCTTTGTGTTTAAAGCTTGACTTGGCTTCCTTTGGGGGCCACACAGGATGTCAATGGTTTTAGCCTATAATGAGAGACACAGCAATAGTAGCATTTCCAGTCCCTAGAAGCCTTTGGTCCATTCCTAGGGCTGAAGTGCTAAGGACGTCTGCCACAGACACAAATCTTCCCTGCAACAGAGAGTCCGCTGTTGACACCGCTACTGGGCTAGAATTTTCCTACAGAGACTCGCATTCCATAGGCAGGAGCTGGAGAAGACCACAACTTTGTTTCCCATTGGAACCATGCACAGCTAGTTTCCTTGCTGTACGTAAGCCTGTACCAGTGCTTTCTCGGTTAGACGGCATTTATCGAGCTCATGCTTTGCCTGGCTCTGGGCTCAAAGCTGAGAGAAGAGAGAAAGGTCAGAACTATAGCCTACACCTGGAGTCAGTCTTCTGTTCTTGACCGCCCTTTGGACTGAGCCCCTTTGACACTGACGTCATCCAGAACCATGCCTGAGATCCCCAGTACCAAGCACTCTGGGGATAAGTCCTATTCTATTTCCCCAGCCATCTCCCTATCCTATTTCCCCCCACACAAGCTCCTGCTTGAGCCAGACACAACCTCCTTCCCAATACAGGAAGATGAGAGATGAACAGAGTCTGCTTGATGAAATTGGTCCATGGGCTGCCTCCAAGATCTGGCTGCAAGGAGAATGGACTGGAAATTGCACAGTCATTATCTTTGCAGACAACGCTCTCCTCCCCATCTTTTGAACATAATGAATTGCATGGAGAGCTCAGCTGTCATGAAAGCTTTTGAATTCCAGCCCTACCGTCTTCCAGGACATCCTTAGAGGTTATCTCAGCAAGGCAGGTGGAAGAGGAAAGAGAAAAGCTTAACCCTATAAGAATAATTATGATGTATTATTAGCAAGTGATGGCAATCTAATGCAGGATTTTCAATATAGACACTGCTGGCTGTAATTTTTCTCTGTCATATGCACGCACACACACAGAAAGGGTACATTTAATGACTCCAAAGTTCACAGCAGTTTCTCAAACTAAATTTAGTTCCTTAGAAGCAGTGTCTTAATACATGACTTTTTAATAAAATAGAGACACAGTTTGAATTCTGGAGACACTTTTTACGGCGGACAGAAATATTAGTATTATGTTTATATAATAAGACCACTAGCTGGCATTAGTGTTGAGTTTGTATGGACACAGCTACCTGCATTAGGCACAGAAATCTGAGTGGTACTCAAAATGGCAGAACCACATGTGCCATAGGCTCTAATCACACCATGAATAACTTGCAGGCAGACGGTCTAATGAGTTTCTCCATCCTTAGCCCCTAGCACAATGCTAGACACAGCAGAGGTTTGATAAGTGATTGCTGGCTGGGCAGAAGGACAGATGGATGGATGGTTGGATGGATGAATACGCATCTTTAGTGGTTGATTTTAATCTATTAAGATACCAATCTTGTTGGGGCACCTGGGTGGCTCAGTCAGTTAAGCATCTGACTTCAGCTCAGGTCATGATCTCACGGCTCGTGGGTTCAAGCCCCTTGTGAGGCTCTGTGCTGACAGCTCGGAGTCTGGAATCTGCTTTGGATTCTGTGTCTCTCTTTCTCTCCCCCATCCTCCTCCCCAAAAAAATAAACATTAAAATTGTCTTTCAAAAAAAAAGATATCAATCTTGTTACTAAGAGGCTGAAATTCAAAACAGAGTGATGTGATTGCCTGGAATACATTTGACTTGGTTAAAAATGATCAATACCTATGTGTGTAAATTAGTCTTTTTGCACCTCTTTGGAACACAAAAAAATAGAAACTTCTGTAGGTTGAGTTCCCCGTAAAGCAGACCTTGGGTCAAGGGTTGCAATAGAAGTGGTTTATTCAGGGGCGCCTGGGTGGCGCAGTCGGTTAAGCGTCCGACTTCAGCCAGGTCACGATCTCGCGGTCCGTGAGTTCGAGCCCCGCGTCAGGCTCTGGGCTGATGGCTCGGAGCCTGGAGCCTGTTTCCGATTCTGTGTCTCCCTCTCTCTCTGCCCCTCCCCCATTCATGCTCTGTCTCTCTCTGTCCCAAAAATAAATAAAAAACGTTGAAAAAAAAATTAAAAAAAAAAAAAAGAAGTGGTTTATTCAGTAGGTGATCTCATAAAGGACAAGTGAGGAAGTGGGGAAAGTAAGACAGGATAGGGTGAAAAAAATCAATAAAAGGTGTAAAATGAATGGTTACCACTGTGGGCAACAGACTTTCACTGAAGTCAGTTACCACTGACTTTCACTGGGGACCGCATCCTGGAATTTTCCTACGGGGACAGAAAGCTGCACACTTACCCGTCAAATCCCACACGCCATTGGCTGAAGTTTGCCCCAGAACATGAACACCTTTGCCCCCAGATTCCCCTGCATTTCGCAAAGTGAATTCCAGGTAGAGGAAAAGCCCTGAATCAGAAAGCAAGTCTTGCTTAGGTGCTTCGTCAGGGAAGCTGGGAACTGTCACAGCTGCAGGTGGTGTGGGGGCAGAGCACCAGCTACATCCTGTAGAGCATTTTAGCAGAAATTAGGTACTCACTGGATGGGCCAGAGAAGCCTTTCCAGGGTCCAGGAGTGACTCCCAGAAAGAAGCACTGACCCACCAGGGGACCTTTGCCCTGTAAAGTCACCACCACTGTTGCTGCTGTCACCACGACAATCTCCCCACAGCCAGGAGGCTGCACATGGACTTTGCAACACGGCTGCAGAAATCCTCACACTTCCATGACCTTGTTTGACACCAGAAAGCAGCCTAAAGGGGCAGGAAGAATTGCCACACTTCCCCTATCCAAATCTCGTATGCCTGTGTCTAATTGACAGGACCCGATTCGCATCCAGAATGCTGTCAGATAGCCTGGGAAATGTGGTGTTCAGCTTTCCAACCTCCCAAACTGGAAGGAGGGTGGAAACAGGTTTGGGGAAGCCAGTGTGCCATATCTATCAAACTCTTTAATAACTCACTCACAGCTTGTGCTTTCACCACCATCCAGAGCTTCCGAGGCGGGGATGGGGTGGGCGGGAAGCATACCTGTGGCCCCAACACGGAAGCCGGTACCAATGAGGACATGATGCAGCCATAGGAGCCTTCTCTCAGTTTCTCAAAAGTGCCAAGTTCTTCCAGCCACAGGGCCTTTGCACATACTAGTATTCCCTCTGCTAGGATGGTCACCCCACCTCTTCCACCACCCTCTTCTAATTAATGTGATCCTTTAAATTGCAGCTTGGACAGTGCCTACTCCAGGAAGCCTTCCCTGACTCCCCGGACAAGATCAACTTCCCCGATTAGAGGCTCACTTAGCACCAAGCATTGGCTGATTGTTAGCATATATTGGGCTGCCTGCTCAGCCACCCCCTGTGCCTGTGAACCTCTTTCTCACCTTGGTTTGCAGGTCTAGACTGAGTCTGGTTCAGGCTGACCCTCAGATGGCCTCACCCCCACAGCCACAGTCGCTCTCCTGACTCTCTAGGACGCACTGAAGCTGATATTAATCTGCGTGGTCCTTCTTTCAACTACACATTTACATACGCTGACATCACAATTTGTTTCCATAAAATAAAATAGACCAAAACTCCAATCCTCACTCTGACACTGTCCCATGCCTGAATCAAGTTGCTTCACCTCTCTGAACCTCAGTTTTCTCATCTTTAAACAGGGATAACAAATACCAGCTTTAGAGAGCTATTCTAAGAACCAAGCAAAATAATGAAAGAGGGACAGCAAGCCCTTGCCTAGCACACAGTACACATTAAGACCATTGTCCTCAACCTTTTGGGGACACCTAGGGTCTTCATTAGGCAGTGTGTAATGCCGGGGTTTGGGGAGGGTTTTGGGGTTTGGTGGGGTTGTTTTTTGGGGGGGGTTTGTTTTGTTTTGGTTTTTGACTAAAGATGTCATTTCTGCGACAGCTGAGTGGCTCAGTTGGTTAAGCTTCAGCTCAGGTTATGATCTTGTAGTTCACGGGTTCCAGCCCCACATCTGCCCCTGTGCTGACACCTTGGAGCCTAAAGCCTGCTTTGGATTTTGTGTCTCCCTCTCTCTCTGCCCCTCCCCCGCTTGTGCTCTGTGTGTCTCTCTCTCAAAAATAAATATGCATTTAAAAAAATGTCATTTCTCACTCTTCCTCAGGCAGCTGGGGATGTTAAAGTTGTGAACAAAACAGAAAGCCAGGAACCCTTGCACACTGTTTTTTGCACATGTGGATCTAACAGGGTGCTAAAATCCCACTGGGATGGCAGAGTACATTGATTCCCCCTTTTTGGAAAGCAATGTAGAAATACTGATCAAAAGCCAGGAAAACATCTCCACCCTTTGGCCCAAAAATTCCACTTATGGACTATATGCTAAGGAAGTAATTTAATGAAAACAAAAAGTTTTCTTTGTGAAGATATTACAGTAACCCAAGGCTGGAAACCCCCTCAATTACCGACAAAGAGGGATCAGTTTGGTAAATCAGCATACTGAGATTTTGCAGCCATTAAAAGAAACACTATAAAGCCTCTGTAGGAACATGCGGAAAACATTTCTGATAGAACGTGAAGAGAAAAAGAATGTTTGACACGGGTGAGACTGACATGCTAAAGTGGAAAGAATTGCCCGGGGGAGAGGGAAGGTCAGGGAATTTTTTTGTTTTTTGTTTTTTGGTTTTTTTTTGTTCATTTTAATGCTATTCTATTTTTGCAGATTTAAAATGAGCAGCCTACCGGGCAAATGACTGGAAGCCAAAGATAACACTTGTACCTAATGGAAATAAAGGGCTCCTTCCTCTCTAGAGTGTTGATATACTGAAGTCCACACTTTAGGTAAGACTCTCTGAGACAGACAAGGCAAGTAATATCAGAAAGACTATGAGGCACCTGGGTGGCTCAGTCGGTGAAGCGTCCAACTTCGGCTCAGATCATGATCTCACAGTTTATGGGTTCAAGTCCCACATCAGGTCTGTGCTGATAGCTTGGAGCCTGGAGCCTGCTTCTGATTCTATGTCTCCCTCTCTCTCTCCTCCTCCCCAACTTGTGCTCTCTCTCTCAAAAATTAAACATTTTGGGGCGCCTGGGTGGCGCAGTCGGTTAAGCGTCCGACTTCAGCCAGGTCACGATCTCACGGTCCGTGAGTTCGAGCCCCGCGTCAGGCTCTGGGCTGATGGCTCGGAGCCTGGAGCCTGTTTCCGATTCTGTGTCTCCCTCTCTCTCTGCCCCTCCCCCATTCATGCTCTGTCTCTCTCTGTCCCAAAAATAAATAAAAAACGTTGAAAAAAAAATTTTTTTTTTAATTAAACATTTTTTTAAAAAATACTGATTAGTTAGCAGGAAAAAATCAGACCTGTTCCATTCTAGGTGGGACATTTACTATGATGAGACAAACAGGCTAGGTCCTCCTATTCCGATGCTCCAGAAGTGGAGGAGGCCCACTTTGGGTACCATGGACTGAAGGCAGAAACAGCCAGAAGTATGCCACCCAAACGCTGTAATGGTGAGGCCCAGAAACCTATCTGCAGCTTCACACAGCATTTAGAGTTGGGTTACAGTATTTGATTCAAGTATTTCACCCCTGGTTCTTGAACATGAAACTGACTCAAGACTGTTCATGCTATGAACACACCCAAAGAGAAGCATTGCCCATGAAGTTCATCAGGCACAGATCTCAGAAATCCATGGATGTTCAGCACTGGGGGCTTCAAGACTCATGCCCCTGAACTTTTTTTTTTTTTAATTTTTTTTTCAACATTTATTTATTTTTGGGACAGAGAGAGACAGAGCATGAACGGGGGAGGGGCAGAGAGAGAGGGAGACACAGAATCGGAAACAGGCTCCAGGCTCTGAGCCATCAGCCCACAGCCCGACGCGGGGCTCGAACTCACGGACCGCGAGATCGTGACCTGGCTGAAGTCGGACGCTTAACCGACTGCGCCACCCAAGGCGCCCCATGAACTTTTAAGACAAGGAGGCAAACACCATGAAATCTGAATGCATTCATATCCAGTTGAGGCCAGACACATTCAGCCTGGTATCCCCAGTCTCTTGTTGGTTCTGCCCTTAAATCTACAATAACAGTCAATATTCAGACCAGCACCTCTTTGGGGGTGGCTGGCTGGCTCAGTTGGTAGAACACGCAACTCTTAGTCTCAGGGTTGCAAGTTTGAGCCTCATGTTGGATGTGGAGCCTACCTAAAAAAAAAAAAAAAAAAAAAAAAAAAGTGCCTCTCTGGCCTTACAACCTTCTCAGTGTCAACACCCTGGCAGCTAGACAGAAGATGCCAGAACTAACAGCTGTTTCAGGAATAGGCAAGAGAAAGCCTGAGTGAGCAAAGAATCATTCTCAGAAATTCCCAGGAGCAGGAAGTTGGGCCAGGGCACCCGGAGGGACCATAGTCCCAACAGGGGGATCCTCGGTTCTGAAGAAATAAGGGTGCAAGGTAGGAGTGTGTCATAAGAAACAAAGCCAGGGCATTATCTCCTGGAACACAGGCATGACGGCAGGGTGTAGCCACAGCAGAGCACATATTGGGCCCAACGAGGGCCCAGTTTTTGAAGGTAAAGCGTGTGGGGACAGAAGGCATGGGATTATCATAGAATTATTTCTGTTCTCATCAGGGCTGAGAGAGCCCCTCAGAATATGGTACCTGTGAGTCCTGACTTCAAATGTGCCCTATGGTCAGGCCCTGGGCCTCATTGTTGTCTGGAAAAGATAGTCATTACCTTAATTGGGGCTCCCCTGGAAGCAGACCCTGAGATAAGGATAAGTGGTACATTTGGGGGTGAAGAACAAATGAGTAGAAGATTGAGGATATGGGGCATAAAAGGGAAGGCACCTCTAACCCTGATCCAGTTAATGGTGCTTTATCAAGCCAGCTACCAATGCAGGCAACAGAAGCTTAATGCCCCTGGGGAAACTGAGAGCCAGTGCAGATCCAAATCCCTGAAGGGTGCCGACGATGAGGTATCTACAGCCACCAGTCACTGGTTGAGGGTCACAGAGAGGGAGACACTAATTCCTGTGTTTCCAGCGTGAGCAGCATGGGTAAGCAAAATGGTTTCAATGCCACAAAAGTGCCCTCAGGGGCTGAGGGTTAGAAGTCGGGTTTTCGTGCACGAATGCAGTAAGGATAAGGGCATATGGGTGGATCACAGTGTCACCAACCTTAAAGGTTGTGTGATTCAGTGACGCCAACTGGCAGGCAGACTCTCCAAGAGTTCTTCCAGCTCCACTGATGATTCCTCCCAGTAGTAGGGGACTCATTATCCACCTCCCAAGGCAGCCCAGCATTTCTGTGCCAGCCCCCTGCCCCCAAGGAACTGATGTTAGGGTCCCTGCGGCTCCCACCTGCTGGCCTTGGCATTGCCCTCTGAGCCATGCAGAACCACAGGAAGGCTCCTTCCTCCAGGAATTCAATTCCATTCACGATGGTATTCTTAACTCTGGCAAGACAGCAAAGCAAGCAAATGCATTTTGGGAAGAACCCCACAAAGGACTGTTCAAACCAGAGAAAGATTTTAGTTAATGAATACAAGAAGTTTACGTCACCAGACAAGCCTACTCCCAGTCCTTCTGGTGAGTGCAGCTTCCACTTCAGGGCAGTAGTTATTACCAGGTGGGCCAAGAGCTACATGCATTTATCATAAAATACGAGGCTTAAATTCAATATCAAGATGAAAGTCAAACGAAGGCTCCCCGGGAGACAAGGAGCTCTGCTTTCCGAGTGGAGAATATTGCCTCTCAGCAAATAGTACTTCTAATTTGATCCTGCAAAGATTCCCACAAAGAGGAAAGCAACAATACGTCAGGAGAATATGGTGTGTGTGTATGCTCCTCTATGTATTTTTTATCATGGCCACATTCTTCAGGATCTCAGTCATCAATTACTTGTGACAGGCAGTCAATTGTTTATCTTTTAAGAACATTACCACTTACTTGCCTTTATCTATCTTCCCTGTATTATTGTAGGGACAGGATCATCTATTTTCTCCTCCTTTCCAAGCCCTTCTGTCATTTACTGCCCAGCATCCCGGTGTAACGTCCTGGAATGATGGGCTTTGTGAGGCTGGAAGGGAAATTACTTTGTGCTCTCCCCTCACCAACGGATGCACAAAAGGGCACCCAAGCTGGCATTTAATTCAGCTGAATGTCAGGGCCCTGCTAGTGGAAATTCACCTCTGTGTGTTCGAACAGGTGTTCCTGAGAGATGCCCAGAGAAAGTGGAACAGGTAGAAGCAAAAACATCCCCATCCCTGTTCAGAAAATAGAAGCAAATTTCTGCCATGAAAACCATTTTTGCTTAAAACACCAGCCTGAAATAATTGCATATTTGTTGGGGATTGACAGTTGAGCTTTTTCATGAATTTCACTATCTTTTGACAGTAGCTAATAAGTAGGCAGAGAAATGCACTCTCTTGGGGCTTTTAATGGCAAAAAAAAAAAAAAAAATCACAGTAGGAAAATTGCACCAAAGAGCACAGCAATATTTTCATACTTTGCTGCACTTAAGGGAAGAAAATGGTCATTAAAGGTAACAGGGTTGTTACAAAAACAGCGGTTCTATTTCTGGGTCTTTCACTTGCCAAAAACCACTGTATGCTATATGCAGTCACTGAAGGTAGGAGCGGACTCAACTTAAATTTCTATAATGTGCCTTGCAAACAACTGGATTTATTCTTAGTGGGGCCTTGCTGCTGCATTTTTACCTTATGCAGCATGTAATTAGCTATTAAATGACTTAGGAAAACCAACTCAGATTTGTTGGACCTGATGCCTGATGAATAATTTCATGCTGTTCTTTTAAATCAACGCTGTGTTGACTGTAATTTAGTGGTAGACTTGAGAGTTTTTCTGCTGGGGGGAGAGGGGTTGAAGATCTCCCAGTTTGGAACCTGAAATGACAATGCAATATTAACTTAATTATAAACCTTTTAACGAGCCTGCAGTCGCTGAGTTCTGGGTAGCATGTGTTGAATTCAATCTCTGCAAATAGTGCCTTAGATTCTCTCAGGTCTTCTGCTCACCAAAATACACACACACACACACACACACACACACACGCACGCACGCACACACGCACACACGCACACACGCACACAAAAGGCTCCCTTTTTCTATAATAGGGAGATTTTTTTTTAACCTGAATTATCAATCAACAGGCACAAATTTATGAAACTCCTACCGTATGCCCCGCATGGCTGATGCTGGGGCGACAGGTCATCTGCTGTAACCTTCATCTGCATTTTATTCTTGTTGCAATTTCCTCACACCCCCACCCCACCCTCCAAGAAGGAGGCCAGGGCCTGAGTAACCCCTTGGCTCAAAGGCAACTAGCTTACCCAGGGCCTAAAATAGAGGCTGCTTACAGAAAATCTCCTGGCTTCTATGAGAGCGTCAGCTCATTAGTGGCTGATGCTCGGTGATCCAGGACATGAGAAGAGAGCAGTGTCTCTTTGAAGAGGGGCAGAACAAGAACAGCAGGAAATTGGGGAAGGTGAGGTTGTTTATCTGAGAGGTCAGGAAGTTAGAAGTCTGCAGGTACTGGATATAGACCCGAAGTAGCCTGCGGAGGAGGTGATGATGGAGATCCCCCAGGGGCTGGCTGAGGTACCAGGATTCCTGAGACCAAGCCTGCGCAGCTGTAGATGCTGCAGGAGCCTTTGCTCAGCACGAGACCCCTGAGACCTACACACAGCCCTGGGCCAGAGGAAGGAGACTCGATCAGATCAGAAGACATAACCATCCTGGCAGGATGAAGGGCTTAGAGAGCCAATATGATTTTAAAGAGGTGTCAGGGCATTTCTTACTCACCCAAGTTTGTCAGGACAACAGCCATACCCACAATAGCTATTGGTCCTGACTGATGGCCTTGGGGCCTTTGCTTTCTGCAGTCATGCATTGCTACTCATACTGAGGGTGAAGGCCAGAAGTACCATGACCACAGCTGGGGGTGACTCCGGGCTACCATGCCGTTTGGCCTAGAATGATAGCTTGCAAGCCTGCCGGAGCCAGGAGCAGAGGCAGGGCCATTCTGGGTCCCAAACCCCACCATCCCCTCTTCCCATGACTGTAGGTAACTCATTGCCTGCGTTTCTACTTGGACCTGTACTCTGAGATCTGCCTGGTTCCCCGAGAAAGACAGATATCATATGTTTTCACTCATACGTGGAACTTGAGAAACTTAACAGGAGACAGTGGGGGAAGGAAGAGGGAAAAGTAGTTATAAACAGAGAGGGAGGGAGGCAAATCACAAGAGACCCTTAAATACCAAGAACAAACTGAGGATTGATGGAGAGGTGGGGGAGAAGGGAAAATGGGTGATGGGCATTGAGGAGGGCACTTGTTGGGATGAGCACTGGCTGTTGTATGTAAGCGATGTTATCACAGGAATCTATCTCCAAAACCCAGAGCACACTGTATACACTGTATATTAGCCAACTTGACAATAAAGTATGTATGTATTTATATATATATATATATATATACACATATGTATTTATACATATATATACTTCATATACTTTATATATGTATACTTTATATATGTATAAATATATATATACTTTATATGTGTGTAAATATGTGTGTATGTATACACACACACATATATATATATATATATATATATATATATATATATATATATATAAATACAAAGCAGGCCCCACCCTGAGCCCAGGATCTTTGACCAGAACCTTGGTTTCATGCTCACAGCCACCCACAGAGATCTTGTCCTCAATATATATCCCTTCATTTCAAGTATTTTTAAACACTTACTACTGTGCTAAGTGCTTAGCATCCAACAGGGAGTGAGACAGATAAAGCCCCTGTCCTCCCAGGTCCCCAAGGTAGCTCTACCTGACTGCATTCCCACCTGCCATCTGGTCCCATCTCTGAGTGCTTCAATAGCTCCAGCTTGAATCCCAACAGGCAGGTCCAGTGGTCAGGTTAGTACCCATCATCTCCTTGCTCTTGCCCTGCTCACCCCCATACTGCACATGGGTCCCACAATGCTTTGCAACACAAACCCAACTAATGGGAGAGAATAAGCATGGCTGCCATCTTGAATTGGGGAGGGAATGATAATAATCACGGTGAGAGCAAAACATAAGTTAATATCTCAATAAATCCTTATACCACAAAACAATTAGAAAAATACAGTGCCAAGCAGTACAGGGCACACTAAAGGAAAGAGACAGCCCTCTGGGCTAGGAGCACAGGACTGAGCTGAGTGGAAGCGAGCCGGTAGAGGGTCCAAAAGCACAGACATGAAATCCATCATGGTTTTCATCTTCTAAGATCTGCACTTTGAATTATGGTGTAGACAAGAGAAAGCAACCAGCTGTTGCTGGGGTATTGCTGGTGTGAGGGAAAGAGGCATAATTTTTTCAAAAGCAATTTGTCAAAACATTTCAAGAGCCATAAAAATCTTCTAACCTTTGATTCAATAATCTTACTTCTGGGAATATACCTGCAATATATCCGTAATCCACAATAAGAAAGGAAATAATAGGTTATAGTAACTGGGCCAGACGCTAAACACTTTATATATGTGTTTTCTCATGTAATTCTCACAACCCTGTGAGATGGATACTGTTTATGCCCATTTTATAGATAACAAAACCAAGACCCTAAGAGTTTGACAACTTTTGATATAGCCATAGAACCAGAATCCAAATCTAGAGCCGGTCTTAATTACTGCCCTACAGTGCCCCCCAAAGATCACGAAAACACCATGCATCACTACCTATAATGGTGAAACAGAGGAAGCACATTTTATGCCTAGTAATATGTGATGGGGGGGAATGCCAGCAGATAGAATCCTATGAAGGCACGAAACTGATTATAAGGAAGACTACATAACAACATGAGGGAATGCAGAAGGCAGCAAGAGAAATAGATATCTAGGCTGAATCCAGAGGAATCAGTAAAAATAATCCACATTGGTCACAGAAATACTCAGGGGCTCTAGAGGTGTAGAAGGGTGTTCCAAGCAGAGGAAGGCAGACAGAGGAAGAAGCTTGGCATATTCAGGGAACCACGAGGCCTGGGAATGGCTGAGCCATGGAGACCAAGGGAGCAGTCAGAGATGTGGCTGAATCAGAGAGCAGAGGCCAATGGCCCAGAAAACCATAGAGAAGCAGCTGTCTTTCGGAGCAAGAAATGGTGGGTGGGATGCCAGAGTCACTTGGGCAGTAGAAACAACAGGGTTTGGTGAATTATGTATCTAAGTGACAAAGGACTCTGGGTTTCTCGGTGAATCGTGTTGTTCACAGAGAGAGAGAACAAAGCAGGGAAGCCTTGTTGAAGATTACCTGAGCTGCTCAAAGCACTGGTCTGTGTGATTCCAGATCTTCATGTGTGCATTGAGATCTTGTGTATTGTTCCTCTGTGAATACATGCATATATACATATATTTGTACATGTGTATATACAATAAGTAAACATTGGCAGTTGCAGCTATTGAGATAATACTATTGAGAGAGCCTAGATAAGGTATTTCAACAAAGGTTGAAATATGGCCCAAGAATGAGTTATAGGAGAACAGACCCTAAGATGGCTGGGGAAAAGATAAGAAACATTGCATGTGACCTGGTTCAATGGCAGATCATTTGAGTCACTCAACAATTCCAGGAATGAATCTTTAGGTTACCATGGGGACTACCTGTCTTCCTTCAGCTCTTACAGAGCAGTTTGGGGTTCACTCAGGAATACAAAGAAACCAAAGCTCTTCTGAGGGCCATGTAAACACTAAACTGTCCATTAATGTCCTCTATAGCCCAGCCTGTCTCCCCAGAAGTGCCCCCATCCACAGGACTAGCAATAGTGACATTTGAAATGGCAACTTTGCCATGCAGTGTCTCAAGGTTAGCAACGTGCCCCAGGTGGAGCCCCCAGGGATGTCATCAGCCTCAAGGCCATCAAGATCCAGTTTATGGCTTGGTCCTAACTCCTCCCAGAGGCCCTCCTTGCTTGGGCAGCTAGGGAGTTGGTCCCTCACTAGTCCAAAAACCAGGGCCTGACTTCACTTTCCCTCCAGATTCCTGGCCCTGAAACCCAGGCTGCTCCAGACTCTATTGCCTGGAAGTGTTTGGGAAGCAGACACTCTCCACATCTCCCAGGTCATTAGGACAAGAACCCAGTAGCACAGACTCATGTGCCCTGGGTCCTAGGCTACATTAGAATCCCCTAGGCTTTCTCAAGATGTTGGAGCTGGGAAGGGCATGGGGACCATTTAGCCTATCCTCCTCCTTTTACTGAAGGGGATACCTAGGTCCAGAGAAGAGAAGAGACTCAGCCATCAACACATCATGGGGACCAGAGTCCAATTTTGTTGACAACTGCCCCAATGCTGAAGGATGTTCCTCACTCTGGAATACTCCACAGCTAGCCAAAAGTTCCAATGAGGATGGCTCCCTTTAATTTCCCCAAACAACTACTAAATAGGGGAGGGATGGCCTCTCTGTTTCAGATCCAGCCATCTGGCTCCCAATTACATTGACTTTAATGCATCCTAATTTAATATCTGCTGCATACCAGGCCTTTCTGGGCCCTGGGAATGTACAGATGAAAGCAAGATGGCGCTGGCTTTGAAGAGCTATGGGTCTAGTTGTCATTTCTTCTTCAATATATCATCGGTACTCCCATTAATTCAGTCAACCAATATACAGTCGTGCCAGGTACTATGCCTGAGCCCAAGAGCTATGTGCCCAGGGTCTCAAGGAATAACAAAGAAGCTAGCCTTGATCCATCTCCCTCCATGGTGTGCTTGAGCCCTGCCCTTTCTTGAGCCTCCATTTCCCCATCTTGAGTACTGACATGTGATCTTTCTAAGAAGCTACGTCAGAATGTTGCCTAGAGCCTCTGGAAGACTCCTCTCTTTTCCCTGTTCTTTCTACCCCTGGCCTTTCAACCTATACCCCTTAATAAGAGGGGCAGCAATCCTGTGTCCATCTATCAGGTCAGATGGAAGTGAGCAATGAAACGGGGCTGTTCCATCTGCTGAAGAGAAAAGCCTTTCTTTCTTCCACCTCATCCCCACTGAGCACCAGACACAAAAGAGTCAGAACATAAGCACCAACCATAGAAATGATCCCTCCTTTCCATCCTGTGCAGACAGAATGGGGGCACTGCCTGCATAAGACCAGGAGGTACCATTCACATAGGGCTCGAAGCAAACGCTGCCCCCAGGAGTTGGGTCCTGCACAGCTGTGTGGCTGGGTACAATTGCCCAGCCCCTGAAATCACAGGGCATGCCCCAGAGTTTTGACTTTGGGGAAGTCAGGAGAGGGACATCCAAACGGTGCAGGCAGGTGGTGAGCGTAACAGACGCCTGAGTTTCAGGGCACAGAGCACACAATTTGGAGCCACCATTTGAGTCCTGTCCAGGCTGTCCTGGCCACTAATGAAGACAATGCCGGGAAAAGGGTTTGCAGAACTGGCTGAGGATGAAGGGGAAAAATCAGTTCAGACAGCTCGCTTTAGATTTAATTGTTCCATTTTGCAAATCAGTCTGGCTGCCGGTCGGTTGGATCGTGTGTCTGGGCCTGGCCCAGGCTGGGGGAGGCAGTGCTCCCCCGACTGAATTATCGCATCTCCAGCCGCTCAGGGCAACAGTTCTGAGCCTTGGCCAGAGGAGCAAATGACAGCTCCCGAGTCCCTCCATGTCCCCTGCATCACTGCCTCCCAGCGCACACAGAAAATCTTCACAGTTAATTTAATGACAATCTGTGGTCCAGAAGCCCCAGAGCAGGAACACGGCTGAGTGTCTGACTCGCCACCAATTTCAATTAGCCAGAGCCAGGATTGGGGGTGGGGAGGCAGGAGGGAATAGCAGAGGCCGGGTATGGGAACAGCGGCCTGTCTGAAGGCCTCGGCCAGGTTCAAGTCTCTTCCTGGCGACACTCCAGCAACTCCACCTGTTGTCACCAAACAGGGCATTTCTCAGCATAAACAGAGGGAAAGAAAGGGAGGGAGGGAAGAAGAAAGACCCCCCCAAAAAAACAATGCCCCTCTGCTTTTCACTCAGGATCATTGTACCAGTAAATGAGGACACACACACACCCTTTTTTTTTCCTTTTTATTATTTTTTTAATACAATTTATTGTCAAGTTGGCTAACATACAGTGTATACAGTGTGCTCTTGGTTTTGGGGGTAGATTCCCGTGATAACATCGCTTACATACAACACCCAGTGCTCATCCCAACAAGTGCCCTCCTCAATGCCCATCTCCCGTTTTCCCTGCTCCCTCCATCAACCTTCAGTTTGTTCTCTGTATTTACGAGTCTTTTGTGGTTTGCCTCCCTCCCTCTCTGTAACTAATTTTTTCCCTTCCCTTCTCCCATGGTCTTCTGCTAAGTTTCTCAAGTTCCACATATGCATGAAAACGTATCTGACTTTCTCTGACATTTCACTTAGCATAATACCCTCCAGTGCCATCCACATTGTTAACAAATGGCATGATTTCATTCTTTCTCACTGCCATGGAGTATTCCATTGTATATGTAAACCACATCTTCTTTATCCATTCATCAGTTGATGGACATTTAGGCTCTTTCCATGATTTGGCTATTGTTGAAAATGCTGCTATAAACATTGGGGTACATATGCCCCTAAGGATCAGCATTTCTGTATCCCTTGGGTAAATTCCTAGTAGTGCTATTCCTGGGTCATAAGGTAGTTCTATTTTTAAGTTTTTGAGGACCCTCCACACTGTTTTCCAGAGTGGCTGTACCAGTCTGCATTCCTACCAACAGTGCAAGAGGGTTCCCGTCTCTCCACATCCTCGCCAGCATCTGTTATTTCCTGAGTTATTAATTTTAGCCACTCTGGAAACACACCCCTTCTTAATTTGGTTGTTTTTTTATCCCTGAGAGGGACCAGTAGGAAGGACATTTACCTGTGGGACCTAGTCAGGGGACCAGAGTTTAGCACTGAATCTGTCATTTTTTTTTAACTGTTCATTATCAGGTGAATCATTTGCCCTTTCTGGACCTCATTCTAAAGAGATCAGATTAAATCAGCAGTTTTCAAACCTTTTCTTCATATGAAACCTTCCACGGAACCCCAGTAAACACCAGAGAGAAAAATACAGCTTCTCATGACTAAAGGTGGGTGGGCATCCGAGCTGGCCCCTCCTGCCCCACCCTGCAAGCCACCGAAGTGCCAGGCCCCATGGATCACTCATTTGGGAAACACGGAGCCAGATGCCCAAGGTGGTAGGCCAAATAAGGGCCCCCTAAAGATGTCCACGTCCTCCTCCCCAGAACCCATGACCATGTTTCCTTACGTGGCAAGAAGGGACTTTGCCTATGTGATCAAGTTAAGGATCTTGAGGTGGGGAGATTTATCCAGGTGGGCCCGATGTACTCCCACGGATCCTCCTAGGAAGGAGGCAGAAGAGAGATTACGGAGATGGTGGTATGATGGAAGCTGAGAGCAGCTGGGAAGTCTTGCCCTGCGGACGTGCAGGATACAGGGCGGGGCGGCGAGTGGAGAAAAGCAGGTGGCCTGCAGAAGGTGAAAAAGGTAAGGAAGCAAATTCTCTCCCAGGAGCCTCTGGAAGGAATGCAGCCCTGCCCACACCTTGATATCAGGACTTCAGACCTCCAGGGTGGTAGGAGAATGAATTTGGGTTGCTTTAAGCCTCTATGTTGGGATAATTCAATACAAGCAGCAATAGGAAACAAATGCGCTCACATTCTATAACCCCGTGGGGAGAGAAGTGGAGAGAATTTCTCTCATCTCGAGCCCCTCTCCTTTCCTCCTGGCCAATCAGTAGGGAAGATGGCATCAGAACCCATCTAATGCAAGCAGGGCCAGTATAGGCAACTCCTGCTGCCAACGCCAGAGACCAGGAAGAGCTGAGGGCTGCTCCCGGCCACTGGCCATTGACACAGGAAGGACCCTTCTCCCAGCTGGTCCTCCCAAGTCCTGAGACACAAGGCTTCGTCCTCATTTACTGTTCTGTGGGTTTTTCTCTCTCTTCTCAACTTCCTACTTTGGAGGGATTGGAAAGGAAAACTTTGGATTTGGTTCAGGGATTTCCATCCAGGGATTAATTCAAGGACATGAATATTAGTGAGGCCACACCCTCCTTCTGCAAATCCACAGGCCAAGGGATATTTTCCAGCCACCAAAACCCCAAGCTGGCCTAAGTCCCCTTCCTACCAGGCTCACGGGGATCCCTGTTGCCAGTTTGGACAGCTGGAAGGCCTCAGCACACACACACCTGGGAGAGGGCAGGTTACTTGTGAGTCACGCCAGGCCAAGTGCTGCACACAGGGGACAGCGACACAGACACTGGCCTCCACCAAGTCCAAGGAGGCAGGCTGGACAGTGGAACTGAGGGGGCTTAATGACCAGGAGCAAAAAGCTCCAGAGCCACGGGGTGGAGGGGAGATGGCCTTCCTCAGGGAAAGAATGGAGGACAAGCACTGGTCTGGTGGTGGTAGTGGTTTTAAAGACAGGGGGTAAGACCACCTTCTGATAATCAGGTAGGTAAGGAACAAGACTTTTTTTTCTATCTGCAGTGCACACAAGGTACCCATTCAAGGCACAGAGAAAACGAGGCACAGAGTTTACTGAGTGCCTACTATGTGCTAGGGACCGGGCTGGGTGATAAGGCAACGCTTTTCCCACTTCTGATGTGTCCTTCCCTGTGGAAGGGGCTCCCTGAGCAAACTCTCCTGTCCCTCCTTACTCCTCGCCCAGAGAGAGGAAAAAAATGAGCTGATCTGTGAGTTTGGAGAAAGAAATAGGCCATGCAGAGCCCAGCCCCCTCCCTAGTTGTCTGCTCACGTTCCTCCATGTGACAGTTTCTAAGGGGCCTGCCCCACTCACCTGTGCCCCCTGTCTGTGGGAAATCAGCCCAAGCCACATCTGCAAATACCACCTTCACACAGGCTTCCATCTGCTGACTCTTCTGAACTCTTTCTCAATTGGATCAGACCTTGGGCAGGGGAATGTCTAACTGTGACATATGGTGAACACCACAGCCAGTGTGCCTGCCCTCGGGGAGCTGACAGTCAGGCCGGAATGTGCATTTGAGGCTCTCGCCAGAGATCTCAATCCTGGGGTGCCTGCCATCCTGATCCTCTCATTCTGAGCCTAGGGAGATCTGAGCCAGATGTCTGGAGGGACACGTGGCCAAGTGATCTTTCCCAACCCTTCAGGGGCTCCCCATTGCCTGTAGGGAAAAGTCCACCTCCTGTCTCCCATTTAAAGCCCCCTGCTTATCTCTCCAACCTTCTCCTTCCCCCACTCTCCACCTTGTCTCTACGCTGAGAGAGCCCATGACTGACCTCCTTCATCTAGTGGCATTCTCTCTCAGGCCTTCACATTTGCTGTTCTCTCTTCCTGACCAATTTCTCTTCCTGTCCTTTTACCTAATTCCTGCAGGTCTCTGCTAAGATGCTCCTTTACCCAGGGAACCATCCCTTACCTTCCACTGACATTGCAGATTTGGCTTGGATGTCCCTCTAATTACTCACAAAATACTTGCCTTTCCCCTAAAATGCTTCTTATTAAATCCTAATAACAAACTTGGAGACCTCTGTCCCATGCAGAGACCCAGCAAACAAGACAAACCAGACTGCTGCCTACACAGAACCCACAGTCTACGAGGAAACACAGATACTAAAAATACCAAAGTCCACAAACGCATCAGCTCATGAGGTATCTGCTCATGAGCTCAAGATCAAGGGTTACTTATGCGCCGCTTTTCTGTTACACAGTATCCTTTATATAAGGACTCAGGGGATAAAATCCTCCTAGACCATTGTGCCAGAGGGAAAATGCCTTCTCTAAACATTTCATTTCTTTCGATGAAGAGACTAGGAAACCCATCATATTTCTCTCTTTGTCTTGTATGCCACGAAGTCCAGGGCCAAATTTAGACCTCGATTGCAGAGAATTACTTCATTTATGTTTCTGCTACTATCTCTCCTTATCTGTATAGTTTTTAAATTTTTTTAAGTTTTATTTTATTTTATTTTTTGAGAGACAGAGACAGAGCACAAGCAGGGGAGGCGCAGAGAGAGGGAGACACAGAATCTAAAGCAGGCTCCAGGCTTTAAGCTGTCAGCCCAGAGCCTGATGCGGGGCTCGAACCCATGAACATGAGATCATGACCCGAGCTGAAGTCGGACGCTCAACTGACGGAGCCACCCAGGCACACCCGTATAGGATTTTTTATCCTGTATTTATGTACCGCTCTCTACCCACATACATATTTTTACCGTTAACTCCTCCAAGTCCCTCATGGAGGCAGGTGGCACACAGGTTCTGCATCACATGGCTTCTTCTAGCGCCCTTGCGTATTGCCCCCAGTACTTCCACTGCAGGGCCCCATGCTGCAGGCTGAAGCCTCTGGCCCCAGCCCTAGCCAGGGATAGAGCTCAAGGACATGAGTGGCTCTGATAAACTTAGTGGGGCCAAGGTGCTCTGAGGCAGCCAGAGTTGTGTCTTGCCCTCCTGTGGGGCAGAGGTGCTATTAAAGGGCCAGACCTTCAGGATTTTAGCAAAGGGCAGAAGGAGAAAAGGAAATGTCATGCAAGAGACAAGAGTGGGGGAAGAGGCTGAGGGCATGGAGGTCCTAGGAGAGAATCATCACGGTACCATGGCCCCTCCTCTCTCATCACACACTCCCCACAGAGGGGCTGAGGTGGCTTATGCCCAAGAAATGCTAGGGATGCCTTCTAATGCTATCAGGGACCTAATCTTACCTCTAGACCAAAAGTTTACCACTAAGGGGGCTCCAGGTAAGGGTCACAGGTCTGAGATCACGAGATCATGTTCTCTTTCGGACATGCCATGTGGCCTGCCTATGTCACACTGCTTCTGTGTACCCCCGTTTCCTCATGTAGTCAATTGGTGGGTGCTCTCTGGTAATCCTGAGAGTGTCATTAAAGAACAAATGGTGGGAATGCAAGCTGGTGCAGCCACTCTGGAAAACAGTATGGAGGTTCCTCAAAAAACTAAAAATAGAACTACCCCACAACCCAGCAATTGCACTACTAGGCATTTATCCACGGGATACAGGTGCGCTGTTTCGAAGGGACACATGCACCCCCATGTTTATAGCAGCACTATCAACAATAGCCAAAGTATGGAAAGAGCCTAAATGTCCATCGATGGATGAATGGATAAAGAAGATGTGGTTTATATACACAATGGAGTATTACTCGGCAATCAAAAATAATGAAATCTTGCTATTTGCAACTACGTGGATGGAACTGGAGGGTATTATGCTAAGTGAAATTAGTCAAAGAAAGACAAAAATCATATGACTTCACTCTTATGAGGACTTTAAGAGATAAAACAGATGAACATAAGGGAAGGGAAACAATATAAAAAGAGGGAGGGGGACAAAACAGAAGAGACTCATAAATATGGAGAACAAACTGAGGGTTGGTGGAGGGGTTGTGGAAGGGGGGATGGGCTAAATGGGGAAGGGGCACTAAGGAATCTACTCCTGAAATCATTGTTGCACTGTATGCCAATTTGGATATAAATTTAAAAAAATAAAAAATAAAATTAAAGGTGCAAATACAAAAAAAGAACATATGGAATCATTGCTCTCAATTAGATAATTATCCTATCTTAATGTAATCCCTTGCAGGTGTATGATGCCTGTACAAAATACTGCTGCACATTCGCTTTTCTATAAACTGACCCTAACAACAACCCTGTGATGTAAGCAGATAGATATCATCCCCATTTTATGGATGAGGAGACTGACACTCAAAGAGGCTAAGTGACCACCCAAGCCTGTACTTCTTTCTGAAAGCACAGACCACGTTTGGCTTGTGAACCTGCAATGCCAGTCCCCTGCCCAAGTGCCAGGCACAGCAACGGTGGTGCTCAATAAAACTCAGAGCTAAATCATTTGCATGCATTGCATGGTTCCCCACCAAAGACCAATGCCCACTCTGAAAGCCAAAAAGCTGCATCAGAATGGGCAATAATACAGGTAACATCTTCAGTCTTGGCAGACCTATGCCTGATCTCTATCCACATGGTTGAGGTAAGAAAGTCACCCTTAAGAAATACGAATCAAAGCCACACTGAGATACCACCTCATACCAGTCAGAGTGGCTAAAATGGAGCAACTCAGGAAACAACAGATGCTGGCGAGGATGTGGAGAAATGGGAACCCTCTTGTCCTGTTGGTGGGAATGCAAACTGGTGCAGCCACTCTGGAAAACAGTGTGGAGGTTCCTCAAAAAATTAAAAATAGCTATGACCCAGCAATAGCACTACTAGGAATTTATCCAAAGGATACAGGAGTGCCGATGCATAGGGGCACATGTACCCCAATCTTTATTTTTTTTTTAATTTTTTTTTCAACGTTTATTTATTTTTGGGACAGAGAGAGACAGAGCATGAACAGGGGAGGGGCAGAGAGAGAGGGAGACACAGAATCGGCCATCAGCCCAGAGCCCGACGCGGGGCTCGAACTCACGGACCGCGAGATCGTGACCTGGCTGAAGTCGGACGCTTAACCGACTGCGCCACCCAGGCGCCCCATGTACCCCAATCTTTAAAGAGCACTATCAACGATACCCAAATTATGGAAAGAAGATGTGATTCATATATACAATGGAATACTACTTGGCAACGATAAAGAATGAAATCCTGTCATTTGTAGCAACATGGATGGAACCGGAAGGTATTATGCTGAGTGAAATAAGTCAGTCAAAGGCAGATATCCTATGTTT
>NW_024412404.1:55609806-55687306 GCF_014898765.1 Herpailurus yagouaroundi
GCATTGAGGAGGGCACTTGTTGGCATGAGCACTAGGTGTTGTAAGCCAATTTGACAATAAATTATATTAGAAGGAAGGAAGGAAGGAAGGAAGGAAGGAAGGAAGGAAGGAAGGAAGGAAGGAAGGAAAGAAAGAAAGAAAGAAAGAAAGAAAGAAAGAAAGAAAGAAAGAAAGAAAGAAAGAAAGAAAGACACCATTGAGATGTTCCAGCTCATCCTTTAAGGTCAATGACAGAGTCACAAAGCACAGACACAGGAAGAGAGCTTACAAATCACCTGGGTATGCAGTGTCAGTCTTAACCTGGATGGTGCAGTCTATTGTTAACCCTAATTGGGTGGTGGAGCTGGGTCATAAACCCTAGTCTTTTGCCTGCCAGACCAATGCTCTTTCCTATTGATGACCTATTGTCCCAAACATATCACTGGCCCTTGTGTTGTTCCTAAACACCACTAAGGGCAGTGGGATGGGTCTGCCATCAATAGTAGGGTTGTTTTGTTCCTTTCTTTTTGCCCCTACTGGACCCTATACATCTGAGGTTCACTTGTGCCCAGCACCCTTCCTCTGCCATCTGGTGAAAATGCCCTGTTCTTTTGAAAAAACTACCTTTCCCTATTTTATTTGTGCCTGGCTTGCCTATCATAGGTCCTTCGGTCCCTTTAATGCAGAACTGGACATGTGGCACAGACTAGCCAATCAGAATTCTCCATCTCTCTTGGTCACATGATTGGATCACAAATGAGGACATGGCCTAACGTGGGCCAAAGCCTTCTCTAAGACTTCGGTATATACTCACTAGGTGGGAGAGGTGTGTCTTTTCCTCCAGTGGCAGCAATAAAGACAGAGAAAGCCCAAAACTGCTAGAGCCATCTTACCTAACCGCATTAAAGATGCCATCTGCAAGATTAAGCCAACACACCAGAGAGCCAGGCCAAGAGGATGAGAGACAGATCCCTGACAACAGGTCCAGGGCTGAGCCTCTGGACCCAGCCATGCACAGTCAGCTCTTGTATATGCCAGCTACGTGCGCTTGGGCTTTGTTTGCAGAGTGTTTCTGATACTTGCAACAGGAAGTACCGTAACACAAATGCTTTATCACTCCAATTGGTTAATCATGATTGATTGCATTATTGCCCCTGTGTTAACACCCTGTGTCATATGACTTTGGAATTCTCCCCCTCAAGGCAACCACCCTTTGGTTTTTCAAAGCTGAGTCAAGTGACTTGCTTTGATCAATAGAATGTGATAAAGGTGACGGCATGCCCAACCCAAGCCTAGGCCTTAAGAAGCCTGGTGTTTTCTGCTTGCCCTGGTGAACTGCTCCCCACGTCATGAGGAGGACGTGTATGCCAAGCCTACATCGACCAACTTCTAGCCAATTCACAGACGCGTAAGCTAAATAAGCACTTATTCTCAAACTAAGATCTTGAGGTTGTTGTTATGCCCCAATAACTGACCAGGAAAACCCGTGTGTCACTCTTCTTCTTTGGGCTTCTTGCAGACAGGAACTACATTTCATACACTGCTGTGTCCCCAGGGACTAGCACAGCTACTGGCACAGGGAGGGAAGAGACAGACTGGCCCTCCCATACCACTCTAGCTGGTTTGAAGTTCTGACCTCAGCAAAGGAGGGACACACCCATGTGCCGACGGTGAAGCTCTGTTTCTGGCATATACAACATCCCTTGGAAATTCTCCTCTAATATTTTGAGGCTGACGTCTAAGAACCTACCCCATATGCCACATCCAGGTTCTCCCTCGTTGGCCTGCCATTTAAGAGAGACCATAACACCTCTGCCCATTTCTGCCCCCAGGACAGTCAGACAGGATTATGCTGGTGAATAACTGGGTACAGGGTACCACGGCAAGCCTGCCATGGAAGCCTGCTAATCACACCCAGTTGATACTTGCCATTTGCCATCAAAAGGCATTTTACAGTGTCTCATTGAAATCGGGAGAAGGATTAAGAGGCCCCTTTCTTGATTAATGACTTTCTCTGCCTGAGAGATATAATCCTATCTATAACCCCAAATAACTAGAAACAAAATTAAATTTCTACCGCGAGATCACTCGAGGCACGTGTTACACCATGCCTGTAAGTCTTGTTTTCTTTACATATTTTATCCAGCTTACAGGCACAAGATATTCTGATCCCCAGAACCAGAACTGTTCTGCAGTAGGAGGCATCAGTGACAGAAGGGAATTTCCCTAGCTTTTCTACGGTGCTAAGGAGTTAAAAAAAGCAACCACTCTCCCTTGGGCAAAGATGTGCATTGAGTGTGTATATATAATGTGAAAATATCTAAAGATTACTCATTTCTTCACATCCTCTTAGGGAAATAGGCAGGCATCGACATATCAAAAGCAAAAGCTTTTTCTATTGACTTCACTGATTTCCATGCTGGATCTCAGTTATCATGAAAAAATTCAGAGGATCACGGACTATCCAAACTGGAAAGGACCTTTGAGACCCTTTCTCCAGATCCCATAATCTGACAGATAGAGTGGTACCCAGACAGGGAAGGGAACTTACTCAGAATGTGGGTCAGCTGATTCTCAGTCCAGCAACTTCTGTTCTCATCCACACACTGATCCATTCAGGCTGCTATCACAAAAATGCCAGATTGGGTAGCTTACGAATGACAGAAGAGGTTGAGAAGTCCAAGATCAAGGTGCCAGCAGATCCAGTATGTAGGGAGAGCCCTGTGGTTCATCAACAACCGTCTTCTCACTGTAGCCTCACAAGGTGGAAGGAGCCAGGGAGCCTCCAGCACTAATCCCCTTCACGTGGGTCCACCCTCATGACCTAGTCACCTCCCAAAGGCCCCACCTCCAGATACCATCACACTGAGCATTAGAATTTAACATATGACTTTTGGGTGGGCACAAACATTCAGTCTATAGTGAGCATGTGGGCACACTGACACATGCACACACACATTTGAACCAACATTCATCAAGCACCTTCTCTATATGAGGCGTTATGGGGAATGCAAACAGAGAAGATGCTCATTCAACATCTGTTCCAATGCCCAACCCCCTTGTGCTGCACAGAAGAACACTCCCAGGAAGCTCATACAAGGGCTTTCCTAAGTTCCCTGGCAGCTAGAGTTCCAAGTGTGATTTAGGTCCAACAGTCATGTGTCGTGTACTTGCACAAGATATCAATTGAGAACTAAGTTGCATGGAGGAAAAAGTGCTTGCATAAAGTGTTGACTTGGGAAGGAGTTACATGGGGAGAGAGAGGTGCAATGCACCCATCCTGACAGATTGCAGCAGAGATGGGACAGTTCTGGGGCAGGAGCTGTGGCAGGTGGTGTCCCTGTTCACCAGTTCTTTGATCATGGAGAGGCAGCAGCTCCCTGGGTAGCTGAGTTCTACAGTGTGGTTTTAGAAGCTGTTCCTGGAGTGTAGACTCAAGACTCTCTTCAGCCCTACCATTCCGTGGGCTAACCAGATTTCCCAGAGTCATTTCTACCTAAACCATCCAGAGTGCTATCATTTGTCTGTAGTTAGCACCCTAATCAGTAATTTGGGAACCTGAATTATTTAAAATTATAAATTAGGATTCAGATGTTTTTCTAAATCAGACTGCTCTTCCCACAAGTAGTTCAAATTAGACATGCTTGACCATATACACAGACATTGTATGAAATGTGTACCTAGAGATTTAACACCTTTATACAAGGGAGTAGAAAGGTACTAGTTTGTGTTAATGTATGATGGATCATATGATCACATTCATTTCAATATGATTTCTAGAAAAGAGTTTCAAAAGGATTAGAATCGCACCTGAGTTTAAGCAAGGTGAGTGAAATTTAATTATCTGGAATTGGGTACAAAGTCTACAGAGACCTCAATTCAAAACTGAGTCACCAGTACGAGCAGCCATACTGGTGACTTCTTGGATGCAGGAAGGAGTAGGGCCCAGTTGCTATAGCACAGGACTGTTTCTCTGACATACAAGCTTTCCAATCTCCCCTTTTCTGCTATTTACCTCTATATCTGAGACTTGTGACCCATCACAGTATTCAATTCTCCTGCGTGGGATCCTGAGGATCCCCAGGCTGAACCAAAAGTCTCCCCCTGAGACCAATTCTGGTACTGGAAAAACATGGAGGTGAGAGGTGAATACCATTGGCTCTCCACCCTGAAACATGGAGAAAGAGGCCTGTTTTCAGCTGGAGAGAATTTATCAAGCATGAGATAAAATGGGGACATACATGGGAGAAGAGCAAATCATAGCTGGTTTGAGTAAAATTTCAGTCCCAAACCTGGTTGCTGTAGCTCCTTTACCAACTCCATGAGTTGTCACAGAGCCCTTCCCAGCAACATGAACCATAGACCCCTGCAGCTTAGGCCAATCTGATCCAGATTTCTTCAACACAGAGATCCCAGTAACTGGCCATGAGTAGTAGGAGTCCAGCCCCATTAAGATGCTGGTTTTCCCAGAAGACAGAAAGAAAGAAAAGGGATGCATTCAGTCTACAGCAATCCCCCTCCAAGACAAGCAGGCATCTCAGCTCCCCTGAGCTGAGAAACACTTGCCTCGGCATTATTGTAGCACCATGAATCCCATTCCAAGTTAACACATTGCCAGAAAAGCACCCATTCATCCACATTTTCCCTTCCTGTATGCCAAAAGCCAAGACCAGCCAATACCTTCAAAGATGAGTCAGCATCCCACCTTGGCAGACCTCGGGTTGGATTGAGACCCACTGGTACTCATGGACAGGGCATCCCAGGGAGACTCAGACTAAGTTTCACCTCAAGAGACAGGCAGGGAGCCCATAGCAAGCCTTGTGCTATACTCACCACTTTTCTTCCCATCCCTTATATAGATAGCCTAGGGTGAAGAGTGGTTTGAGGGATGTTATTTGTAACCCCTTATGCTTTGTATCTACCCAGGGAGGTAAATCCCATACCTGGAGGACTGTTTTACTGTTTTACTTAATGAAGTTACTGGGGCAAAGTGACTTGCCCTGGAAAACATGTTGAGAAATTTTCACTTCTGGGGAAACTGAGAAGGAAGGCTGAACCTTAGGTATGGGATGGGGCAGAGTGAGAGCTGGAGTTGGGGGTCCTCTACAGAGAGGGGGTTATGGTTAATGAAGATTTTTCAAGTAAAGACTTGCACTGTGCAATGTGATCCCTGCCTAGGCCCTTAGATCTTTAGTAAACAAGGCCAAAAAGTGCTTGGTCTGCTTGTATTTCTCATGAAAACCAGTGAAGGGACTAAGCTACATTAATTGCAGGCCCGGGTGTGGGCCAAAGCAGAACCAGGTCCCCTGAACAAAAGGAAACCTGATACCAGGTTACATTTCCACAGGCATGAATCTGATAAACCTTAATCTAATCTGGTAAGTTACAGTACTTCTACTTAATGGAATATCACAATTACTTAAAATGATAAAGCTAAACACAGGGGGGAGTGTGCAGCGTAGTATGTTTTAAAAAAAAAAAGAATTGTGGTTTGTATGTTCATTGTGAATATAGCACTGAAAATGCAGATGCAAAGAGGTGAAGAACAAAAATTGGATGAGTTGTATTAGGATAGGGATGTTATGGTGATTTTCTACTCTTTTCTAAACATTTCTTCTCATGTCATTTTTAAGATCTAGACAATTAAGGGTGCCTGGGTGGCTCAGTCAATTCAGCGCCTGACTTCGGCTCAGGTCATGACCTTGCGGTTTGTGAGTTCGAGCCCCATGTTGGGCTCTGTGTTGGCAGCTCAGAGCCTGGAGCCTGTTTTGAATTCTGTGTCTCCCTCTCTCTCTGTCCCTCCTCCACTCACATTCTGTGTCTCTCAAAAATAAACGAACATTTTTTAAAATTAAAATAAAATAATGAAATAAGATGCCTGTGATGCAGGCATTCGGTGAGCATCTAATATGTGCAAAGCTCTGTGAGGTGTGCTGATCCTGGTGTTTTCACCCTGATCAGGGAGTTTTCAGACCAGTAAGGAGATAGCAGTTCAACTTATGACCAGAAAGACAGGGATATATGCAATGACTGCAAAGGAAAAGAAACCCCCTATTGGGGCAGAGAGGAGAAAATACATCCATCCAATTGGCAGATTAAAAACAGCATTTTGGAAGACAGAATTCAAAAACTTTAAACACCCATTTCTGAGGACAGTGGGAGTCACTGAAGGTATATGAAAAGAGATGTGCCATAACCAGAACTGAGCTTTATAGAAGTACCATCGCATCATGTGTAGAGAGCCAGAAAGAAAAAGGCTGTTATAGACCAGGAAGGCTTAGCCTAGAACAGGGCAGGGGAAGGAGGGGATGAAACACACTAGACCACGGGTTATAAAATAGCTCAAATGGGAGAAAAACCCCAACATGGCAGCCTGAGTAAGAAGAAAGGAAGAGAAAGAGCAAATGTTTGCATAAAGATGGCAGGTCTATTAATCTACTCAGGTAACCATAACAAAACACCATACGCTGGGTGGCTTTGGCCACAGAAACTTATTTTCTCACAGTTCTGGAGTCTGGAAGGTCCAAGATCAAGGCCCAGTAGGGTTTGGTTTGTGAGAGCTCTTCCAGGCTTGCAGACAGCCACCTTCTCAAAATGTCCTCATATATATAGCCTTCCCTTAGTGTGTACATCTGGAGAGAGGGAGCTCTTGTTATAAGGAGACTAATCCCATCATAAAGGTCACACTTTCATGACCTCATTTAAATCTAATTATCTCCCAAAGGCCCCACCTCCAAATACCAACACTGGAGGTTAGGGCTTGAATATATGATGTTCGAGGGACACAATTCAGTCAATGGCAGCAGGGCAGTACTGCCATTCCTTAGTTGATGGATGTGAGGGTGAAGAAGAAATGCATTGTGTATATGTCAGATACAATTGGTCAGAAAAGAAATTTATTACATTAGAGGATGAAAGTCAACCAAGATTAGTGAGTATAAATAGAATTTATTAAGTCACAGAATTCAGGGGAAAGCATAGAGGTCACCAAAACATTGTGGAAAGCAGACTAGATAAGAAGAGGAAGGCAGTGGGGCCCCTGGTTGGCTCAGTTGGTAGAGAATGTGACTCTTGATCTCAGGATTCTAAGTTCAAGCCCCATGTTGGGTGTAGAGATTACTTGAAAATAAAAAAATTTTTTTTAATGTTTACTTATTTTTGAGAGATAGAAAGACAGAGTGTGAGCAGGGAAGGGGCAGAGAGAGAGGGAGACACAGAATCTGAAGCAGTCTCCAGGCTCTGAGCTGTCAGCACAGAGCCTGATGTGGGGCTTGAACCCACAGACTGCAAGCTCATGACCTGAGCTGAAGTTGGATGTTTAACTGACTGAGCCACCCAGGCGCCCCTTGAAAATAAAATCTTAAAAAAAAAAAAAAAAAAAAAGGAAAGATAGAAAAATGTTCTAACTCTTGAAACCACAACAGTGAGGTGAAACCAGAATGTAGGTAGAATCTGAGCAATAAAACAAAAGGTTTGGACTTCTGCTTCCAGCCAAGGTAGAAGAAGGACCAGATATACCCTACTTCCTGAAACTAAAAAACTGGACAAAAATGTTTGAAACAACAGTGTTCAAGAGACTGATTATCAGAGTGAAAGACAATGGTCCCAGAGAGTCAGATATAGACCAGATGAACCCACAGTGGCCAGGTTGCTGCCTTGGCAGAGTTTTCAGATTGTGAAACTAAAAGGGAAAATCTGTGCAGCACTCAGGAGAAGCCCTGAGAGACAGAACTGAGAGCCCAGGGAGATAGAGCAGCTAAGGTTCACAGGACAAAGTATCAGAAATGAGAGACCTTCACATGGAGAAAGCTCTAGAAATCTGCAGCGGGTCCTCTAGGAACATTCAGCAGAGTACTTATTAGCAGAGTGCATGAGGCAACTACCCAAGACTAGAGAATGAATCACCTAAAAGCATAAGAGGGAAAAATACAAAGCACTCAAGAGGACCAGGAAGTTCCTGTACCATCAGACTGGAAAACTTCATAATTCACAGGGTAAGAGCCTTGCTTCGGTGGTGGGTAATAATTAACCCCAAACTACACACAGCTCTGGTCCTACCTAACAGATCTTAATAGCAAGACTCAAAAGGATCAATTATTTCCAAGTAATGTAAATACATCCCAGAACAATGCTCAAAAATATTTACAGGGAAACAAAAACATCCAGCACAAAGAAGGTAAAAGTCAAATTGTGGAATCCAATGAAAAATTACCAGGTATGCAAAGAAACAGAAAAAATAACAGCCATGATCAGGGTACCTGGGTGGCTCAGTTGATTGAGTGTCTAACTCTTGATTTCAGCTCAGGTCATGATCCCAGGGTCATGAGATGGAGCCCCACATGGAGCCCCAAGCTTGAGATTGTCTCTCCTGCTGCATTTTCCCCTGCTCGCTCTCTCTCCCTAATTAAAAAAAAAAAAATTATAGGGGTGCCTGGGTGGCTCATCAGTTAGGTGTCCAACTCTTGATTTCAGCTCAGATAATGATTTCACAGTTCATGAGATCAAGCCCCATGTCGGGCTCTGTGCTGACAGTGCAGAGCCTGCTTACAATTCTCTCTCTCCCGCTCTCTGCCCCATCCCCTGCTCACACTCTCTCTCTCAGAATAAACAAACTTAAAAATAATAAAAATAACAATGCCATGATGAGGAAAAAGTCAGCTGAAATTTACCCAGAACTGACACAGGTATTTGAACTATCACACAAGAGGGGCGCCTGGGTGGCGCAGTCGGTTAAGCGTCCGACTTCAGCCAGGTCACGATCTCGCCGTCCGTGAGTTTGAGCCCCGCGTCAGGCTCTGGGCTGATGGCTCAGAGCCTGGAGCCTGTTTCCGATTCTGTGTCTCCCTCTCTCTCTGCCCCTCCCCTATCCATGCTCTGTCTCTCTCTGTCCCAAAAATATATAAACATTGAAAAAAAAAAAAACTATCACACAAGAATGTTAAAATAGTATTAAACTGTATTTCATATGTTTGAAAAGTTAAGTAGAGCAATGGAAGATGTCAAAAATAAACAAATAAATAAAAGACCAAACCCAAGAGATTAAAACTGTAATGTCTGAGATTAAAGATACACTCAGTGGAATAATGGAAAACTAAACATCACAGAAGAAAAGATTTGTGGGGCGCCTGGGTAGCTCAGTTAGTTGGACGTCCGACTTCAGCTCAGATCATGATCTCACCATTCATGGGTTCAAGCCCTGCATCAGGCTCTGTGCTGACAGCTGAGAACCTGAAGCCTGCTTCAGATTCTGTGTCTCCCTCTCTCTCTGACCCTCCCTGGCTTACACTCTGTCTCTTTCTCTCTCAAAAATAAACAAACATTTTTTAAAAAATTTTAAAAGAAAAGATTTGTAAACTTTAAGATATAGCAATAAAATCTCTCCAAAATGAAAATATATAGAGAAAAAATTGTTTGAATAAAGTATCAATGAGCTATGAGACTACTTCGAGCCACCTAATATATTTGTAACTGAGTCACCAAAGGAGAATATATATGTAACTGAGTCACCAAAGGAGGAGAGACAGGAGGACTAGGACCACAGGAAAAAATATTTGAAGAAATCATTGCTGAAATTTTTCCAAATTTAATGAAAACTATAAACCCACAGATCAAGAGGCTCAATGCACCTAAACATAAGACATATGAAGAAATGATCCCAAGACACATTGTAGTCAAGCTACTCAAAATCACTTATTTAAAAAAAAACAAAAATAAAACCTTAGAGGTGCCTGGGTGGCTCAGTCGGTTAAGCGTCCAACTCTTGATTTCAGCTCAGGTCACAGTCTCACATTTCATGAGTTTGAGCCCTGCGTCAGACTCAGGGTTGACAGTGCAGAGCCTGCTTGGGATTTTCTCTCTCCCTCTCTCTCTGCCCTTTCCCTGCTCACTCTGTCTCTCTTGAAATGAGTAAACTTAAAAAAAATTTTTTTTAATTAAAAAAAAAACCTTAAAAGTAGCCAGGTTTTTTTTTCAATATATGAAATTTATTGTCAAATTGGTTTCCATACAACACCCAGTGCTCATCCCAAAAGGTGCCCTCCTCAATACCCATCACCCACGCTCCCTCCCCTCCCTCCCACCCCCCGTCAACCCTCAGTTTGTTCTCAGTTTTTAAGAGTGTCTTATGCTTTTAGCCAGTTTTTTCAAAGACACATTGCATACCCAGAAACAAAAAGAGAAGGATGACAGCAGACTTTTTATCAGAAGTAATACAAGCAAGAAGAGAGTGGGATTACATCTTTAAAGTACAGAGAGAAAAATCACCATCCTAAAACTCTATACCCTGTGTATTGATTTTCTATTGCTGCATAACTGTCACAAACTTGCAGTCTTATGACAAAACAAAATTTATCTCAGTTTCTATGGATCAGGTTGGCTATATTCATATCAGACAAATTGCATTTAAGAGCAAAGAATATCACCAGGAATTAAGAACACCATTTCATAATGATAAGTGGAGCTATTCATCAGGTTGATATAACAATCCTAAATGTTTACGGCCCTAATAACAGAGCTTCAAAATACGTGAATAAAAAAAAGAACTGAAAGGAGAAAGAGTGAGATATTTCAAATATAGCAAGATATTTCAATATATAGTGAGATATTTCAATAACCCTCTCTCAATGATTGATAGAACAAGTAGGCAAGAAATTAGTAAGAATATAAAAAACTGAATAAAATCAATCAACTTGACCTAATTGATATTTATAGAAGACTTCATAATAGCAGAATACACATTCTTTTCATATACATACAGAACATTTACCAAGATTCTGGTCCATAAAACAAGTTTCAATAAGTTAAAAATTCAAGTCATACAAAGTATAGTTTCCTTCCACAACAGAATTTAATTAAAAATCAATAACAAAAAGATCTCTGGAAAGTCTTCAAATGTTTAGAGACTAAATGACACATTTCTAAATTACCCATAGGTCAAAGAAAATACCATAAAGGAAAAAGAAAGTATTTTGAAGTGAATTAAAATGAAATATATTTGAAAAATTTGTTAGATGCCACTAAAGCAGTGTGTAAGGGGGGATTTATAGCACTAAAAAGCATATTGGTAAAGAAGAAAGATCTCAAATCAATGGCCTCAACTTCCACCTTAAAAAACTAAGTGAAGAAAAACAAATCAAACCTAAGCAGAAATATCATAAATCAGAAAGATCAAAAATCAATTAAACATAAAACAGAAAAACAATAGAGAAAATCAATAAAACCCAAAGCTGATTCTTTAAGAACATTAATGAAATTGATAAATCTAAGCAGACTGATCAGGTAGAAAAACAAAAAGAGAGCAGACACAAATTACCAACATTAGGAATGAGAATATCATTATAGATTCTACAAATAAAACAATAATAAACAGGATATTATGATCAAATTTATGCCAATAAAACTTGGCAACTTAAATGGAAAAATTCCTTGAAAAATACAAACTACCAATGCTCACTCAAGAAGCAGTAAATACCTGAATAGCCTTTTATTTATTAAAGAAATTTAACTTATAGTTTAAAAACTATAACAAAGAGGGCACCTGGATGGCTCAGTCAGTAGAGTGAGCAACTCTTGATCTCAGGGTCATGAATTCAAGCCCTGAATTAAGTAGACATTACTTAAAAATAAAATCTTATGTGATATATGTGTGTGTGTGTGTGTGTGTGTGTGTGTGTGTGTGTGTGTGTGAAATCTTGCCATTTGCAACTACGTGGATGAAACTCGCAGGTATTATGCTAGGCGAAATTAGTCATAGAAAGACAAATATCATATGACTTCACTCATATGAGGACTTTAAGACACAAAACAGATGAACATAAGAGAAGGGAAGCAAAAATAATATGAAAACAGGGAGGGGGACAAAACATAAGAGACTCTTAAATATAGAGAACAAACAGAGGGTTGCTGGAGGAGTTGTGGGAGGGGGGATGGGCTAAATGGGTAAGGGGCTTAAGGAATCTACTCCTGAAATCATTGTTGTATCATGTGCTAACTAACTTGGATGTAAATTATAAAAAATAAATGAGGGGCGCCTGGGTGGCGCAGTCGGTTGAGCGTCCGACTTCAGCCAGGTCACGATCTCGCGGTCCGTGAGTTCGAGCCCCGCGTCGGGCTCTGGGCTGATGGCTCAGAGCCTGGAGCCTGTTTCCGATTCTGTGTCTCCCTCTCTCTCTGCCCCTCCCCCGTTCATGCTCTGTCTCTCTCTGTCCCAAAAATAAATAAACGTTGAAAAAAAAAATAATAAATGAATTATAGAAAGAAAAATAAATAAAAATAAAATATTTTTAAAAATGTTTTTAATGATTATAAAGAAAACTCCTGGCACAGATGGTTTCACTGGTGAATTCTACTAAGCATTTAAGAAAAACATAATACCAATACAAGTTTTTTGGAAAATCCAAGATAAGAGAATACTTCCCAACTTTTTCTCTGAGGCCAGAATCACCCTAATACCAAAGCCTGAAAGATATCACAAAAAAATATCAAATAACCTTCATGAACATAAATGCAAAAATTCTATACAGAACTTTATCAAATCAAATCCAACACTATGTAAAAATAATATACATTTAGGGGCGCCTTGGTGGCTCATTCAGTTAAGTGTCTGACTCTTGATTTCAGTTCAGGTCATGATCTGGCACTTTATGAGTTCGAGCCTCGTGTAAGTCTCCACATTGCCAGTATAGAGCCTGCTTGGGATTCTCTTCCTTTCTTCCTTCTTTCCTTTCTTCCTTCCTTCCTTCCTTTCCTTCTCTCTCTCTCTCCACCCCCCAAAATAAATAAACTTTAAAAAATAATATACATTGTCATCAAATGGAATTTATCCTAGAAATGCAAGATTTATTTAACATTCAAAAATCAATCAATATAATTCACTATATATTAGTAAGTTAAAAATAGGAAAACCTTGTGATTATCTCAACAGACTTGGGAAAAGCATTTGACAAAATCCAACATCCATTCTTCATAAAAATTCTCAGTAAACTAGGAATAGAGTAACTTTTTCAGTCTTATAAAGGGCATCTTCAAAAAGCCTATAGCTAACCTCATCCTTCATTAAAACAAAACACTGAATGCCTTTCTCCCTGAGATCAGGAACAAGGCAAGGATGCCAACTCATCACTTCTACTTAATATTGTATTGGAGGGTACCTTGAAAAGGAGGAACAACATTGGAGACTGATTATAAAGCTACAATAGTCCTGATAGTGTTGTGCGTGCATCAGAATAAAGAGATCAACGGAACAGAATAGAGAGTTGAGAAAATGACTACATATATATCAGCAACTAGGTTTTGTGAAAGGAACTATGGTAATGATGCTATCCACAAATGGTGATAGCCTAACCCTTGATCCACACTTTGCAGTTCAATTCAAAATGAATCATAGACCTAAGTGTAAAAGGTTAGGGAATAAACTTCTGGATGAAAACAGGGAAGAAAATCTTCAGGCCTTAGGTTAGGGAATGAGAGACTGTACAAGCTGTGGGCATGAAGGATATGTTCATTTTCTTCATTGTGGTAATAGTTTCACAGTGTATATGACACCCAAACCACAACTCATGGAAGGGACTTCTCTACAAAAAAGGCCGAGTAAGTCCATCATCACTCTAAACTTGGGTCTTTGGGGGCCCCAACTGGTCTCCCTATTTCCCACCTCTACCCCCAAAAGTCTCTACCTAGGTGGCTGGACTTCAGGCCCACCAGAGAGCCTGGTCCAAGGCAATCAATCACTCCATGTCTCTCTGCCACATACAACAGAAATCCCCAACCTCCCTGTACATCCACAGAAGATCTGGTGCTTATGAAAAAGATGTTCAGGGCAAAGACTTGTGCTGTCCCATCCTGCCTGACCACACACACTCAGCAGATTACACTAGTAGTAATAATAATAGCACTAAGAATAATCATTGCGGTGCAATTATTTCATTAGTGGCAGTTAACATTTGTTGGTCACTTACTCTGAACCAAGCTCTTCAGTAGGCATTTGATGGCATTGTCTCATTTGACACTCATTACAAGTCTCGGGGGAGGGGCTTGGATGATCAAGGATGAACAAAGGGCACCTTCAAAAGGCTGCCCATGGTTGCCGACCTCAGCAGTCAGGGGCAAAAACAGCCACAGCAACTACAGAAGGCAACTTACCACCTATTCCATATCCCGTTGACACTAAAACAGTATTGCTTTCAGCCCTATATTTTGGGCCATAGTATGGTTTTTGTACTTTTCCCATAATCTTCTATACTCATCACTGAAATTCAGAACTTTTCACATCCTGGGAAGGGATTTTCCAGACACAGATTTTGAATACTAAAATTGAGACAGTCCCAGACAAATTAAATTTGTCACCTTACTCTGGATATAGCTGCAAAGCCAGACACAGTGGTAGCCAGGCTAAGCCCAGCTTGGACCTCATTACCAAGTGGTCATCAAAAGGGTGACAAGAACCCTTAATTCGGCATACCCCAGCTGGTACGGTTATTTAATATTAGCTTTGTCAGAGCCTTAACTGAATTTTCTCCTACCCCTTCCAGCAAAGGTATAGAAGCTAGATACCAGGCAGATCGTTTGCAGCAATTTATAATTAATTTATGCCGCCTGAAATGTCCCACTAGGTCAGAATCATTCTTCACCCAGTTAATGAAAGGATTGATTTTAAAGACACCTTTGATCATTAAAAGCATGATTAAGACTTCCTCCCTATTACCCTTCTTTAGGAATGAGCAATGCATCTTCCTGTAGCAGAAAGCTTTCAGTTCTCCCAACAAATGTGCTTGCTGCAATCGAGTGTTTAATTAGTCTCTTTCTTCAGATGAAATAATTGTGTCTCTGCTCTGGATTTCATTCATAAGATCACTTACTTCGCATATGGCAGGCTTTTTATTGACTCACTCATTTATTGCAGGGCCATATGGTGCACACAGAGCAAAGCAACAGTGCGTTAGGCAGAAACCCAGTGGGAGCAGGGGAAAAGCCAGCAGTCTGATATCAGTCAGGCCACCAGCTGACATTTAATTGACTGTCTACTGTGTGCCACCAGCCAGGCCGGGGATTCAGAGGTGAGCAAGAGGCACAGACATTACCCTTATGGCAGTTTCTCAACCTCAGTACTACGGACCTTCAGGGCCAGATAATTTTTAGTTGTGGGGACTGTCCTGTTTGTTGTAAGATGTTTAGCAGCCTCTCTGACCTCTACCCACTAGAAGCTAGTAGTGCTGTCTCCCCACTTCACCCCCATCAGTGTGACAACCAAACAGATCTCCAGGCATTGCCAAATGTCCGTAGGGAAAAGAGTTGCCCCCAGGTTGAAAACCTTAAGGTGTTTGCAATCTAGAAAAGCAACTAAGACAACTGAACAACTCTTTATGATGAAGGATGGCATGGGACGAATATGGTGCTTGTAAACTCCAGCACCCTTGGGAGCCAGTGATGGGAGTGTCAGGAAGGCAATGGGATGGCTCTAACTGGTGAGGACAACCCTGCCACAAGGCATCAGCTAGTGCTCAGCTCCAGCCAAGTGTTACTAGATGCTCTGACAATTCTAGTGTATTCTGAAATCTGGACCTCTATGTAAAATTTCCCAATCTTGCAATGTCCTCAACTGGTTAAAATGTATTTTAATAAAAATGTAACCCTCAGAAGTAAGTAAATAAATAAAAAGATCAAGGGCCTTATTCAGCCAGATGCCTCTTCTATGTAGAAAGTTGAGCAGCATATGAGTCCTGGCACTACCTCTGGCTCACTTCCACCTCTGGGCATTGGGTCTATTTCTAAAAAGTGGCAGGTGGTCCAAATGATCAAGCTTAGACAGTGGTTTTTGACCCTGGATGCCCACTAAAATCACCTGGAGATATTTAAAAACTCATCAATGCACTGGCACCAACCCAGACCAGAATCTCAGAGGATGGGATCTAGGTATCCATGTTTGTTAAAATCTCCCCCAGGTGATTCCAACTGAAGAATCTCTGGCATAGGAGAAGGAAACATGTGTGTCAAGGCCCACCTCCAGGTAGTGTGTTATTATAACACAGGACTCCAAATTCAGACCACTTGGGCTCAAATCCTTCTTCTCCATGGGTAACTATGGAGTCTGAGAGAAAGTTTTTAGCCCAGGTCTCATGGTCTATATCTAGTAAGTGGAAATAACAACACTACCTACTTTATCAGGCTGGTGTAAAAAGTCAGAATCTCTAGAGATGGGGCCCAGGTGTTAGTGTTTTTTATTTTTCCAGATATGTCTAAATAGCAACCAGGGTTGAGAAGCAGTAATTAGGTTCCTACCAGCTCTAACACTCTGAATTTCCCATTGTGTGAAGAGGAAATGAGTACTAGACACCCACTAAGCCTGGGACTGAGATGCCCCATTGGGATCCCTCAAGAAGGATTGGAGATAAAGAGCCAGATGCTGGCTGTATGCAACATAAACTCCAAAGGAACACAACATAACCTCCTACACACACAATCATTAGCTGCTAGGAATAAGAAGTACTTTGGATATCATTCTAAAAGGACTTGGCTTGTAAGGGCTACCTCTACTAACATGAAGGAGCTTCCACCAAAGAACTCAAAGAGCCCTAACTTCCAGACACTGAGTATCTTAAAGCATCTGATCCAGTGTCATGCTGGTAATATTTCCATTATTCACCTGAACTTCTGTAATGAGGTGGCTAACTATGGGGCTTCCATTTGGGACACACACATTTATCATCTGATTAGGAAAGATTACCTATTTTTAGATAAAACATATATCCCCTAACAGGGATGGACAGTTATAAATAACTTGTAAAACTCTAGCCGACGCCCAAAACATCATGATTTAGGTTGAAAGAAAAAGCCTTTCTGATCACTGTCCTCTTGTGTTCCTCAGCACATTTTTCATGTTTACTTGCTGTCACCCCAGATAAGTGATCACCTTAGCTGTATCCCATTTCCTCACAAGCTAAGATGGCAGGAAGAATTGTCGCAATCAAATGGGCAAGATCAAGGCTCTAGGGAGGAGAGAGAGGAGTCTGGTGCCTTTGCCCTGAAAGCAACTAATTAGCCTACCTCCAATTTATGTAGAAAAACTATTGGGGGAGTCACAGAAATGGTTTCAAGTAAGGCCTCTACTCAAGCTGTCAGATCGAAGAGGGCTTGAAAGAAGCCAAGCCTCTCCTTCCACACTGAAATGGAGGCCTGGCCCCTCCATGAGATGAGGTTCCCTCCTTCCCTGGCCAGTGAAGCAACCCAGGTAGATTCTGCTGCAAAAAGGAAAGCCATTCCCAATATGGGTGGAAAACTTTGAGCAAAAAAGAAAATAGTATTGGATTAGAACCTAAAGTATAAAATAAATATCCGTAAGTCCAGAGTATATTTCCATTTCTAGAAAGATGGAATAGACATTTTTTTCCCTGTGTCTTCCAGTATGTACTACTAAAACCCCTAAACAATATAACATTATATATCAAACTCACATAAGTAGGCTAAAAGGTAAAGGGAAGAAGGTAGATGGGCTAGGGACCTCAGTATCCAAGAAATGAATTTGTGAGTTCCCTGGATTTTCTTTTTGCTTCATATATTCCACATAGGAAATAAAGAAGCCAACAACCCATAAGTGCCAACAGCACACAAGGGGGCAGGGGTGGGGAAGCCTGCTCTCTCCAGCTGAAGGGTCTGGAAAGAACCAGTCCAGCAAGACAGAACACTTTTAGCCAATAATCACTGTACTCCAGTTAAAGACTACAATAAAAATTGTGGTCCCATTTCTACTGACGCCAGCAAAAGCCAAGCGTGGAGCCTAGACTTCCATCCTCATGAGGCTATACCAAGATGCCCCAACACCCATATCCAGTCAGTATCAGAGAAGACCAAGTAGGGAGCCAGAGCTTTTATTCCATCCCTGCAGAGTGGTAATGAAACCCTACCCCTGCCATGTCAGTGAAGACCACGTGGGTAGCCAGCACTCCTAATCAGCAGTAACAAGGAGCACCTCCACCCACACCTCAGATGTCAACAAATGCCATATGGGAAACCTGGATTCTACCTCCACCTGGCAGGAACAAGGCAGCACTGCAACTTCCCTACTGAAGAAGTGTCAGAGAAATTCAGCCAAAACAAAAGGTTTAAATCAGATAGAACATCTCACAACATAATACAAAAATGTCTAGGTTTCAGGCAAAAATCGCTCATCATACCAACACCCAGGAAGAGCTCAAACCAAATGAAAAAAATACAATCAATAGACACCAACACCAAGAAGACAAGAATGTAAGATCTACGTGACTTACAATTTAAAAGCAGCCATGATAAAAATGCTTAAACAAGCAACCTTGAGGCATATGAAAAGATATAAAGCCTCAGCAAAGAAAAAGAATATGTAAAGAAGAACCAGAAATTTTGGAACTGAAAAATACAGTAACTGAAATAAAAGCTCAGTGGATGACCTCAATAACCAAATGGGAAGCAGAGGAAAGAGTCAGTGAACTGAAAGATAGAACAAAAGAAATTACCCAACCTGAACAACAGAAACAAAGTAAACAAACAAACAAAAAGGGGGAGCAGAGTCCCAGAGGAAAGGAGAAAGAGGGAAGGGCTGAAAAGGTACTCAAAGAAATAACATCTGAAAACTTTCCAAATTTAGCAAGAGGTATAAACCTGCCAATTTAAGAAGAGGAGTGAACTCCTAAACAGGATAAACCCAAAGAAATTCACAAGAAGACACATTATAATTAAACTTTTTAAAACTAAAGACAAAGAAAAAGTCTTAAAAGCAAGCAGAGAAAAAAGTGACACCTTACCTTTAGGAGAAAACAATTAAAATGACGTTAGATTTCTCATCAAAAACCATGAAGGCCAGCAGGAAGTAGAATAATAATTTTCAGGTGGTGAAAGAACTGTTGACCTAGAATCCTATAAGCAGCAAAAATATCCTTTAGGAATGAGAGGGAAATAAAGTCCTTCTCAAATTAAGGAAAACTAAGAATTTATCCCCAGCAGTCCTACTCAAATGAATAGCTAAAGGAAGTTCTCTAAACAGAAAAAAAAAATTTAAAAACAAAAACCTTAGAACATCAGAAAGAAAGGACATGATAAGCAAAAATATGGGTAAATACAATAAACTTTCCTTCTCTTGAATTATCTAAATTCCTCTTGAAGGTTGAAGCAAAAGTTTTAACACTGTTAGTGTGATTCTAAATGTATGCACAAGATATATTGGAGACAGTTATATTATAAATGCAAGAGGATAAAGGGACATAAATAAAGTGAGGTTTCTGTATCTCATGCGAACTAGTAAAATAATAAGGATATACTGTAATAAGTTATGTATATATAATGTAATACCTATAGACAGAACAACCAACAAAAAAGCTAAATAAAGAGATATGTTCAATACTACAGATATATAAAAATGGAATTCTAAAGAATGTCCAAGTAACTCACAGGAATGCAGGAAAAAAAGAAAAAAGAGAAACAGGAAACAAAAAAATTAAATGACAGACTTACCTTAGCATATCAATAATTGCATTAAATATAAATGATCTAACATACCAATTAAAAGATAGAGATTGGCAGAGTATATTAAAAATATCATCCAACTATCTGCTGTCTCCATGAAATTCACTTCAAGTATAACAATGCAGACAGGTTGAAATTAAAAGGATGGAAAAAATACCATGCAAACATTAATTAAAAGGAAATGGGGGGCGCCTGGGTGGCACAGTCGGTTAAGCGTCCGACTTCAGCCAGGTCACGATCTCGCCGTCTGTGAGTTCGAGCCCCGCGTCAGGCTCTGGGCTGATGGCTCGGAGCCTGGAGCCTGTTTCCGATTCTGTGTCTCCCTCTCTCTCTGCCCCTCCCCCGTTCATGCTCTGTCTCTCTCTGTCCCAAAAATAAATAAACGTTGAAAAAAAAAAAAAAAAGGAAATGGGAGTTAAAAAAAAAAAGGAAATGGAAGTGCCCATATTACTATTAGATAAAGTAGACATCAGAGGAAAGAAAATTACCACAAAGAACATTATATAACGACCAAGAAGACATATCAATCCTAAATGTGTATATACTACACAAGAGAGCTACAAAATATATGAGCAAAAACTGATGAACTGGATAGAGAAATGAACAAATCCACAATTATCATTAGATTTCAGGACCCCTCTCTCAACAATTGATTGAACAACTGGGCAGACAGAAAGTCAGCAAGAATACAGAAGAACTCAACAACACTAGTCAACAGAATCTAATTGATATCTGTAGAACCCTCCACCTAATAACAATAGAATATACATTCTTTTCTAGTGTCTACAGAACATATACCAAGATAGACCTTACTTTGGGCCATAAAACAAACCTCCTCAAATTTAAAAGAATTAAATCATACAGGATGTGTTTGCAACCACAATGGAATCAAACTAAAAATCAATAAAAAAGATTACAGGAAATCTCCAAACACTTAAAAACTAAACAACACACTTGTAAATAACTCATAGGCAAAAGAGGAAGTCTCAAGAGAAATAAAAAAACAGATTGAATTGACTGAAAATGAAAAACACAATATATCAAAAATTTGGGCACACAGCTAAAGCAGTATTGAGAGGAAAATTTACAGTACTAAAATAAATATATTAGTAAAAAAAAAAAAGTCTCAAATCAATAACCTAAATTCCTACCTCAAGAACCTAGACAAAAAGAGCAAAATAAATCCAAACCAAGCAGAACAAAGGGAATAATAAAGCTATGAGTAGAAATAAATAAAATAGAAAAACAAAAAAAAACAGATTTTCAATAGATAGAAAAAAAAATCAACAAAACAAAGAGCTGTTTCTTTTAAAAAGTTAATAGAATTGACAAACTGCTAGCAATACTGCCAAAGAAAAAAGAGAGAAGACAAATTATCAATATCAGGAATGAAAGAGAGGATATTACTATAGACCCTGCAGACATCAAAAGGATAAAAAGGGAATACAGTGAATGACTCTACACACATAAATTTGACCACTTGGATGAAGTGATCAAAAAACAACTCATCCAATGTGGAAGAGATCATTTAGATAGCCCTCTAACTACTAAGGAAACTTAATTTATGATTTAAACCATCCTCAAAAGCAAACAAACAAAACGAATAACAACAAAACAAAAACAGAGATCTCCACATCCTGATAGTTTGCTGAATTCTACAAATTGTTTAAAGAGGAATTAACACTGATTCTACACAATCTCTGCAAGAAAAAAGAGGAAGTAACAACTTCCCATTCATTTTATGAAAGTACTATTACCTTGATACCAAAACCAAAGACAATCCAAAAACAGAAAACTATAGACCAATACCCCTCACGAATATAAACAAAACAATCCTTAACAATATGCTAACAATATGAATTCAGCAATATATAGTAAGAATTGCATTCTAAGACCAAATTTATTCCACAACTGGTTCAATATTGAAAAATCAATCAGTGACCATATTAATAAGCTAAAAAAGAAAAATCATATGATCATCTCAACTGATGCAGAAATAAAAATCCTTTCAGAAAATTTAAACCACATTGATGTTAAAAATTCTCAGCAAAATAGGAACAGAGGAAACTTCCTTAATTTGATAAAGAGCATCTACAAATACTATAGCATTATACTTAACAGTGAAAGACTAATACTTTCTACAACTGGGAACAAGGAAAATATATTCACTCTTCCCACTCTTTTTCAACCTACTACTAAATGTTTAGCCACAGCAATAAAGCAAGAAAAGGATACAAAACTCATATAGGAAAGGAAGAAATAAGTCTCTATTTGCAGGTGATGTAATTATTTACATAGTAAATCTAAAAGAATCTATAAAAACTTAAAACTAATAAATGATTATAGCAAAGTTACAGGATATGAGATAAACATATGAAAATCAATTGTATTTCTAATATTAGCAATGAACATGTGAACATTGAAATAAAAAATATGTCATTTTAAATTGCTCCAAAAAATGGAAATGCTTGGATATAAATCTAATAAATCCTTCCAAAACATGGACAGGACTTGAATGTTGAAAAATATTAAATGCTGATGAAAGAAATTAAATAATTTCTAAATAAAAAGAAATATGAATGTTCATAGACTGGAATACTCAACATAATCAGGATATAAATTCTCCCCAAATTTCTTCATTACATATCTCCAAAGATATGTAAATGGCCAATACATTAAAAGATGTTCAGCATCATTAGCCTTCAGAGAAATGCAAACCAAAATCACAATGAAATACTACTTCACACCCACTACTCAGAAATTCCACTTCGAGTTATATATTCAAGAGAAATTAAGACCATGTCATACAGGGGCACCTGGGTGGCTCAGTTGGTTAAACATCTGACCCTTGATCTCTGCTCAGGTCATGATCTCATGGTTTCATGGGTTCGAGCCCCAAACTGGGCTCTATGCTGACAGTACAGAGCCTGCTTTGGATTCTCTGTCTCCCTCCCTCTCTGCTCCTCCCCTGCTCACTTTCTCTCCCTCTCAAAAATAAATGAACATTTAAAAAAAATTAAATGTCCATAATAAGTAAATCTTTGGAGACAAAAAATTGATTAGTGGTTGCCTTAGGTCAGGGGGATTTGGAGGAAATGGAAAGGGACTGCTAATGGGTACGACGTCTCTTTTTATGGGGACAAAAATGTTCTAGAACTGATTGTAGCTATAGCTGCTGCACAACTCGGGGTATACTAAAAACCACTGCATCATGGGGTGCCTGGCTGGCTCAGGTGGAAGAGCATGTGGCGGCTGATCTTGGGGTCATAAGTTTGAGCCCCATGTTGGGTGTAGGGATTACTTAAAAAAACAACAACACTGAATCATATACTTTAAATGAGTGAATTGTGTGGTATGTATCAATAAAGTTCTTATAAACATATATATACACATATATATTTGTATATATATAGATAGATATAAAATAGCTATTAATTTGTGTAATAAGAATCCATGAGTCCATGCTGATATAAATAAATGACTGAACACATAAATATATAAATGGGGAAGAATAGTCAAACCTCAAGTACAAAAGAACTCCAAATAACTTATGTAAACACCTTGCCCTCAGGGAGGTGGAACATAACTCCCCATTCCTTAATCATGGGCTGCACATAGTGACTTCCATCCAAAGAGCGTGCTATAGAAAGGAGGCAGAGAAAAAGCGCTTTACAGGGAAGGAAACTGACAAACACCACCTAGGCCAGGTGATCAATCAACACCAATAGTGATAAATCATGTTGATAGTCTATCCCCTTGATATGATGAGAATTGCTAAATGCTCTGTGGTCTTCCTCCCAAACAAATCCCAACTGAGGGACATTCTACAAAATATCTAATCAGTACTCTCAAAACTGTCAAAGTCACCAAAAAAAAGGAAAGTCTGAGAAACTGTCACAACCAAGAGGAGCCTAAGGAGATATGACAACTAATAAAATGTGAGATTCTGGAACAGAAAAAGGACATCTGGTTAAAAACTAAGGAAATCTGAATAAGGTATGGACTTAATTATAATGTATCAATATCTGTTCATCCATGATGACAAATGAGCCACACAAATGCAAAACTTTAATAGGGGAAACTGGGTGTGGTGGATATGGGAACTCTGTACCATCTTTGCAATTTCACTATAAATTTTAAACTGTTCTAAAATAAAAGGGTGTTCAAAAAAATTTTTTTTAAAGAAAGGCTAGGAGCTCTCGTCTTCAAGCTTGCAGAAGGCAAAGCTTCAACTTCCTTTAGTCATCCCACAACCAGGTTTATTTGACCCAGCTGCTGCTGCCATGGAACTGGTCCAGATAGGAACTGGTCCTATCTCTGCTCTGGCCCAAAAGGTTGGCCCCTAGCCCATATCCAAAAACACTGGTGACAATATCACCAAGGCAACTGGTGATGGAAGGAGTTAAGGACAGCAGTGACACTGACCCTCCATAATGGACAAGCTGGACTGTAACAGTAGTTTTTACCCCTTAGAACCAGCCAGGGACAGAGAGAAGCAGGAAATCATGGAGAAGGGTGGAAACATCATTACTGATGAGACAGTCAGAAATGCCCAACATATGAGGCACAGAGCTGTGGCTGAAGATCTCTCTGGAACATCAGTGAGATCTAACGGCTGCCCAGTCTGTGAGCTACCCATGTTCATGGCTCCCGGCCTCTCAACAGCATGATGACATCAGCTGTGTGGTAAGACACCAGCTAGCTTAAGGGGCACCGAGGAAAAAGTTTCAACAATTACTTGACCCCTACCATCACAAATGTAAAAGCCCAGATGACTTTTTAAGTCTAGATTTCTTCTTAGTCCTGGACAGAGTGATGTGAGTCAGCTTTCAGGAAAGCAATTTGGCATTGCACATCAAGAAACTCTGGAATACCAGCCCGTGTGAACCAGTAATTTCACTTCTCAGAATCAAGCCTGAGGAAATAATCCAAAAGGAGGTCAAAGCCCAGGAAATGTTCTTGATTGTTAATAATGAAAAATTGCTAACAATTTCAATATCCATTAGAGAAATGACTAAGCAAATTGTGGTACATGTAATCAGTCATATGATAGGATCTCATGTCATTGGTAAAAAGATTTGTGTAGAGTTTTCAAAGACATGCGAAAATGTGAAAAAGCAGGATGTAAAATCAAATGTAAGATATGACCTCAAAATTGGGGGGCAGGAAAACATCTATCTATAGTATTAATAATGTTTATCTTTAGGAAGCAGTATTAGTGGTCATTGATTGCTCCTCTTTAAATATTTTTTTTAATGTTTATTTTTGAGAGTGACACACAGGTGCGAGCAGAGGGACACAGAATCCAAAGCAGCCTCCAGGCTCTGAGGCTGTCAGCACAGAGCCCGATACGGGGTTCGAACTCACGAACAATGAGATCATGACCCGAGCCAAAGTCAGACACTCAACAGACTGAGCCATCCAGGAATCCCAGATTGCTCTTCTCTTTTTTGAAAATTGTCAATGTTTTGCAGATTTTCACCAATGGCCATGTATAGAATTTTTAATTAAAAAAATAATAAATCAAAAGAATGTCTTATCGAAAGTAAGGAATATTATAGCAGACTGCTAGTTACACCCCAGTATCATCCCAGTCTTCCTTTTCTTTTTTTTTTTTTTAATGTTTATTTATTTTTGAGAGAGAAAGACCAAGTGTGAACAGGGGAGGGGCAGAGAGAGAGAGAGAGAGAAATACAGAATCCGAAGCAGGCTCCAGGCTCTGAGCCGTCAGCACAGAGCCCAATGCAGGGCTCAAACTCACAGTGAGATCATGACCTGAGCCAAAGTCGGACACTTAACCGACTAAGCCACACAGGCACCCCTCCCTGGTCTCCTTCTTAAGAGATTTTTAGCTGGGCACAAGGACATCCAGGTGAAAGACCTAGTTCCCTGCCTCTTGTGGCTAGAGTAGTCATGGGATGGAATTATGAAGAGGAATGGGTGAAGAAATGAACTGGGAGCCCTCCAGGTAAAGGGATTTAAGGTTGATGACTTTTGCCTGACTCCAAGGATTGCTGCACAGAGTCTCAGTGGTGAGACTTGGTGGCATAGAGATAAGGAGACTAAAGGTAACAGCTCAAGAAACAGGCCATCTCCAGCCCCAGTCAGATCCATCTGTGCTCAAGCACTGTAGAAGGCACTGCAGAAGACCCTCTGAAAATCAGACTTTGTGCTGAAGGACCTGAAAGCAGGGCAAAAGAGGAGAACCTGTTTGGGGCAGCTGGACCCTGTCCTGACTCTCCCCAGCCCCTCCTATTTGGACAGCGTGCAGGTGGCCTGCAGGAAACTCACCAGTTCTCTGAAGGTGACATCTCTCAACACTCTCAATGCCTGGTGGCTTTCCTTACACACCCAAATTCTCTTAATCAGCCTGTCCTTTAAAAACCAAAATCACAGGACTGTGCAACCAGACAGGTTCACCCAGGATTAGAGGCCACCTAAAACCTATAAGAATGCCTAGCATTTGGTGGAGGACAGCCGTTTATCAAAAATCAGGGTGTATTTTCCCTGTGCTGCGTTCCATGCAACACTAGTTCCAAGAAAAGGGATGGTGAGGGGGCATTTCCTATCACCAAATATATTTGGAAAATACTCCATGCTGTATCTTCATTTAGGAAATTCACACTGCATGTTAACATATTAAAAGTTCCGAAAAGTCCTGCAATAAAAAGAAACTTTTATACTAGGGTATCTTTCCAAATTATTTAACGAGGACTGTTTCTTCATAGAGCACCCATTACCTCCTTTTAGAACACACACAGTTGGAAATGCTATCCTAGATGCTTGAGAAATCTCTTATTTTGCATTCTATATAAATATAAACTTCACATCTGTTGGGATAACCATTGGTGTTTATCATTATTACTACTTCTGGAATTACTACTTCTTGATTTTTGAGTGAATTCCCTTTTGATTGAAAAATGCATAATTTATTCCAATGCAGGGCCAAGGAAGATCTGTCTGGGAACATTCTATTGTCTTATTTTCTGATTTTTTTGTCAGTGTGGTTTGAAGGCTATTATTTGCATCTAAACTATTTCTCCTCTTTCAGCTGGAAGGTAATGCAAAGTTCAAATGATTCATTCATTCATCATTTATTCACTATAAACTTATTAAGCCTTGACTACATGCCAGGACTGTGCTAGACACTTTATATATAGTATTTCAAGCTCTCATAACATTGAAAGGAACTGTAATTATACCCATTTCACAGGTGTGAAACTGAGGCTACCTGAGACTGAGTTACTCAAGACCACACAGGGGCCAGAATGGGAACTTCATGGCTTGCCTGTTCTAGGCGCCTACACGCTCCTTCTCTATCCTATGTCATAGCGTGCTCTCCGTTATCACCTGACCTGCATTTTGGACTTGCATGGGTTTCAATTTGGTGTCCCCAGTTGGAATCAAATATTTCTGACTCTGGAAATAAATACTGTTAACCAATGGCTCATGCACAGTATAAATGAGTCCCCGTCACTAAGGAGGTACCAGGAAGGAGGTGGGAGAGCAAGCAGCAGATTCTGGCCTCACAGAGGCTCATGACTGCTCCACCTGAACTAAATCAGGGCCTGGCAGGTGAACAACTAAGCAGAGCACCCAGGTGCCTGGATAAGGCATGCCTAGGGAAATAGCAAGCTGCCTCTCAGCCCCAGTCTATTGCAGGCCTATTGGGACAAGCTGATTGTTCAGGAGAAATCTCTGTGAAACCTACCAAGTTTTAATCATTGGCAACTGGAGCGCGTTGAATAATGTCCTCCAAAAATTTGTGTCCACCTGGAAACTCAGGTCTTTGCAGACGAAGGATTGAGATGAGACCATACTGAATTGAGGTGGCCCCCAAATCCAGTAACAGTGTCCTTGTAAGAAACATACTTTTCTAGTGTTAATATGATTTAATAAACGGCCACTTCAAAGATCTGCTGAGAATCCCCCTCCTCCTCCAAGAAGGTTCCCTGGACTCCCCAGGTGAAATTCATCTCTTCTTCTTCTATGTTCCCATGGCACTTTGTTCAGTCTCTGCTCAAGCAGTTGGCCCTGTCTCCTGATTCTAAAGTGATTTCTGTGTTCAACTCTCTCCCACTGGCCAAGGCATCCCTGGAAGACCAACCGTCATCTGGCTTGGGGTCCCCTTGAGCTCCTGACCCAGGACTGAATTCCTACTTGTTACATTGAATGTGTGTATTGGGTTTTATTTAGCTCCATCACCCTGAATTTGATACAGTAGTCTAGTGAATGCTTCGTCTGACAATTACCAGGTTTCTGTGAATTGTGTTGTGTGGGTGGAGATTACAGCAATGAGGTTGTCCTCGGGCAGGGTCACAGTTCATAAAACCCTAACCCTTCCACCCCAGATTGAACATCATGCCCAACAGATAAGCTCAGGTCCTTCCTCTGGCCCAGGTCCAAAAAATAACTAGGGACCAGCTCTAAAAACAACTGTAAGTGGTTACCTCCTCCCCTAGGAAAGCAGGTTCAACAACCCTCTTTCAGAGGGGGTAAAAAAAAATAATAATAAAAATTAAAATTAAAAAATCAGAAGTTTTTGGGGCGCCTATGTGGCTCAGTCAGTTAAGCATCTGACTTCGGCTCAGGTCACGATCTCACAGTTCATGGGTTCAAGCCCCGCGTCAGGCTCTGTGCTGAAAGCTCAGAGCCTGGAGCCTGCTTCTCTGTCTCCCTCTTTCTGCCCCTCTCTGGCTCATGCTTGTCTCTCTCTCTCTCTCTCTCTCTCTCAGAAATAAACATAAAAAAAATTTTTTTTTTAAAAAAACAGAAGTTTTCCCCTTACAGAGTGGCTATGCCAAGTGGATGTTTGGTCATTTGCAAGCAGGTGACTTTTTTTTAATTTGACTTTGCTGGTGCCTCCAGCAAATTAGAGCCACAATTACACTGTAATTTAACAGGATTAGTCATGCACACACATCCTGTGCACACACTTCTCATTCCCCTGTTAAAGGAAGCACAGGCCTGAGGCTGCTAGGAGAGTTCAGAGAATTACCTCTTCATCTCCTTGGACCCCTCAAACACAAAGTAACAGATATAATACAGGACATACAGTTAAAGTTGAATTTCAGATAACCAACAAATAATTTTAACGGAAGTATAGCCATGCAATATTGGAGATGTACTAAAAAAATGTGTTCAAATTGAACTAGGTTGTCCTTTTACTTAATAAAAATGATACTTCCCAGGCAGGATCTAAAAAAATCTAAGGCTCGGGATCCCTGAACTGCTTCCGGAGAAGGTCCTTCTAAATGATAGGAAGATCAGAGAAACAATATGAAATCATCTCAGCTATTTGGAGTTCACAAATGACCAAATACATGGCATAAAAAACCTGATCAGACACTCAATGCAACTTACATGCAATGTTTTTCAAGGGTATAATAGCCTGGATAAAACCCATTAGCACACTTAAATTAATTCTGTACTCAGCATAGTAACACATCCACTCTCCCTTACTTGTTCGTCCCAGGGGAAATACTTGACCACTTCTGCCAGTCACCTGCTTGAATGCCCGGGTATACCGACTGTGTGACAATTATTGATTTTTGATGAATGACATAGCTCTCTCTTCTGGGCTATTACCCCTTTGTTTTCAAACCTTACTTAATTGTTCGATGATTTCTGACTTTTTTTTTTCCTTGCCAGAGAAATAAATGCAAAGTGTTTATTCTCCAAAGGCCATAAACAGAGCTTGCAGGTCTGGTTTCTATGACAACCCCACTTGATACAGCAAACCTAGATTATCTCTAATGACAGACATGAAGTTTAAATTGCACATTCTGAACAAACAGTGCTCCGCTGACCTTTTATTGAAAACTGGAATACAGGGTGATTAGCATAATGTGTTATATAAAAAGGAAAAACGTGTATGTGTGGGCATTATGCACTGGCGATTAGCCGCACCGCTAGTCTTTAACAAACTGCTTGCCAGGATGGAGAGCTGGGGAAATTAAGATTTGCCATCTATCATTTTCAAATTCAGTAAAGTCTACAGCAGTAATTGCACTAAACAGTTTTCAAATAACACATGCTGCTGTTTCTCTTACTTATTCAATTGAGTCTTTTAGCAGGGGAGTAAGAACGGAGAGGAAATTTTTACCCATTGTACCAAAAAAATAATAACGGGTGCCTCCAATAGCTCTTCTGAAATAATCTCTCTCAATCCCCTAACGTAATTCCTAAAGGAAGCCTGGGGTCTTTCGTATCCTGGCAGCGACCGCCTAGAAACTGCTCGGTAGTGGTGAGGTACAGTGGGGGTCCTGAGTTGGTTAACCAGAGAAGGGCTTAATAACAGAAACCAAGTCCTATGCTTTCATTGACCACAAAATGACCAAGGACTGGAGAGTTTGGGCTCTGGAGAAAACCACAGCTTCAAATCCTGGCTTTGTCTCCTACCTCCTTGTGACCTTGGGGAGATTAACCTCCAAGACATGGTTTCCCTTTCTAAATGGCGAGAGTTACATACAATGGGAATTGGGTCTCAGGATAGGACCTGCCTCATAGGGTCACTGTGAGGGTTATAAAAGCAATACCCAGTAGCTGGCAGGGCCAGCCCACAATGACGGCTTGCCGCCTTCATGCTTGGGGTTCAGGTTCGGTCTTCTACCTCCGTGGCAGTGTGTTCATGACAGGACTTCCCTCAAAGAGTGCTTTTGAGCTCTGACAAGGCACTCTAGAGCACATAAACAGCATTCACTTCTTCCTTTGACCACATCCACTGAGCAGTGGCCATGCAGGGACAAAAGGTCCAACAGACGCTGGCACCCACTCTTTTAGCCGTGGGACTCTGTGTACGTCTTTCAATCTCTGGGAAGTAATCTTTAGGTCACTGGATCCCCGTAACAACCCTGACTGAAGGAGGTCATTCTCATCATCCTCATTTCACAGATGTGAACCTGAGGCTCCCAGCAACAGAAAGGCAGCTGAGGGGGCTGTATGGACTTTGTCATAGCTGTGACAACTATGAGTGACAACTGGGAGTTGTCAGAACGCCTGCCCCAGATGCGCTCACTGGACCCCCACCTTACAAGGCAGGTATCATAGCGACCCAGGTGTCTTCAGCCACCCTGCAAGTGGGGACCATCTGTGGGCTCGTGACCACTGAGCCTGCATCTTGCCAGTTCACGTACGCCATCCTCACAATCTCAGCTCCACTCTGAACCTCTGCCCGAGGCCTCCCTGGTACTCCCAGGGCTACCGTGGGTTCAGGCTCAAGCTACCACCCTTATCCACTCTGGCCTCCTCACTGCTGCCCCCAAGCCATTTGGGGGAACATGTCTCATGCTGCCCCTTGCGCTGGTGTTCAGACACTGCCTCCAAGACCACAAAACCCATGAGGTGCCAGCCAGCCGCATTTCCTTCCCGCTCTGTATTCCAGGCTCAAATGGTGCAGGGGTCCTTCCAGACAAAGTCCCACTTTGTCCCCAGGGCCTCCAAGGAGCGCTGCTTGAGCGCCGTGTTTTGTGAAAGCAGCTACTCTGTTTCCAGAGCTTCTAGAGAGGCTCAAAGCCAGTCCTGAGGGCAGACAGACATTGCCCCCCTTCCCCAGTGCCCCTCTCAGCCCCAGGCACGCTGCACCCAAATCTTGTTCCTCCTCCTTGGGCCGAATAGAGAGTATCCTTCATGCATATATATTTTTAGTTTCCTGCCTTTCTAATCACCTCAAATCCAAACAGCCCCTGGGCCGCAAGACTCGATGGCTACACTATTACTGTCCCCGTTTCCCAAAGGAGACACTGGCCTCAGGAGGCCAGGTGGCTTGCCAGAGGTCACACCAAACTCATAAAGGGTACCACCAAGGCCTGAACCTCATGCGGCTGACACCAAACCCAAATCCAATGCCTTCCCAACCTGTCCCTCAATTCCGGTCAGAGGTGAAGGGTCTGAATTTCACACGAATTGCACAAACCTCCAGTGTTTTCAGTCTCCAACCACGAGTACTTGTACAGTTGTGGTTTCCTTTTAAGGCCAGGGTCTTCCTGGCTTCATTAATTGATTATCTTTCAGAACATAACTGCAAACGGGACCCTAGGGAGTGGATCTGCAAACTGTTTAACTGTTAGAGAGCAGCTGCAGGTCAACAAACACACTGCCAAACAGGCTGTCGTCCACGGTGTCTTTGGTTGGGCCAGGGCGGGTGTCTTGGGCCCAGCCTCTTCCTACACGGTGAGCTCCCTATCTCCTCCTCCCTCGTGTCAACTGAGACACCTACCCCCCCCTCCCCCAGCCAGTGCCTTCCTAGGTAACTCAGGTGCTCCCAACTTCTGTGAGAAACTGTACTTCCTTCCCCGGAGCAAACCCTCCTCACCCCTGAGAAAACACCAGCTTTCTCCAAGAAGTTGGGGCAAACTGCATTCTGCCTTTGGCACAGGTTTCCCAGCTAGAATCCAGGTGTGGGCAACCACAGCCCCAGACCAGGCATACCTGGAGCACAACGGTTCCGTGAACTGGCACACATACAGGATGCCCTGGAGACTCAAGGCCCTTGAAAAGAAGCCATAGCCGTCCTTCCCGGAGCGACAGAGAACACAGGTCTGGTGTCTGCTCTAGCATTTGGCAGCAGATGTAAGTGGAGGCCTGGCCTGAGAGAGCACGGACCTGGGAGGGAGAAGAGGATGTTTGTTCTCCCTTCCTGGGACCAAACTCAACCAAAACCCCTGCATTCCAAACAGAGCATGGCAAGGGAAAACACAAACCTGACACTAGAGAAACCTGACAGGCAGCACCGAAACCGGTGACCCCCTGGGAGACAGCGGCAGCACGAAGTCATGCTGGTATCCTGCATCCTTGGGCAGCTTTCGCCCCTGTGGTGTTCTTCCCCAAATCCATCACCCTCAGTGTACTCCTGAGAAAATATCAGGTAAACTCAACTTGAGGGACATTCTATGGAATATCTGCCCACATCTCTTCAAAAGTGTCTGGGCAATGAAAGGCAGGGAAAGATGGAGAAAAGTGTCTCCAATCAGAGACACACGATGATTTAGAATAAGATAAGGAAACATGACAGCTAAAGGCCAGGGAGGATCTTAGATTCAATCCTGGAGCAGAAAACGAACATCAGTGGGAAAAAAATGGGGAGATGTGAATGAAGTGGGTGGTTTAGTTAACTGTAACAGTGACATTAGCTTATCAGTTTGGATAATTGCACAAGGAGTGTGTTACCATGAAAGCAGAGGAGAGTGTACAGAAAAGTTGTATTATCTCTGCAACTCTTAGGTAAACCTAAAATTCTTTCAAAACAAAAAGGTTTAAAACAAATGCCCCAAAATATGTATTTTTTAAAAAGCCTTGCCTTCTCTTAACAGTGCTTCAGGGCAGACATCTGACAGCCTGGGCTCCACAAGAGATTCATCAAAAAGGTCTTTCCTCTCCCCATGCCCTTGGCCCCTTGCCTTCGTCTCTCAGGTGTTCTGTTCTTTGTCCCTGTCTACCCAACCCGCCCATAATCATCTGTTGTTTCCACCTCCCTGTCCCTCTTCCACAGGGAATAGATCCCATCTTTGGGAGGAGAAAGGATGTCAGACCATTTAGTTCTGAAGCTGAGACATCCCCCAGGACCAGTCCTGGCCAGTCAGCTCACTCCCTGCCATGGCCATCGGAGTTGGTTCAGACACTGGTCCTTTACTCAGTAGGGTCAGGGCTTGGGCTTTTCCTAAAATTATCTGAAAAGAGGCACTCTTACTATTGAGATTACTCAGCTAATAGAATATAAACCTGGGGCTAGGGCAGGGGGAGCCATGTGGAGAACACCCCCCACCCTTCCAGAACAAAGCCAACAGCAAGGAAAGCAGAGGAGTGATGGAGACATCTGATGGCTTCATCTGAGCCCCTGGACCCAGCCATGCCTCAAGCTAGTGTCACCAACAGAACATCTCAGTTCCATAAGCCAACATTTCCCCCGTGTGGGGAGGGGGGAGGGAGGGAGAGAGAGAGAGAGAGAGAGAGAGAATATCTCAGGCGGGCTCCATGCTGAGACATGGGGCTCAATCCCATGACCCTGGGATCATGACCTGAACTGAAATCAACAGTCAGACGCTCAACAACTGAGCCACCCAGGAGCCCTCCCCCTTGTCGTTTAAGCTACTTAGAATGTAGTTTCTGTGACTCACAACTTCCAAAACTGAGCATTCCTGGGTGGCAAGCTCTGTCAGTCTCTCCTCCCTTTCCCACAGGTTCACACTCCCCTTCCACCAAGCCCTGGCACCAACCGCATGTGAAGCAGGAGAGAGAGATGGACTGGTTCCAGCCAGCCCTCTGGGGCCTGACCTAACATAGATGTTTGGGTTTCCTCTGAAGCAGACCCTGAGATGAGGATTCAAGTGTGGGAATTGGTTTGGGAGGTGGCCCCAGGGATCACAGGTAGGGGAGTAAAGAAATGGGACAGGGAAGGCATGTCCCTGAGCGAGTTATGGCCATCAGTAACCGGGGCCCAATCCCACTGAGGATCTCTGCGAGAGGGGCTAGACCCTTACCCACCCACGGGCCAGGGAAGCTAGAGGTTTACATACCAAATCTCATCTGCCCTGGGTTAGGGATGCTCCTGGAGACACAAGTTAATTAGCATTTCTGGCTGCCCACACACATTGCGAGCACACACTCAGGCCAAGAAGCAGGTGCCTCCAGGACTGATCAGTGTTCATGGAAAAGTGAGTGCCCAGGGAGGCGGACACATCTGCCAACCGCATCAGGGGGACAGGGCTCCTGCTCAGTTTTCCAGCCTGGGCTATCCCCCTGGGCTCCCGTCCCCCATTCCCAGGCCCTGTGCTCTGCTTTCCTGTCAACACCCCAGATCTCCAGTGACCATCACTTGGGACCACGCCCTGTAGACACAGGCACACTCTGTCCAGGGCTTCCGTGTTCCAGGAGTTCTGGCCCCACCCCCGCTGGAAGGGAAGGGGTACCCTGTCCTCTAAGTGCCAACCTGGTGTTGCTTGGCTCTCTGAGCCCATAGCACCTGGCCCTTCTCCTCATTCAGACGCCTCTGTCTCTAGCTCCCTTCCCTTCTTCCATAGGACACCCCCTCACCAGAGTCCCTCACCCCCATATTCCTGCAGCTCCTGAAATCCCACCTCCTCCATGACACTTTCCATTTTATCCTCCTTGGAGAAAAGCAAATCAATTGGAAAGGACAGTTTATTTACAAATGGTGCTATAGCCCACGTGGCTCTTTCTGGAAGAAAGTACCAGTGGATGCCTACCTGAAACTATTTGCAAAAAATAAGTTGGTTACAGCAGCCCTAGGAAACTAATACAGAGTTGAACTAATTTTTCAGTTTTAAGTTTGAAAACATCAACTCAATCACAATGACATGAACTGTGTCCCAGTCATTTTGGTGGAGGGGTAGGTTCCCAAAGCATTTCCTGGAACTATGGGATGTAGATGGGTGTAACATGGGACAAGGGTTCCCTGATCAGGGAAACCCTGGCCTAAACAAAGTTACAAGGACTTCTTAACTGCAGGACTTCTCAGGGCCTTTCCCGTGCTAATGCCTTGTGAGTGCTCAGGAGGGATACAGGAGTGGGCTCCCACATTTATGTGACCACAGAATCCTCTTCCAAGAGCCTCTGGAGGGGCTTGTTTCTAGAGGATGCAGTTTCCAAAACAGCACGAGAGAAAAGGAATATCCAGACACATTTGCCTCCCTGTGGAGTGAGCTCAGGGTCGAATTAGGGAGCATAGACGTTGCAGGCTGTTATAGCTACAGATCTGTGACCATGAGTGTCACTTTGAGTCTCATTTCACAGCTGTGTTCCAAGCATCTCCTGTCCCATTCCCCTCACTCCTATGCACACGCGCGCGCACACACACACACGCTCACACTTTATTTGCTGCCCTCCGTGGCAAATGCTCTTTTTGGTTCTATCTGAATGATTTTCTTGTCACCCATCCCCTGACCTCCAGCCCCACCTCCACAACTCCCCCCCCTCAAACACTACCCCCACCTCATCAGTTGGCAATTAACCTTGGTTTGATGGGGGAAATGATCTGGCTCCTCAAAAAAGGAAAGCGATTTCCAAGCACTGAGTCATTCACCTCAGGGAGTGGTGCTGGGCCAGGGGTGGGGGGTAGGGAAGAAGTAGGTCAGCCCGGGGCAGAGCCTCCCCACCCCAGGCTGCAAATCACCGGGCAGAGTCAGGACAGCTCACTGGCAGCAGGGCTGTTCTGAGGGCTGTGTGTGTTGTTATTTAAGCTGCACTCCAACCCTACAAACATGAACTAGGGGAGCGCCTGGGTGGCTCAGTCGGTTAAGCAGCCGACTTCGGCTCAGGTCATGATCTCGCGGTCCGTGAGTTCGAGCCCCGCGTCGGGCTCTGTGCTGACAGCTCAGAGCCTGGAGCCTGTTTCGGATTCCGTGTCTCCCTCTCTCTGACCCTACCCTGTTCATGCTCTGTCTTTCCCTGTCTCAAAATAAATAAAATTTAAAAAAAGTTAAAAAAAATTGAAAAAAAAAAAAAAAGATGAACTAGGATCCTCTGCGTTTTCCAGATGAGAAACCGAAGCAAGCAGGCTACACTGCTGACAGGAAACGAACTGATAACCCCAGACGTGGCAGCAAGAGACAGGAGCGAACCATTCAGTCATTCATCAAACATTCGGTGAGCTGCCCCTACCCTCGAGATGCTTGCACTGGAGGAGGAGACAGACAAGAAGAGCCCCAAATAGAACAGTGGGTGGCCAACAGTCTGCTGGGAGGAAGCCCAGGATGCCATGGGAGCACCAGAAGAGCCACCCAGGCTGGACTCTAGCGGGGGGTGGGGGGGGGGGGGGGGGGGGCAGTAGGGAAGACTTCCTGGAGGCAGCAGTCACTGAGCCAGGTCCTGAAAATGAGTAGGGCAGGGGGTTGCAGGGCATTCCAGCCAAGGAGGCATATGTGTGGCAGATTAGAAGCCAGAAGACAGCGAGGGCCTCAGAAGGAAAAGGAGGGACAAGAAAACACTAAAACCAGCTCTATCCAAGGAGGCTCTCTGACCCACAGCCACACTTCAAGTTGCAAAAGCTGGGTTCAAATTCTGACTCCACCTATCTCTAGCTATGTGACCTTGGGCAAACAACGCCTCTGGGCCTCAGCTTACATATCTGGACCATGTAGAAAGGAACAGGACCTTCCACAGAGGAAGGATCGCATACTAGGTAGCATCACTCTCATCCATCCGAAGTCAGACCAGCACAAGGCTACACTCAACCCTGCGGACAGGGGCCAAAGAACCACACCGGGGGGCCTGGGGCTCCCACAAAGGAGAAGAATAAGTCTTCAAGCCAATGGGCCCCCAGCAAAACCCACCCTCCCACCACTGGTCCAAACCTTCAGGAAGCTTCTTCCTTCCCAAGATGAGGCTCTGTCAAGAAATTCCACTAAAATTCCAAGAAAGTTTGCTTTGAGCTTCTCCCAGTCCTAAACAAAAACACCACACAAAGGAAAGCCTGGAGCTGGTCTATTTTCTCCCCATGATAAAGCCGGCCTGGCATGGAAAAATACCACAACGCCCCCCCTCTTCCTCAGGCCAGTTGTGGCCCTGGGCAAGATGGCGGGAGGTATACGTGGAGTCCCCCAGCTATGGAGACACCGGGCTGCACAGGGAGAAGGCAGAAGGAGCTATGACAAGTGGTATCCTCTCCCCCAGGCTTGGGGATTTGGAAAGGATGCAGTGGATTCAGCCCATTAAAAATAACCAGACAGATCCACAAGCTGGAGCTACCTGTACCTGGATCACTTCCCATGAAGAGTCGTGGAAATCTTCCCAGGAAACTTTTCAAGTGGTCATTTGACCTTCCCAGGCTAGTGCCTGAATCCTTAGAAACAGGATCCCAGAGCTGGTTTTCTGCCACCCTGAGTCTAATGCTGGAGTGACTGCTCCTTGACACTTGGTCTCGCTGTTTTCTGACTTCAGATGCTGTCACATGGCTTTCAGATGAACATGGGCCACCACAGGAAGAAAGCTGGTCTTATTCTGATCTATACAATACTGGTGTTCCAGCTTCCACCTACCCATTCCTTAAAACAACCCGGGTTACAATAAACTCATACAGAAGATACTTTGTCCTTTGTGGAAAAAAAAGTTTTAATCTTATTCATTTAAAAAAATAAAGTGACTCACCAACTCATGAATGCCACCAACTACATTCGCCATTTTGGACTCATGCCTTGCCTGTTAGAAGAGAAGGGTGGGGCGGCTGAGGGGAAAGGTGAGACATGTCCAATGGAGGCCAGGAGGACTGAGCCCCTGACCCCCTCACTCTGGCCTCTAACCCCTCAACAAGGGCAAGTTTGGGACAACAACCACAGGAAAGGCATCGGAAAGCAGAAGGAGAGAGAAAAGTGTTTCTGAAGAAATTCACACACCGCACGGAGAATATTCTTTCTGCCTTTGATATTCTTCAAGAGAAGGAGTCAGCATTTGAACTACCTTTAATTGCTTCTGAGGTGCCACACTACATTCCTTGAAAGCAGCTCCCCACAGAGACTGGGACCTGAGGGACCCTGTAATAATAACCCGGTTACCTCAAACTCAGCGTCTGACAGAGTAAATGCCAAATAAATGATCTTTCTTTTGGCTACTATTAATAATCTACTCAGACTGTTTGATCTGAGGAGGGAGATCCTCAAACACAAGCCTCAAAAGCCCTGGGTCCCTAGTCTCCTTCCCCACAGACACCCAGCTCAGCCTGTGCCTGTCACTTTTCCCTGAGGTTCCACACACCTGAAGTGGAGATACCCATGGAGAGGGGCGCCTGGGCAGCTCAGTCAGTTGAGCATCCAACTCTTGATTTTAGCTCAGGTCATGATCTCACAGTCTATGGGATGGAGCCCCTCGTGGGGCTCTGCGCTGACAGCACAGAACCTGCTCAGGATTCTCTCTCTGCCCCTCCCCTGCTCATATGCACACACACATACTCTCTAAATAAATTTATTAAAAAAAAAAAAAAAAAAAAAGATACCCATGGAGAAAGGTGTCTCCTGGCCAGGCCAGGATACCCACAAATGAATAGCCCATTAGACCCCTGGCACAAGTAGGCCCTGGGCAGCAGGGAAGGTTCCAGAATGCTGATGGATGGAGCCCAACTCTCCTCTGTCAGGAGTCCAGGTGCAGCCTCAAGCCATAGGATTCATCCCAGGAAACAGAAGGGACTTTGAGTGATTGCCACCCTGCTATTTATCCAAATAACCTAGAGACCCAGGACCAGCTGGTGACCGTTCAGAGAAATGCTGCCTTTTTCATCCAAGGGGGCTGCCTTGAGAATTCAGAAGAACTTCTCCTCTTGTGATACGCAGCTTGTGATACCGTGGGGCAACCCGTGTTTCTGGGACTTTGTTTGCATGTGTCTTTCCTGGAGGGTCTGTGAAGGCAGGTCTGCATTTAGGGACCATCTCATTTATGTGAGTCTTTGAGATTTATTGGGTTTTGTTCCAGGGGCTTTTATTGTGGGCACATTTCCCTCCAGAAAATATCCTAGCAGTTCCTGGGACTGTGAGCTGACGAGGTTCCCACCTCAGTTCCCACCCCGGTTGTGAACGACAAAAACACGCTTCACACGCAGAGGCGGCCCAGCAGCCCGAAGCCCCCGTTTTCCACTTTCAGGGACTGGTGACCCCTGGGGGAAACAGGTCACTTCGGCTGCCACTTTTTGTTTCTTGCCAAGCCCGTACAGAGCACCTCAGCACCGAGCTCACTGAATCCTCACAGAGGACCCCGAGAGGGTAGTGCTATTGCTATCCCCATCTTATAGGTGGAGAAACTGAGGCCCAGGGAGGCCGACCAGTTCTTCCAAGGCCACAGAACCATAGGAGAGTCGTACCACACTGTGGCTAGCTCCAGAGCCCGCAAGGCTCGATACAGCAAGAGACCGGAAGAAACCTGCTCCTGGCACGTCAGGACTGTGGCCTCCTGCCGGTGTGCATTGATGCCGTGTGGGGACAAAGAGCAGAGCACTGCCTGGGCCTCAGGAAACACCTGCCAGGTGGGACTCCTGCTAACAGCCTCCTGGCCACCTTCAGCTGCACAATCTCCAGGAACAGGAGGCTGGGTAGGAGGAGAGGTCTCCTCTGGTGTCCTCTCCTGCCTCCCAATACTCACCAGTGCAGGGCCCTGGCTCTCTCCCAGAAAACCAAAATCTCACTTCAAGGCAGTAACTGCTCCGGTGCCTCTCTTGGGGACAATTGTAACTTGGAGGGCCCGTAGCTCACACTTGGACCAGAGTACAAAAAAAACTAAGCAATACTTGCCCATCCTATTCAGCAGCTTACAAAGATTCTCTATGCCCCAGCTCCTGTAATCCTCCCAATAACCCTGTGTGGTGAGTGGGGCATGACAGATGATCCCTGTGTTACAGATGAAACAGCAGAGGCTCCAAGGGCTTTGCCTGACATCCTAAGATTTAGTGGAAGAACTGGCTCTGTGCCATCTTCTCTGCCCACAGATTGCCGGCTTTTTCTTCCACTCCTTACTGCTTTCCTCAGTGTTCCCGTGGGTCTGAGTGCTTGCCTTGAAATATTAATCTACAATCCAGTACCTTGGACAGAGCAACCACATACGGCCACACAGGTTGCACACTGCACAACTCCGGGGAGTACCATTCACGTGAAGTTCAATGTCCAGAGTTGTGCCCTGAACCCAGACCCCACACAGCCCTGGACCAGCATCTCTCCTCATTACAGAGCTCAATGTCCCCTGCCCTGGTCTTCAGGGCTCCTTCAGTTGGGGATGGCCTCATCAGTCTGGACAGACTATCACACTCAAAATCCTATTGGTCCCAACCTGTTGTCACTCTAAACCGGCCAGAGCACAACCCATGGGGACTGGCTGGAGAAGCCTGTGGGGCTTTATCAACGTAACTTGGTGGGAAATCTGCCTTCCACAGCCACAGTTACCTCTTGCCTGCCCGCCTGTCGGTTACACTTTCCAACACACCCCACAGGGCCATTATTCAGGGCCCACTGCATAAACATATGCACCGAATAAACCCAGCCTGAGTCCCCAGGAAGAGGACTTGAGGAGAGTACAGCACTGCCAACAGCTAATGAAATCCCAACCCTGGAATGGAACCAGGCTCGCACAGTGATTTATCCTGGCTCAGTTAGTTCTCTCGCATTACTGATCCAACAAGAGGCTCGTAACTATGCGCCTGTTAGCAAGAAGGAAAAAAAAAAAAAAAAACAGCCTTGCACACCCATCATTTGGAAGATGAGAAATTCAGCTTTGAGCCACAGGACGATCTCCCATTCCTTTACAGCTCCCAAAATGACCATCATTAACTGAACACGAACTATGTGTCAAGTGCTTTCTGAAATTCCTTCCATGCATCACCTTCCTTAGACTTTACAACATAGTGAGGTGAGTATTGCTACTGTGCCCATTTTAAAGATGGGAAATCAAAGGCATAAAGAAGGCTGGATGATCTTGCCTAAGACCACCGGGCAGGCTGACCACACAGACCCAGCTCTTGAGCCCCATGCTTTGGACACTCCCATTGTGAGTATGCATTTGTCCAGCCAGCATCTCCAGTGTGCCACCATTCTCCAGGTGCCAAGGCTAACAGACAGCAGAGTCCCTCACAGGCCTGCTGCTGGTGGAGGTCGGTGGGCGAGACAGCATTAACCACAAAGAGGACGTAAAATGCACCTGTGGAAACTGTCCAGGGAGGATGCAGGGCCAGCACAGTACGTTAAATCAGGGACCTTTGGGTCTCGGGGGAGAGAGGTCCAGGAAGGTTTCTCTGAGGAACCAGTGAGAGCTGAGTGATGCTTAAAGGGAAGTGAGGAGGAGCAGAGAAAGAGCAAGGTCAGACTCCACTTGCACGGAGTTGCAAGAACCTGGAAAAAGGCCAGTGTACAAAACAGGAATACTCACTGGAAGATTCCAATTATATAAAATCCTACGAAGAGGTAATCTATAGTGGCAGTGGTTGCCTGGGCTGGGAGGTGGGGCAGGGAGACAGATTACCAAGGGTGACTGACCTGTTCATTATCTTGATGGTGGTGACAGCTGCATCAGTGTATACATATGTCAAAACTCATCAAATTGCACAACATCTAGCTTACTCTGTGTCCATTATAATGGCCCAGTAAAGCTGTTAAGAAATGAATATACGGAAAGCCAGTGTGGCAGGTGCACGTGGAGGGAAGGATGGGAAATGTGGCTGGAGGCCCAGGAGGGGCCCGCTCAGTTAGCCTTCACCTCTGAGGTCTGGGGTCCTATTCTGAGGCACTGGTGATTAGGACGTCTAAATCTGTGGGGGCCCCAATTCAACCCACAGCGGGCAGTCCGAGGAGTAAAGGGTAACTGAGCAACACGGAGGACAGGAGGACAGCAGGTCAGAGGCCCAAGTTGGAATTCTGTTCTGCCACCTCCCCAGAGAGTCCTGGCCGCCACACAACCTCTCAGAGCCTATTTTCTCACCTGTAAAATGGGGATTATGACCCACGTTTTGCCTTGCCACCAAGACTGTCCAAGGACCAAAGAAAAGGATCAGCGGAAGTGCATGAGGGCAGCCCTGTCTGCAGCTGGGGGTCCTGGAGAAGCTCTCTGTACTGTTCAACAGCTTATGAAGGGGCTCCTGAGGCCACCGTATATACCCACTCACCACCCCCAGACACACAGGACGCAGAGAGAAGGCAAGGTCCCTGCCCACGCGTTCCCACCCATGAGCACTGCCACGCCATGTGGCATAGTGATATGTGTGACAGGGTACGCCCAGGGCCATAAGGGTACACACACCAGCCGCCTTGGCCTGGTACCGTCACGGAGGGCTCCTCTCCGGCACCTGGATGGAGACACCAAAATAATGCCCCCCCCCAATATGTCCATACCTTAATCCCCTGGAATCTGTGATGACCTTACATGGCCACAGGACTTACAAATGTGAATAAGGTTAAGGATCTGCAGATGGTGAGACCATCCTGGATTACCTGGAAGGGCCCAATCTAGTCACGTGATTCCTTAAAACAAGAGGTGGCAGGGGCACCTGGGTGGTTTGGGTGGTTCAGTCGGTGGAGTATCCAACTCCTGATTTTGGCTCAGGTCATGATCTCCTGGTTCACGGGATCGAGCCCCACAGCAGGCTCTGTGCTGTCAGCACAGAATTCTCTCTCTCAAAACAAATAAACTTAAAAAAAAAAAAAAAAAGGTGGGAGAGGGCAGAGTGAGTCAGAGAAGAGAGGAAGGAAGGAGAGGTATGAAGTGTAAGAGACTCAACCCACTGGCCTCGAAGATGGAGGAAAGGGCCACAAATCAAATAATGCAGGCACCCTTTAGAAGCTGGACCAGGAAACAGATCATCCCCAGAGCCTCCAGAAGGAACACAGCAGTGCCCACACTTTGATTTTAGCCCAGTGACACTTGTGCCAAACACTGACCCACAAAACCACAAGAAAGTAAACCTATGTGGTTTTAAGCCACTACATTTGTGATGGGTTACAGCACCCAGTACATGGGTGAGAATGTACACTTTGGTCCCCCAGAAGGGGATGAGCTCAGGCAGGAGCCTAAAGAAGAAGTGTGAGGTTTACCGTCAGAAGTGCTGACCTCGGTCCCCACCCTTCCAATGAGTGGACCTTAAGCAAGGTCAAAGTTCCTCCTCGGGTCCCTGCCCAGTGAGTGAGGAGCTCATCAAAACCACACTGCAGGAGTACTGGGCTCATGGTAGAGGCATCCTCTGGTACTCTGAGCCACGGTTACTGGTCTGGGGCTGGGTCACGAGCAAAGGGACCCTGGTGACAGCCCAGCTGTGCTGTCAGGTCCAGTCGGGACCTCACTTTGCTAATGAGAAACATGAAGGACAAAGGATACTTGTCTAGGGTCCCCAGGAAGTTAGAGGCCAAAGCTGGAGGGAACCAAGGTCTTCTATCAGCAGATGGGGAACGCTGCATCCCTGGGACGAGGCTCCTGGCATCACAGCCTGTCCTTCTACCTAAGCGTGGATCTCAAACCCCACAAGAACGCTTCATCCTGCACTCACACCCTCTGGAGACGTGGCTCAGAGGCGGTTCAAAGCCCCACTGGCGCCCCACAGTGGCTCACCCCAAGGAACCCTCCTGCAGCTGCTAGACAGTGCTTAGACAACAGCCAAGGCCTCCAACCAAGCAGTCACTCATTCCCAGTCCAGGTTTGAGAGGCTGGTCCTGCAAGGATTCATTTCCACCCTCTAACCAGGAGGGAGTAAGCAGGTACAGCTGGGGATCTGAACATCAGGACTTCTGGACAGGCAGCAAGCTCCAAGTTGGCTCCATGCTAGAAGTGAAGGGAAATGACAAGCACAGGAGCTCAAAGATCCAGCTTCCTAGTTAAAGGCATCTTTCAGGTCTCAGAAAACTCACTGAACATTTCCAATGCATCTACTCACAGGATCCTCCCCACACAGTGGGTTGGTGAAGCCTCCCCGGGGGTCAGCCGTTGGCCATGACATTACTTGAGGTGGGCTTTGCAAAAAGGGTATTTTAAAATAGTATCATTCCCAGCATCAGGTGGGGGCCAAACAAATGGGGCCAAGGTGCCACAGGAGTACGGCTGAGGGAATCCGTCACCTGGGCCATTTCATAAGACATTGGATAATGTGAAGAATCACTCAAGAGGGCTTCTCCGCTCTTTTCTCCGAGCGCCAGGATATTTTATCGTCATCATGTGAAGGTCCATTAGCAACAGTCCTGGAAAATGGCTCTTTCAAGGTCAGGGAGGTACAAGCAAAGGAACAGAAGGAGCAATCGCTCCAAATGCGGGACTGTTCAAATGTTTTACATTTAGAGAAAGGGAGGCATCCAGTCGGAAAGAAAGCCACACACGGAGTTCTGGGACTGGTGCATTTTCTGATTGAACAGGAGCAGTAGGATTGTGAAAACAGGCCTCTGTGTACTAGACATTACTCAGATGCAACTATGGGCAAGGATCCATGGAAACCCTACTAGGGGGATGTCTTCCTGGCCTCCCCCGTCCTGCCCTGCGTGCCTTGACTTCCAGCTGGGCTCATCGCGTGGAGGTCCCAGCAAGAGCCAGAGGGTGGCAGGACGGGTAGTCAGAGAATGAAGTCCTCAGCTACAGAAGAGCAGTGCACAATCCCCCACCCTCAGGCCAACAGCTCCAGACGAGGTGGGCTGCTCCACTCCAGGCTCTGATACCACTAGCTGGCCTTGACCTTCTAGCCAGGAGTGGTGAGCACCCCATCCCAGGGGGATTTCTTTCTTCCCCATACTACTCTGTGAGTAGTCCCTAAGTGCAGGGACCTCGGGGACCCCATTGGGGGCCTCCTCTATTCCCTGCCAAGGCCTAAGTGACCTTTCTACCCTCTCCAGAAATTCTCCCTGGACTACTCCAGTCTCCTCTTTTGAGCTGCTATAGACGCGATTGTTCTTTGGAGGCTTATCCGGTTTCCCGAGCCAATTTTGGACCTCCAGGGTAGTGACCAGAGTATGCACACCATTCACATCCGCACGGTGCCTGCAGACAGTTATCCGGTTTCGCTGGTCACACCTTTAGGAGAAAACCTCCTTTTTCCTGTCAAGTTCACGGAGCCTGAAAGTAGTAGCTAGGATGCCAGGCGGGGCCGGGACAAGCTCGGCAAAGAGAAAGAAGCATGAGTGACCAGAGGGGTGGCACCTCCCAAATTTGCCTCCCCAACATCCTACAGCCAACAACCTGCCCCCAGGCAAGAGGCAGGGCTCTCCTCGAGGTCTGGAGTGGAAGGAAATACATCTAGTGGGCAAATGTCTGTTGAAAGGCTATCCAGGCCACACTGAAATCCCACATCTGGGCCATAAACAAACCAGACCTAGATTCTGGCCTTGACCTTCAAGTTTCCACAGACCCAAAACCACCAATATGAGGAGGAGATTCAGAGTCAGCCTGAGCTGGCCAAATCTTGGTTTTACTACTTAGCACTTTGTGGGGGTCCCCAAAAGCAGACCATGACGAAGGGTGTGGGTACAGGTAGTTTGTCTGGGACATGGCTCCTGAAGCAGGGAGGTAGGGCAGGGAAGGGAGGAAGGCCAACAAGAGGTACATCAGGAAGTGCTGACTGCGGGGGCTCAACCCACAGGGAGCTCCCAGAGCTGTCCCACTGAGAGCGCAGAAGCCAGGCATTCATCTACCCTCCCCCTCCCCCCCCCCAAGTGGTTGGAGATCTGGGGAAGGCTCCACGGTGTCAGTTCCCCAGCACTTCATACTAGCTGTGCACACACCCCAGCCAGAGAGCAGCCTCGGAAAGAGACGCAGGAAGTCACCAGTGTGCAGGGACGGTCTGTAGGTGACTTCAGGGAGGGGCTGGAGCGCACACCCTCAGCCATTCCCTCCACCTCTCTGAGCCTGAGAAATGGGCACAAGTGTTGGAAAGGCTGAGCAGTAAGAAATGTCAGTTGTACTCTTGGCATGGTGCCTGGCACTTGGCAGGGTGGGGGTTCTAACAGCCTTGGGGTTCCAGAATTACAATGGTGTCACGTGCACATGTGCTGAGGAACACAGAGGTCCTGCAGGAGGATGCCACTTTGATGCCCGAGAGACATCCCAGAGGAGGTGTTTAAAGACTGGGTAGTATTTGATCAGCAGATAAAGAATCCGATTTGATAAGCCAACACTTCTTTCGTGGAATCACGCTTTACTTCTGGAAGGGACCTCAAAGGCAACGCAGTGATCCCTCCAGGGGAAAAGGGAGACAAAGCAGGGCCCCACAAGTGAGATAACTCCCGGGTTGTGGCCCCTCCTGCCCACCCCCCGCAGGTGGTCCCAGTGCCCTGGGGCACCATTAGTACAGGTGCCAGTTCTTGCAGGCCCAGCTGCCCAGGGCTGCCATCCAATTCTCTCAACATGCAAGAGCCTCACACAAATGCCCACTTACAGCTGTGATGATGCCAAGTATCAAACCCAGGAGAGGAAATGTCATATTGATGCCAGACTCGTGGTCCCTGAAATCTGCCGTGGGAGTCTCATTCTTCCGATTTAAATCCCTTTCTGTAAACATTCATTAAGGTTTTTAGGAGCCAGGCATTGAGGATCGAGTCCAGAGGGGAGACAAACCTAAGGCAATGACAATAATACCACAGAAGTGGGATGACCCAGAGAAGTTAAAAGTACTACGGGAAGGCAGGGAAGGGAACAATTAAGAGTGTCCGGGGGGCAGAGACACTGATGGCCAAGTTGGTTCTTAAAGGATGCATAGGAGTTTGCTAGGCAAGAGAAAAGCAGCTTGGGGGAGGCCATTCCAGGTGGAAGAAACAGCAGGAACAAAGGAGGGAGGCATGGAATGCTCATGCCCAGGTGAACAGCCCGGGGAACGCTTGGAGAAGTAGGCAGAGAGAACAGCTGTAGGCATCACCCCCAGCAGTTCCAGCTGTTTGTGGCCAGCACCTGTCCTGATGGGTACCTGTGCTCATACCAGCTGTTCAACAATTTGACCATCATACCTGTTTGGACAGGAACTGAAGCCCCAAACTATCAATAGAGGATCGATAGGATCTTATTTGTTTTTATTTGTTGTTTATTTTTAAGTTTTAATTAATTTGAGAGTGTGAACAGGGGAGGGGAAGAGAGCAGGAGAGAGAGAGAATCCCAAGCAGGTTCTGCAACTGTCAATGCAGAGCTCCAAATGAGACTAGAACTCACAAACCATGAAATCATGACCTGGGCCGAAATCAAGAGCCAGACGCTAAACTGACTGAGCCACACAGACGCCCCTGGTCTGATTTGTTTTTAAAGAAAACTCTCTCTTCGAGCTCAGGCAGGATGGGTGTGACTCTGCAGAAGGATGCAGGTGAGAGGCAGAGCCAGGCCCCTCCCCACCCCCAGGGCTTCACTCCCACGCTGCACTCAGATGCAGGCTGGGATCTCTGGAGAATCCACACACAGTTGTGATACAAGCCTGAGTCCCACACCACTCCTCGAACTAGAATCTCAGAGCTTAAGCTCTGGAAGGTCACTCGGAGACCACCCAGGTCATGTCCCTTGTTTCACAGATGAGTTACCAGAGATGAAATTAGAACTAATAACGCATTCAATCATTCGGCCCATATTGGAGTGCCCCTCTGTGCCAGGCACTGCCCTACACCTTAAGGACAGAGCAGGACATAGAGCAGCCAAGGCTCTTGCCCTTGCAAAGTTCACAGAGGAAACAGAAAATAAAATAATTCACATTGTGGGAGGTTTTATGAGGGAAACAGAACGATAGGACGCGGGGTTTGGCAAAGTACAACCTTCCAACCAAATCCTGCCCTTAGCCTCCTTGTATGCCAGCAAGCTAAGCACACTTTTATGCTTTTAAAAGGTTGTAACAAACAAACATGTGTGTCCAACAGAGACTGCACAGCCCACAAAGCCTGTAATTTTTGCTCCCTGGCACTGTATAAACTCTGCAAACCTCTATAGGGTTAGAGGGGGGGGGGGGGCGCTCTCTAATGAGCAAGATCTGGGTTCCTGCCTTATAATATGGCCTTTTCCTACTCCTCCACACCTGCTCTGGATAAGACACTGAAATAATTCATCAAAAGTTCACCAGAGTTGGCAACACGCGTGGAGCCAAGAGCCTGGCATTCTGGACACCTCCTTCCCCACCTGCTGCCTGGGGTCTTCCCCCAAGTAACCTGGTGCTCAACCTGGCCACAGCTGTGCCCGCCTCCTCCCCAACTGGCAGAAGGAGCCCCGGGGACACAACAATCTCTCCCATGGACCCCTCATTCCTCCAACGCCTGCCTGAACCACTCAGTCAAAAATAGAACCACGTGGATCCCTACTATTTCAAGACGCCTCCCTGGAAATCCAATACCCAGGAACTCTGAGTTTTTATTTCAAATACATTTCTCAGTCCACAGTGCATAGCTCAACGTCGCAAATCCTGTTGGTGGGCAACAAAGGGAGAAATGTTGGCGTCTGAACAAAATTAAATGTACCACTCTAGCTCTCTGGGAAAATCTTCTAGAATGCATTCCAGCAGCCATTGTGAATGGAAACCCACATGAAGCCAGAAGTATGCCACTCAGCAGCATTTGTGATATATTCCATGATATTTCTGTGCAAAATGGGACCCAAATTGTCTCAAAAAAAAAAAATGTTCAACACAGAGCCTTTCCACACACACCACCCCATCATCACCCTGGAAAGTTCCAAAAGGCCATTTTGTTTGCACTGAATTCGATGCCTCACAGAAAATAAATTACACGTGAACTGTTAAAGTAGCTATTCCCTAAAGTTAAGATAACTCACATGTCCACACAAAGCAATACAATACATTCTTACTATGGCAATGGTGAAAACATCTGATGAAAGACAATAGATTGAGCACATTCACCTGGGATTCCTCCCCGAATCCCATTAAAACATTAGTAAAGGGATTCTTTAAAGGAACCAACGCACAAGGACAAACAGAAGGAGAAACAGCAGAAACAGCATGTTGGAACCTGGAAAGCAGACGGATAAATTGTAACTGACAAGAGTAGAATAGAGAAAGCAGTCTCAAATTTATTTATGCCCCTGGCAGAAGGGGTGAGAGGGGGGCTGAAACCCGGAAGATCAGCTGAAAGCCTGCCCACCCAGCAGTTAGACCCTGATTACTTCTCCCACTCGTGCAATTGGGCAAACGTCCCTTCTGCCCCCAGAGAAGACTGGAGATTGAGTCACCGGGGACCGTAAACAGGACCACTATGCTGGGGGATATCAAGGAAGCAGGGGGAGGGAGGGCCTGTACCAAACCAGAAAATTAAATCAAAGCTTATATATTGCATATGGAGAACCGCAGTCTTCTTCCTCCGCTCAGATCTCAGAAGGCTAACAAAAATGCAGAAGACTGGAAAATTCTTCGTGGGTGGAATTCTCAACGGAAAAGAGCCCTGGGTGCTGACATACTTGTTTTGTGTCCTCCAAGGACAAATGATAGATGGGTAAAAAGGTGTGCCTTGCTTCTCTTACAGGAATACTTAATTTAGAATTAACTTCTGTCAGAGAAAACACAATTTCCTACACCGACTCTCTTATTGCCTGTAGTTTCTATTTCAGAGCAGGGGAAACAGTATACTGCATCTGACACATAGGATTAGCGGGGTAGGGAATCTACTTACGTTTCTGCTACTATTGCCATTCCAAGACAGCTGAACTGGATCACCCTGCAGCAGGATTCTCCACTTCACCTGCAATTAGACCTCCCTGGGGAGTTTTAAAAACAAACCAATCCCAGAGCCCAGCCTTCCAGAGATTCTGATTTAATTAGTCAGGGAGGGGTCAGGCATCACAGTTGTAAAAACTCCCCAGGTGATTGTCACGGGCAGAAGTTGAAAAACACAGCCTTTCAGTGAAGCTTGTGGTGGACAAGCCCACTCGTGTAATCATAGTATCTAACCCACTTACTAATGTCTACCTTTAAGTAATATGACTGGTCAGACCAGGGTCACCAGATAGCTGAGGAAAATCTCTAACAAGACAGACCAAAACAATCAAGTACAGTGGACCTTTAAACATACATGGGTTTGAATTCTGTGGGTCCACTAACATGCAGATTTTTTTTTAATTATTTTTTAACATTTATTTTTGAGAGAGAAAGAGAGAGAGACAGACAGAGTGAAGCCGGGGAGGGGCAGAGAGAGAGGGAGAAACAGAATCTGAAGCAGGCTCCAGGCTCTGAGCTGTCAGCACAGAGCCTGATGCAGGACTCGAATCCACGAACTGTGAGATCATGACCTGAGCCAAAGTCAGATGCTTAACTGACTGAGCCACCCAGGTGCCCCTGCAGATTTTTTTTTTTTTAATATAATACTGTAGATGTAGTTTCTCTTGTAATTAAGAACATTTTCTTTACCTTACTTTTTGTAAGAATACAGTATATAATACATATACAAAGGCTGTGTTAATCACCTGTTACCGGGAAGGCTTCTGGTCGACAGGCTATTAGGTCAGTTTTGGAGGAGTTAAAAGTTACACGTGGATTTTCAACTGTACAGTGTTGGAACCCGAACCCCTAATTGCTCAAGGGTCAATTGTATATAAAACAATTAGGAGGAAACAAACTATGCAGAAGAGAAAATCTTGCCATTTGCAACTATGTGGATGGAACTGGAGGGTATTCTGCTAAGTGAAATTAGTCAGAGAAAAACAAATATCATATGACTTCACTCATATAAGGAATTTAAGATACAAAACAGATGAACATAAGGGAAGGGAAGCAAAAATAATATAAAAACAGGGAAGGGGATAAAACATAAAAGACTCTTAAATATAGAGAACAGAGGGTTGCCAGAGGGGTTGTGGGAGGGGGGATGGGCTAAATGGGCAAGGGGCATTAAGGAATCCACTCCTGAAATCACTGTTGCACCATATGCTAACTATCTTGGATGTAAATTAAACAATTTTTAAAAAATTAAAAATAATCTATTTTAAAAAAATAAAAAATTGGGGAGCCTGGGTGGCTCAGTCAGTTAAGCGTCCGACTTCAGTTCAGGTCATGATCTCGCGGTCTGTGAGTTCGAGCCCCGCGTCGGGCTCTGTGCTGACGGCTCAGAGCCTGGAGCCTGCTTCGGATTCTGTGTCTCCCTCTCTCTGACCTGTTCATGCTCTGTCTCTTCCTGTCTCAAAAATAAATAAAAACGTTAAAAAAATTTTTTTTAAATAAATAAATAAATAATTAAAAGGTTACCCTGGGGTGGGGGAAAAAGAAGAGAAAATCTTTTGGGGGAAGGAGAGAATCATTAATTTCTCAGGGCTTAGATGCTGAAAGATGCAAAACATTAAATCCATGATATCTGAACAGGACACTATCATTTTTAAAAGAATACTTAGAACCATAATCTTAGGACAGTAGAAATAAAAGTCTCAAAGGTCTGGAAGTTGAAGATGAAAAAAACCTCCCCAAAAGCAGAGAGATAGAAGAAATAAAAATAGAAAGTTAGAGGAAAACTTCAAGAGATTCAGCATCAAAATCATAGGTATCCCAGAAAGAGAGAAGAGAGAAAAAAAAAAAAATTTCAAGGGCTCCTGGGTGGCTCAGGTGGTTGAGCATACCACTCTTGATTTCAGCTCAGGTCATGATCTAATGACTCATGGTATCGAGTCCCAAAGTCAGGCTCTGTGCTAACACTGAGGAGTCTGCTTAGGATTCTCTTTCTCTGCCCACCCCTGCTCATACTCACCCTCACTCTCTCTCTAAAGAAATAAACATTTTTTAAAAAATAAAGATAATCCAAGATGAATGCCCTGAGCTTCCAGATTAAAAAGGCTTTCTAAGTACCAGCATAATGGAGAAAACAAATCTAATTAAAGGCAAGGTGAAATTTAAATTTCACACAGGGAGAAGATTCCACAGGCTTCCAGAGAGAAAGAGGAAAAAGGTCTACATGCAGAAGATCATAAATTATAATGGTATGGAATTTCTCTCCATTAGAGGCTAGAAGACAACGGAACTCAAAACTCTGAAAAGTTATCTTCAATCTAGAATTTTGTTTCTGTCAATTCACTAACAGAATAGACATTCCCAGACTTGCAAGAATCAAGAATGTTCTCCCTCTTGTTACTGGAGTTGTTCCACCGAAATGAGGAAGAGGAAGACATGGAACCCAGGAAGCAAGGAGTCCAGCAGAGAGGAAAAAAAGGAAAATACCTAGAAAGATGTGAAGGAAGCTCCCAGAATGACTGCTGTCAAGCAGATCTGGACAGCAACTGACCCAGAGGAGAGGGGAGCTTTCCCAAGCTCCCTTGTAGCTAGGTGTGAACACGTGATCTTAGCCCCACCAACTGGGGATCCACGTGAGATTTCATTTCAAGAGAAATCAAAGAAGCAGGTGTCAGTGAAAATCACTGGGGGAAGATTGGGGGTGGGGGGAGGGACCTAATTTTCAGGAACAAGAGCAGGGAAGATAGGCATTCCTGACATCCAGCCCCTGCGGTCTGATAACGGACCCTGGCCGTGAGGTCTCCAAACCCAACTCTCCCTTAACCTGGATGGAAATCATGCAGCTGGTCAACATCCTGTAACGATCTCCTCTTCTAGCTAGAGTGCATTATTTTTGCAACTAAGCACGTGATGAATAAACCATGACCAAATATTTAGGGCTGAATTCATAAGTACACAAAAAAGTAAATCAAAAAAAGGCAATTATTAATTCCAAGTAAATAAAATGTAGAAGAAACAAATAACCACAGTTCATTACATGGGAACAATATTTAACCTTATAAATGAAAACACTGTAATCTCATATAAATTTATAAATGCGTTCAGAAGAGGGGGTAGAGGAAGTTAAGTATGCGTGTTAGGGTGGAACGTCTTTTAGTTTTTTATTGCTGTTGTAACAAATTAGTAGTTTAAGCCAATAAAGTCATTTAAAAACTACCCACTTATTTTCTTACCATTCTGGATGTCAAAAGTCTGAAATAGGTCTTACTAGGATAAAAAAATCAACATGTGCACAGGGCCGCATCCTTTCTGGAGGCTCTAGGAGAGAGTCTGTTTCCTGTTTCATTCAGGTTGTAGGTGGAATTCAGTTCTTTGCCATGGGTAGGGCTTAAGTCCCCATTTCCTTGCTGGCTGTCAGCTGAGGTCTGTTCTGGCTTCCGGAGTCTGCCCACAGTTCCCTGAATCTGGGCCCCCTTCCTGTATCTTCAAAGCCAGCAACAGAGGCTTTGACTCTCTGGCCTTTCCTTCCTTTGTAGTATTTGTGACCCACTCTGCTGCCTTTCAATTTTAAGGACTCAGGTGATTAGGTTGAGCCCACCCAGATACCCCAGGATAATCTCCCCATGTTAAGGTTCTTAACCTGAATCACATGGGCAAAAATCTCTTTTGCCATATAAGGTAACACATTCACAGGTTTGGGAGATTAAGGCATGGACATCTGGGGGCTGGGGACAGAGGAGGTTGAAATAGGTTAAATCTCCATCTTCCAGGAAGTCATCAGTGTCTAAAATAGAAACATCAAGAAAGTGCAGCATAAACACTAGAATACAGATGCTGAAACCAGAAGACATCTCTAGAAAAGCCGAAAAAATTACCACTGAGCAGGAAGATGGGGGGCAGGGATAGGGTTTTGCAGTTTTTACATTATAAGCCTCAGAGGGCACTATTTAATTTTTCATTTGTAACCATATACCTTGTTAAGCTGTGTGTACATTGCCTCCAGGATAGGAAACACACCTGTGTTCAGTCTAGTCTCAACTCAATACTTCTAACACTTCTGATCACTAAATATGGGGGGGGGGGCTGTGGGGGTGGTACCCATACCTCCAAGCAATTCTCTGACACAAGTTCAACCCCACAAAACAGCCCCCCATGCTTCAGACCCCATCCTAAATCCAAAAGTTGTTACCTGTTCTTCTGACCTATAGGCTGTAAATTACAAGTTCCCAACTAGAGTGACTCAGAACCCAGGAAACCCGTTTACTTCCTAGATAACCGGTTTGTCACAAAGTATACTGAAGGATACAAATGAACAGCCAGATAAAGAGATACATATGGCGAGGTCTGTCCCCAGCATAGAAGCCTCTGTCCGGATGGAGCCCCCATTTTAGCACATGGATGTGTTTTTGTTCACTAATCTGAAAGTTCTGAGAGCACCCTCCTTCTTGATGAAGCCTTTTTATGGAGGCTTCATCAGACAGGCAAGATTGACTAAATCACTGGCCATTGGTGACCCATTCAATCTCCAGCCTCTCTCTCCTCCCCTAAGGTGGGGTGGGGAAGTTCCAAACCTCTAATCTCCTGGCAACCAGCCCCCAGCTGTAGGGGCTTTCCAAAAGGCCCCTCAGTAACATAAACTCAGGTGTGGTTGAAAGGGGCTTGTTATAAATAACAAAAGACACCTTTATCCTCTTACCACTTAGGAAATTCCAAGGGGTTTTAGAAGGTGCAATGAATAGGATAAAGACCAAGGACAGATTTCTTATTATTAACTACAATATCACACCTCCCCATCAGGCTGACCACAGGATCTAAGTGGCTCTGAATCCTCCCAGGTTCTCCTCTGGCTTTTGTACACCCTGGTTCCTCTGCTGGGAACACTCTTTCCTCCAGGCCTCCTCTTAGCTGTTTCCAAACCTCTCTCAGCCAACAACCTCATTCTGCTCCCACAGCACCTCACACCTCCCCCATTATAACTGCCCACCCACCCTAAATTGAAACTGCACCCATCCACCTGCTGGAGAAAGCTTACACATAGAAATGAAAACAAGCAGAACCAAGCCAGTGGGAGATACGGAGAGCAAGCACCAATGAGATGCAGTCATCAGCTGGACATTCTTCCCACAGGGCTTGAAGGTAAGAGGATGTGAAGCCTGGAGCTGCTGGAGCCATCTTGTGACTCTGAGGTTAGGGCTTGAAATAGGAACCAATGTAAAGGACAATAGGAACAAGGAAAGAGAGACAAGCCACATCCCAGTGTTATCACAGCAGCTCCCCTTCCACATCTATGGCCTCTGGGATTTCTGGTCATAATGACAACAATTACCCTGAAGCAGTTCTTAGCCCAGGCTACACATTAGAATTACCTGGGACACAAGAAAGGAAGGAAGGAAGAAAGGAAGGAAGAAAGGAAGGAAGGAAGAAAGGGGAAAAGGAAAAAGCAGTCAAGCTTGGTCCCATCCCCCTGAGATTCTGATGATTCACATGGTCTGGAGTGGAGCAGCCCCGGTAGGAGGAGGAGGAGGAGGAGGAGAAAAAGGAAAGGACAAGAGGAGAAAAATAGCATTTCAGCCATATCTTTCTCATTTAGATACACTTGGTCTGATAGAGCCTGGCTCCATGCTATTCATGCAAAACAAACACCAGATAAATTTAGTTTCCTTTCTCCTCCCTATCTGTCTGGAAAAGTGGGAACTCCTTGACATTTTGGTGGAAAGCAGGGGCAGAGACTGTAACGAGAAAGCCTTCATTCTAGAAAGCAAACCTAGGGAACTCTTTTGGGAGAAGGAGGGGCATTCCTTCACTCACTGAGTCAGCGGATGGTCTGGAAACGAGATGCTGAACAAGCCTGGAGGAGGAGGTCGGTAAGCAGGTGGAAAGTGCCTGCTAAGTCAGGGAGGGGGTGGGACAATTTCCCTGAGAGTCATGGGCCCCACTGCAGACTCACTGTAGGAGTCAGGAGGGAAAGGGGGTGGGCATGGCTGGCTGGGCAGGGAGATCAGCTGACTCAAATGTGTGCCGACGGAGCAAGGCATGCCCTGGTCTCCAACTGCTGAGGTGAGGTGAGGTGAGAGAAGGGAGGGCCCTCGGGCCAGAGCATGGAGGTCTTGAGCACCTGGAGGGCCGTGGGCAATGCACCAAGCAGTCTGGACTTTGCCCGAGCCAGCTGGACCCAGGAGGCCCAAGAAAACGAGAAAATGCCGGCAAGGGGCAGAGGCTCTGACCATCCCCAGGTCCACCGTAGGTCTGAGATGACACCCTGAATGTATTTAAAACTGTTTTGGACTGAGCCCCTGGTCAGTGCCGGCTCCTGTCTACACACACTGGCGTGGCCCCGGATGGAAGGTGTGAAGGGAGAGCCCTTTGGGGCTTGACAAGACAATTCATGAAACACCCCCACACCTGCCATCTATTTGCAAACACCCTGGGGCAGCTGATGGAAACACTGGCCAGGTGGCTGCTCCTGGAACACGGAGACCTGCTCCTGTCCCTGCAGGTGGCTGCAAACTCCTCAGGTTCTGGCGCGGCAGGCACTGCCTCCCCAGAGAGAGACCTCGTTCTCCTGTCTGAACTCCTTTCTCAGCCTGAGGTGGAGCCCTAACCCTCACCCAGGCTCACCCTGGCCTGTGAGTGACCCACGTGTCCCCTTACCACTGGCGCTCCTCAGGCAGCCTGACTCCTGTCTGCAGGCAGGAAAGGCTCCTCCCAGCTGAACCGCGGAGCCAGAAATGGAGGAAGTCGCGGCGACAATAAGAGCAAAACGATACAGACAAAATGTGTTACTATTGCTGACCACTGATGACACTTATACTGTCAACAACCCTACAGGTTAGTACTATTTTTATTATCTCCATTTTACAGATAAGGAAAGTGAGGCCCAGACGGGTAAAGGGACTTGCCCAGTACCACTGGCTGGACTAGTATCCTGGTCTCCCAGTCCGGAGTCCACAGCCGCACCCACTTTTGCTCTCATTCAGCCACTCCTGTGACCCCACATCACAAATCCCCAGGCAGAAGACTGCCGTGCTCTCTCTGGGCTCTGACAGGCCAGCATCCTGGACAGCTTAGGCTCTGGCTACAGGACCTTGAGCAGGTCACCATCCTGACTAAGGCCCGTGAAAGGGGGGTGTGCAGGAGGCCTACAGCTGTCCCCACACAGTCCCTCATTGGCATCCCCCCGCCAACCACCACCCAAATGCATTTTTAGCCACTCTCTTAGGTGAAGTATAAGGGTCTCTGGCTTTGGAAAGAACTCCAGAGTTTCCAGAAATGGACATCAGACAGCCCCTGGTGACACAGGTGATGGCTGGGAAACATTGATGGGGAGAAGCAGGAGGAAGCAGATATGGCTCTCCCTAGCCAGTGACTTGGGCTTGTGCCGGGTGGGTAATGGGGTCAGAACTGCTTCAATTCCTCCTGGCTTTGAATTCAGCGTGAGCTGTGAACACCTGATGGGGTAGGAGGTCTGACCCTCCCTCTCAAGGGGCGAGGGTTAAATGAGCTAATACAGTGAAGAACGCAGAACAGAACCCAGCCTACAGGAGTCGCATGGGCTTTTTCTCCATCCAGCTCTTTCTGCAAATGTCAACTTAGCAACGTCTCTGACCACCTGCCCCAAAGTCACCCCCAACCCCGAACTCTCCAACCCCCTCTTCTGCTTTTCTTCCTCTCCTGAGCACTCTTCTCAAGATCAAACCCAGCTTGCCTCTGCGCGGAGCCTCGGCTCATGCATGGCCACCCCTAGCCCCAGGCCTGTGGACCAATTTGGGTCCCTTACCCTGGTGAAGCTCCAAACCAGGGCTTCTCAAACTTGAACACGCAAGAGTGGTCACCACAGGATCTTGTTAAATGCAGAAATTAAATCAGCAGGGCTAGATGGCCTGGGAATCTGCATTTGTTTGCAGGTGATGCTGATGTCTTTGGCCCTGGGCAAGAATCTAGGCTCTTAGAAATTTTTCCTCCCCATCTCTTCCTCTCTTTTTGCTCCCTATCTCTGTCCCTGCTTCTCTCTGGCTCTCTCCCTGCCCTCTTTCTTCCTGTGTCTCTCCATCACTGCCTCTCTTGATGCCCACCCCCACCTCCCTTCTCAGCTCTGACTTCCATTTCTTTCTCCACCTCGGCCCTCCCATTAGCTACCCCAGCTGTTCACTGGCACCCGCAAGCATCGTCCATCCTGCTGAGCTAAAATGTCAAAACCCCTAATTTTAGGGGGCTCCAGGGACGGTGCCTGCACTCTGTATTTGCAGAGGGAAAGATAACGGTTAAACCAGAAGACCGCTGAATTTAGCTATTCAGAGCTGGGCTGACTGCATTCCCTTCTTAATAACCACGTAATGACTCCTATTAACAGCCCATCAAAGGCAATCACTCTTCTGAAGGAACAAAGGCTCCCACAAGCTATTTTCTCACCGTTTGTAGCAAACGCTCCCCTTCCACACCTGCATCCTGGCCGCTCTCCCTCTTCAGAGGGCAAATCTTAGAGATCTGTCTTCTCCTGGCCTTCCTCCAGCAGCCTCTCAGCTGCGGCTCCTGGCCCACCCTTCCCCTAGGCCAGGCTGGGAACGTGGGGGAACCTTCACGGTCTTTTCCTCTGGCTCAGTTGGTGGGGACATTTGAAGGAGGCACATGGAATCATCAAGAATAGATACAACCAGGGGCGCCTGGCTGGCTCAGTTGGTAGAGCATGAGACACTTAATCTCACGGTTGTAAATTTGAACCCTGCACTGGATGTGGAGATTACTTACTTTTAAAAATCTTAAAAGAAATACATACAGGGACGCCTGGGCGGCTCAATCGGTTAAGTGTCCAGCTTTGGCTCAGGTCATGATCTCACGGTTCATGAGTTGGAACCCCACATCGGACTCTGCTGTCGGTGCAGAGCCTGCTTCCGGTCCTCCGTCTTCCTCTCTCTCTCTGCCCCTCCCCCACTTGCACGCACTCCCTCCGTCTCAAAAATAAACAAACATTACAAAAGAATAATACATACAACCGGTCCTGCAGAAATACTCGTAAATGCCTGTGTTTGCAAGCATATTCAGTGCAGCATGGATTGTAAGAATGGAAAAACAGAAACTACCTCCATGCCCATCACTGTCAAATACAATACTGGACAGCCACGAAAGAGGATCACAGCTGGCTCCATTATGGCCTCAAACTTTCCAGTTGGGTTCTTCTTTCCAACTTCTCTCTGGGCTCAGGTGGAAGGTCCCAAGGGCAAAGCAGCCCCTGAGGCAACCGAAACTACCTCCTCAAGAAGCAGGAGGACCAGCCCAAGCCAGCAAGGCCCACCCATGATTGACCCCAAGACAATGACCAATCTGCCCTTCACTGCCCACCGGCACAGACTCACCCGCCTTTGCCCCACATTTTCCTTATATAAACCTGGCAGGAATCCCGGCACTTTGGAGACAGTCCTTGAGATATTGGTGTGCTGTCTTCCCAGTGTTGCCCTCACTGAAATAAATTCCTTTCTTGTTCCACCACCGCTCATTTCTCTGCCTTCGGATTTTGTCAGTGGCGAGTGGCTGCACCTGGTCTGTTTGGGGTCCCTGAAGCTAACTTCTCTTGCACCCCTGTGCCCCGGCTACAGCTTTAAAAACAACAACAGTGATAGGCCTACACTGAATTCACTTGCTGCAAGCCTTCCCCTGCTCTGAGCACTTTGTTATCTCATTTAACGTCACAACAATCCTGGCACAGTTATTTCCCCGTTGAGGAAACCAAAGCTTAGGTGTATTGACCTATTTTTGCCCAAAACTGAATTCCACTCCACAGCAACCAATCTCTCTGTTCTTTAAGCAAATTTTAGTTGTTTTTTAAAGTAAAGACCACGGAAAGTAAAAAAAAAAAAAAGCTTCTAGAAAGTAACTAGAATATCTTCGTGACCTTGGGGCAGGCAAAAATTGCCTGAGCAGGACATAGAAACTAAGCTCCCTGCACTTCAGAACAAGCAGTGGGTATTAATTGCCCATTTACTCCCGTGCATGTTCTCTCTTCACACACAGGGTAAGTAGAAGGACTGCCCAGCGGAACTGGCTCAGCATATGAAGTTCTACTTTACATTTCAGTTCGGGACTGCAGCAGGAAACGAGAAGGTTAGAAACTCAGGGAAGGGGGAACCCATAGCTGTGTCACTGCCAACCGAGGCCTGATCATCCGGGTGACGGACACCAGGGGGCACCCTTCGGACAGTGTGTCCAGCCCTGACCCGCAGCTCTGGCTGGCGTTAATTGGCCATTTGTTTCCCCGCTGTCCCTGTTCCTCCCTTCATCTCTGGCAGGGAGGTGACAGAGGATCAGAATTTCCTGGAGAGGTCAGCAACCAGGAGGAAAGGCTGAGGTACCACTGCACCACCCACAACGCCCCTCAGTTCACAGAATGCCTTCATCTCCTCGCCTTAACCTCACCTGGTCTAGAGTTTCTACCCCCCCGGCCCCCCCCCCGTGTCATTGACAGTGCAGCTGAGGTTCAGTGAGATTATAGTGACATGTCTCAGGTCTCTCAGTGGCCAGCAAAGCCCAACGCCAAACCTGGTGCCTAGGAGGCCCCTGCTGACCCCTCCTGCCACCTCACTGCACTCGTTAGATCCCAGCTGCCAAGAGACTCTTTGGTTACATGGTTCACAGACACAAGTGTGGGCAAGTATATAAACCCAGCTGAGGGTGGGGGTGGGCATGATACTGTATTATGGATACACATCATATCCATTGGCAAAGTCATAGAATGTACAACACCAAGGGGGAACAGTGTGATAAACTATAGACTCTGGGTGGTAATGTTGTAACAAACGTACACTCTGGTAGGATGTTGATAAGGAGGCTGTGCGTGTGTGGGGCAGGGGCATATGGGAACACTCGGCCCCTTCCTCTCAGTTTTGTTGTGAACCTAAAACTGCTTTCTTAAGCAGTTTATTTACTTGGGGGGGGGGGTGCAGAGGGAGAGGAAGAATCCCAAGCAAGCTCCGCACTGTCAGCGAAGAACCAATGAGGGGCTCGGTCTCACCAACCACAAGATCGATCATGATCTCAGCTGAAATCAGGAATCCGAGGCTGAACCGCTCCCCCCTTCCCCACCCTGCTGACTCTAAGCAAATCCTCACAGTTCCTGTGAAGTTCTCCTCATACGGTGCAGGCCCCCAGCTGAAAGCAGCAGCCTCTGCCCTTCAAAACCAAAAGGTGCATTTTTTTTTTTTTTTTTTTTTTTTTTACCATTTTAAGGGTACAAATCAGGTAAGTTCTGAAAGCAACCTTCTGCTTGTGGTGGCGGGGAAATGTGAGCAGGACCAACACCAGCCCCATCTGCCCAAACACCAGACTTGCCCTCTGAATATGAGCTGCCCGAGGGTTTGAGAGCTGTCAGTGGGCAGGGTCCCACATGGTTAGCCCATCTGGGGGCAGTCACAGGCTGAAATCCGGGCCTCCCGGCCATAGATCCCAAAAGGCAGTGCAACCCTGTTACACTGTAAACTGGCATTCTGTGAACTGAGGGTCCCTGGGAATGCTGCTTTACCTTCTTTATTCCACCCTCACCCAATGCTGTGAGGGAGACTGAGCAGGGAACATTGCTCCCATTTTGCAGATGAGGAAATGAAGGGCCAGAAAGTCACATGGCTCTCCCTAGACACCACCCACCTAGGGTGCCCCGTGAGCACTCCGCCTGCCCTGCTCTGCCTCTATGCAAGAAGTGACTCACTCTCTCTCTCTCTCCTTTCTCTCTCTTTTCTTTCTTTCTTTCTTTTTCTTTCTTTCTTTCTCTCTCTCTTTCTTTCTCTCTCTCTCTCTCTCTCTGTCTGTCTCTCATCACAGCAGGCCTTGGGGTACCTCGAGCAGCAGAGTCAAGGTCTGGGAGGTGTAGGGGGAAGGCCTGTGCCCACCCTGATGGCTTCTCTCTCTTCAGCAGGTCCCTGGCCATGCTCCAGCAATGTGGCAGCTCAGTTACTGCTCCCAAAATGCCTCTGCAGCTGTCAACTCACCCCAAGGATCTTTATTTATGGAACCAGGGTGCCTTCTTCAAGAAACAGAAATGACGCTGTGTGCTGGCTGGGAAAGTTGCCTCCGGCTTCTTCTACCTTCAAGTCAGAGCCAACGGCACCTGGAGCAGGTAGAGCGAGCCAGCCAGTGAGCCTGGTGGTCAGAGCTACACTGACTTCTCCCGCAGTCTCCACATGGCTGAGACCACAGCCCGGCTCCAGAGGTCGGCCACACAGGTCAGACTCTCCTGACTGGCTGTATTTGGATGGTGGATGTGTTTTTATGGCATAAAAACCAGTTGGCATTTTCTCCTTCTGTAAACCAGGGCTGCTTCTAGAGAGGCTAGGAGGGATAGAGGGAGAACACATTCACATTACCAGGGGGAGACCTCAGAACACAATGACCATGACCACAGAAGCTGCCAGACATTAAAATCTCAGTTTTGTCCTTCAGGAGGGGATGCCCAGCTTCCAAGCCCCTGGTCTATCTTTGGGGAATTGTCTACTGTTGTAAGCTGAATTGTATCCCCTGCCCACAAAATTCATATGTCAAAGTCCTAACCCTCAGGACCTCAGAATGGTAGGGTTCTCGGCTTATCAATTAGGGAATACCAGAAATGTCTGTCCAAGCAATATGGTTTGTGCTGACACCTGCTTTCCTCCTGCATGTCTGAAATTTTGGTAACACTAGGCAGAGGGTACCTATGTAACTGACCCCTAATAAAACCCCGGACTCCTGGGCTCAAACAGCTTCCGTGAGAGACAACACTCACACCTGCTATCACAATCTGATGCTGGGGCCCTGTGTCACTCCCTGGGTCAGGACCTTGGAAACTTGTGCCTGGTTTCCTCTGGTCTTTGTCCCATGTGCCTTTTCCTTTGCTGGTTTTCTTTGTATCCTGTTGCTATAGTAAATCTCAGCCATGAGTATTACTATATGCTGAATTCTAGGAGTCTTTCTAGTGAATCACCAGGCCTTAGGGTGGTCTTAGAAACCTTTCACATGCCCACCTAGCCACCCACCCCCATCAAAGATGGCCTTTTGACCCTCCACTCATTCAGGCCATGTTCTCAAGCTCTGGTTCCAGACCTCTGTCCCAGCACCACATCTCAGTGGCCTGCATTAGACCAGGCTAGGGAGCCTGCTAACCACACAGGTTCCTAAGGCTCACCCTATCTACTCAGTGGGTCTGGTGCCAACCCAGGAAACTGGGTTCTCCAGAGGGTTCTGATGCCCAGTCAGGCTCAGGAAGCCCCTGGTTTAGAGGAAGACCTCATGGCCCAGGAGCTGGACAGCTGAGGTTCAGCACCTGCTCACACACTGACCTGAGGGGCTCTCTCAGGAATATTTTCTCCTCAGGGCTTCATTTTCTTCCACCACCAAACGAGGGGTTTGGCCCCATTTCAGGGCTCTCAGTATTTTGGTGCACAAAGATCCCTCCATGAATCTGACCAAAGCAATGAACCTCTCCTTAGAGCATACACCTGCACATGTGCGCGCGCGCACACACACACACACACACACACACACACACACACAGGCACACACAAAAGCACAATTTTGTCTCCAATTTAGGAGCCCTAACAAATTCCACATGAAGAATCCCCTGGCCCGGATCACCTCTCAGGCCACCCATCTCTCACGTGCTAGGATCGTACCAACAACCCGACCACTGTCACCTGAGACCCACGAGTTCAGGGACCAGTGTTTTCGTACCAGTTCCCTAATGTCTGTAAAACTGCAAACACCGAGACTAATTTTCTCTCTGCGGCGGTACAGACAGAGATGTAGGGTTAGATTCAGTATGGTTATTGAATTTCCATATTCAGACGTGTGCAACCAAGGTCCAGGACTCCTCAGGAGCCACTCAGTTCCTGATAATCAGATTTGCGCTGCTGTAGCCGATTCTCAGCCTTTTCCGCCAGGTGGAATAGAAGCTCGGGTCCTGCGCTGGGTCAGCCCCGTGTCACTGCAGGTCCCAACCGCCTTTGAGTGCAGGCAGAAAGTAAAGAGAGAGATGCAGGACGGATAGATATCACCTCCTCTGAGAAGCCCTCTTGAGCCCCCAGGCACAATTAAGTCCTGCTTCCGTTGGGCTCTGGAGCACTTGGTGTCGGCTGCCATGACAGCCTTAGAGAGGGTCCAGCTGGTATTACGGTTCACTGTGTACTTATCTGCCCTCCCCAGACTGTGAGCAAATTAAGATGTAAACTCATCTCTGTATCCCAGGCCAGATGCCTAGTAACCACGGCGTGGAATGGAGGAGAGTATCACAACCCAACCGCCTCTGAGCTGCCCGCTGCTTCTCGGGTACCCGGGAGGTCTTGGCAAATCACCTCCCTCAGCTCCAGCGGTGAGCCCCTGACCAAGCCCTGAGCGATCAGAGCATCCAAACGCCTGACCACAGTGACGGGTTCAGAGACAGGCACATGACCTAAGTCAGACCAATGAGATCCAGTCCTGGGATTTGTGTGCAAACAGCCAGAAAAGAGACATTACCTTCCCACGGAGGGCTCTGAAGCTGACTGGGTGGAAGCCTGATCCTCAGGTGGGATCAAGTGGAGCAAGTGCCTGAGACGAAGGCAGCTCAGAGGACAGCAATGCTAAGCGGTGAAGAGAAAGGCAGAGTCCTAATGATCTTGTTTGAAGCTCTGGATCCAGCCATATCTGAGGCCAGTGGCACCCTTGAGCTTTCCAGTTTCATCAGCCAACTAATTCTCCTTTTGCCTGAGCCAGTCTGAGATGGGTTTCTGTCACTCACAACCAAGAGTCCTGGATAAGGACTCCCAGATTCCTAAATTACCTCTGGTTTACCAGAGTGTCTAGGAAGGTTACTTGCTGGGGCGCAAGGCAGTAGTGACTTGCTCAAGGTCGTGAAACTGCTTCGTGAGAGAGCAGAGACCAGAACTCAGACTGCTTGGCTTGCAGACAGTTCTCCATATGACATCCTGCCTCTTCACCTGTCTAGGGGTCTGGCATTGGCCCCAACCAAAGCTACCCTAAAGCCAACATATGGAGTGAGATGCTTACTTAGCAACACCCCACACCACTCTCAAGCCATGGCAGGGTCCAAACCACAGACAAGCAGAGGTGAAAAGAGAGCTGCCCCATAGCACTCAGAGCAGAGGCTGTCTTCAGCCTGAAGGTGGATTTTTCATCTGCACTTGAATCTGGAGTCAGTGGGGAACCAGAGAGAAGGGAAAAGAGAAGAGTCCTGAGGGGTCGTCTCTAGTCTGTCCCTTGACTCAGCTGCTGCCACTGGGGAGTCAGCCTCAAGGACTCACACACCAGTTACCGTGCCTGCTGACTTTGCTGGCGAAGCACTCTCTGTCCTTGGACCTACACACTGGGCTGGGGAGGGATGGTTTGGCCCAAATTACAGAGCATAACTGCCCACAGTGATAACTATCTGCCTGGCTCCCGTGCTCAATGTCATGATGTTGAGAGTGCGGCTGGAAATCCTGAGAATAAGCTTTTCTCCTTTGTTGGCTAACCTCTCCTTATTGTTGTCATTTCCTTGTATTGTGGTTTGGGAATATAGTCTATATATGATAGTCATTCTTTAATGTTTGTTGAGACTAGCTTTGGGCCAGTAAGTGATCAATTTTTGTAAATGCTCCCCATATGCATGAAAAATATGTATTTAAATGACAAATTCAAGGTTAGTATTCTCTATGTATTCATCCTACCAAGGCTGATAAAGATGACATTCAAACTTTGTGTGTCTTTACTAATTTTTTTTGTCTACAAGAGCTCTTATGTTCTAGAAAGCTGTAGCAAAATCGCTCACTAAAATTTTACACATTTCCATTTCTTCTCATAATTCTGTGTACTTTCTGTATATTTTGAAATAATGTTGGTAGGGGATACAAGTCCAAGTATATCTTCCTAGTGAACTGTTCCTTTGACATATGACCTTATGACTGACATAATGATATATGATTGACATATGATTGACATAATTTGACCTTATGAATGACATAAGGAAGGCCCTGTTTCTCATTCATTTCGTCTGATAATAACATTGCTACATTGGTAGGGAAGCCTGGGTGGCTCAGTCAGTTAAGCATCTGACTTCGGCTCAGGTCATGATCTTGCAGTTCCTGAGTTCGAGCCCCGCCTCGGGCCCTGTGCTGACAGCTCAGAGCCTGGAGCCTGCTTCAGATTCTGTGTCTCCCTCTCTCTCTGCCCCTCCCATACTCATGCTCTGTCGCTCTCTTGTCTCTCCACAATAAATAAATGTGGAAAAAAAAATTTTTTTAAACCAACATTGCTACACTGTCTTTCTTTTGGTTAGTAATTGTGGGACGTACCCTCTCCCATATCTTTCTACCTTCTATCTTTCTACTGTTTTAAATGAGCCACTGTTGGCTGCACGAAGCTGGATTTGAGGTGTTGGTGGTGTTGCATTTCTTAACCTGTTCTGGAATTTTCTTTTAGGTATCCAGTACAATCCACCTACATGTATTGTAATGACTAAAGTATTCAGATTTCCTCTATCATCCTGTTTTGTGTTTTCCGTTTACCTTGCTTTTTCTTTGCTTTTTTCTCCTTTCCTGCTTTTTATTGGATCAGAGTTTTTTTTTAAAGATTCCTCTTCTACTGATTTCAAAATCACACATCTTTTTATACTCTTATAGCTAGTTCCTAGCATATTTAAAATGAATACTTAAGGGGTGCCTGGGTGGTGCAGTCGGTTAAGTGTCCGACTTCAGCCAGGTCACGATCTCGCGGTCCGTGAGTTCGAGCCCCGCGTCGGGCTCTGGGCTGATGGCTCGGAGCCTGGAGCCTGTTTCAGATTCTGTGTCTCCCTCTCTCTCTGCCCCTCCCCCATTCATGCTCTGTCTCTCTCTGTCCCAAAAAAAATAAATATTGAGAAAAAAAAATTTTTTTTAATAAATAAATAAATAAATAAAATGAATACTTAACACGGTTCCAAGTTAAGCAATGTCACTATCCTCCACCCCAGTAACACAAGGACCTCAAAAACCTTTGCCTCCAATCTCACCAAGTTGTTGTGATCTATTACTTCAGTCCTGTTTCTGAATCCCCAGTACTGGTTGTTAATTACTGGTTTTATATGCCCAATGTTTCTTTAGACTTATGTACATAATTATCATTGTCTCAAATTACTTCTTATGTCCCACCTTTTCCTTCTAGGCTAAACTCCATCTTAATGAAGAACATCCTTTAATGATCCTTTCAGGAAGGGTCTATGAGCCTTAGAATCTCAGAGTTTCTTTGAACATGTCTTTTATCTGCCCTAACTCTTGGCTGACTACAGACTTTTTGACTGACAATTATCTACCGTGGCATCTTTATTAGATACAGTAAAATCTTGGATTGCAAGTAACTTGTTCTGTGAGTGTTCTCCAAGACGAGCAAACATTTCTAATAAATTTTAACTTGATAAACGAGTGATGTCTTACAATACAAGTAGTATGTGACACTGAATGTCACATGATTACAACTGAGCCAATGGCTCTTCTCTCTCTCTCTCTCTCTCTCTCTCTCTCTCTCTCTCTCTCTCACTGCAGGATTGTGGGTGATCGTCTCCCATGCTCAGATGCTCAGTCTCAGGCTGCAGTGTCTGGTAGAAATCAGTGATTTTTCAGAACATTGGAAGGTGCCCACAACTGGCAGTAGTGTATTTTTTGTCACTTAAAAGCACCTATGGACAGTCCTTTGCTTTTCCATACAAGAGTAAGCTTGGGATGGGAAGGCTTTGCTTCATTCTAGGTCAGACTGCCTGCAGATATAGACCCTTTTCTCTGCTGCCTTATTGCCAGTTACATTAAGTACAGTAGATGATAAGAGTGTATTAATACTTTACTGTAGTCAACATCTGTGCAAGCATATACAATGGCCCCCAAGCAGAAAAAGATTCCAGTGAGCCAATAGACAGTAGTGATTCCATCAGTGATAGTGAAAGTCATCCTACACAATGGCCCTCCTCTCTCTTGTCTCCCTCACACCAACCTTGAAGGCTTTCAAAGGTACTTACAGGTTAATTTATTTTTTTAAACATATATTTATTTTTGAGAGAGAGAGAGCAAGGGAGGGGCAGAGAGAGGGGGGGGACATAGGATCCGAAGCGGGCTCGGATGTGGGGCTTGAACTCATGAACTACGAGACCATGACCTGAGCTGAAGTCGGACACTTAACCAACTGAGCCACCCAAGTGCCCCTGTTTTTTTTTTTTTTTTAATATTTTGTATTTTCTTCCTTATTTTGTGTCATGTTACACAAATGATTAGCATTGTAATCATTTTATATGAATATTTTTGGTTGTGGAACAAAACATCTGAGTTTTCATTATTTCTTATGGGGAAATTTGCTCTGATATACAAGTGCTTAGGATTATAAGCATGTTTCTGGAATGAATTATGTTCACAAACCAAAGTTTTACTGTAGTTCCATTGTCTCCTGGTGTCCACTGTTACTAAGTCTGCTGTGAGCCTGATCACTGTCCTTTTACAGGTAATCTGTCAATGCCATACAGTTGCTTTTAAGATTTCTCTTTGTTTTGGCTTTCCAAAAATTTACTCATCATATAGAAGTGTAGATTTACTTGTTTTTACCTTCAGAGGACACTTTGTTATCAACACTACGGAAATTCATAGCTTTCATTAATTCAAGAAAACTCTCAGCAGTTATCTCTTAGAATACCATTTCTCACTTATTCTCCCTCTGCTATTCATTCTGGAGTGGCCACTAGATGCACGTTGGACTTGTCATTCAATCTTCTGTGTCACCTAATCTCTTTCCCATTTTCCATTTCTTTATTATTTGTATTGCATTTGAGATAATTTCATCCCTCATGTTCTCTTGTCTGTGTCTAACCTACTATTTAACCTATCCACTGAGTATCTTTAGTTCAATAGCTATCTTTTTTTCATTTCTATAAATTCAATGTAGGGTTTTTTTTTTCAAATCTTTTTCTCTTATTATTGTATCCTGTTCTTTCTTTATTGCTTCTTTCCATTTTATTTATTTCTTTAGTACGTTTACTTTTTTTTTGGGTTATTAAAATAGTAATCCTAAGGGTACCTGGGTGGCTCAGTCGGTTAAGCAACCAACATCAGCTCAGGACATGATCTCATGGTGCGTGGTTCAAGCCCCACGTCAGGCTCTGTGCTGATAGCTCAGAGCCTGGAGCCTGTTTCAGATTCTGTGTCTCCCTGTCTATCTGCCCATCCCCAATGGTGCTCTGTCTCTCAAAAATAAATAAACATTAAAAAAAAAATAATCCTATATGCTGTCTCTTCCTCATAGTGATTCTTCATATCATATCATTTGGGATTTGGGATTGAGTATATCTAAAGCAGTCCCATGGCTGTGAGTTATGAAAGAATTTCCATTAAAAGTTTCATACTGGGGCACCTGGGTGGCTCAGTTGGTTGAGCGTCCAACTTCAGCTCAGGTCATGATCTCATAGCTCGTGAGTTTGAGCCCCGCATCAGGCTCTGTGCTGACAGCTCAGAGCCTGGAGCTTGCTTCGGATTCTGTGTCTCCCTCTCTTTCTGCCCCTAACCCACTCACATCCTGTCTCTCTCTCAAAAATAAATAAATATTAAAAAAAGTTTCATATTTGCTTCTGCAAGGTGTACAAGAGGGAGTATATTTTTTACATCAATATCTCAACTGGGAAGCCCTCTAGCACATCTTGAAATTCAGCCTCTACACTGAAAGGTGTCATAGGCCTAGGGCTCCAGTTTTTCATTGGTTTGACTCAAACATGTCAATGTTGAATGAGGCCGAAGTGCCGAATCTTCTGTGGTACACTGTAGGGGACGTGTCCAAAGTCTTGAGGAGACTGGGATGCTGAAGTAGGTTTGCTGTGTGAGACTTGCTCCACCCTCCCTACAGCCAGGATCCTTGGGAGGATCCGGAGGACACTCCCTGCACCAAGGCTCTGAGAAATACTTTGATGGGGTTTGCATACCATCCTGGAAGGTCTTTATTGTGGTTGTTCTCCACTATGATGGCATCATCAAATAGCGTTTCCTGAACTCAATAGGAAAGCTTAAATCCTAGGAAGCAGAGGCCAGAGGATGGTATTCAATCACCAGAGACAAGGTATAGCATGGTTTCTGTAATGAGCAACAGAGCCAAGTGCTGCTGGTCTGGCAAGCAGAGATCCTCAGTATTGGCTAACGATCATGAGATCATGGCGTCCCTAGAACTGAAAGAGACAAGGACCCTTCTGCCGACTTGATTTGCATAAAGAGAAAGCTCTAGGTCAGGTGAGCAAAGGTTTGACTTGAATGAGCACAACAGAATCAAAGCCCCTCAAACCCTTCCCAGACTTGAGCCAGTCCAGAGGCCCAGAGACTCTGAAAATAATGCTATATACCAAACCAGAACTTGGTGCTTAAAACATCATTTATTCTGCTCATAAATCTGCATTTTGGTCAGGGCCCAGTGGAAATAGCTCATCTCTATTCTACTTGGCATCAGCTGGGCAACTGAAAGGCTGGGGGCTGAAATCATCTGAAGTCTCATCCAGATGTCTGGCTGTTAAAGCTCAGAGGACGCAAACAGCCAAGGACTGGAACAACTGGGCCCCTCAACCATCTCTCTCTATATGGAAACTTCACATGTGGTCTGTCCAGAATGGCAGCTTCAGGATAGCTGGTAGACTTCTTATAGGTTGGCTCAGAATTCCCAAGGCACATGTCACGCATATACGTGTGCATGTGTGTGATGTGCATATATGTGTGTGATATGTATATATATTCATGTATTGTGTGTGTATGTGTGCTGTGTGTGTGTGTGTGGAGAGAAAGAGAGAGAGAGAGAGACAGAGAAGGAAAAAGAGAAAGAGAGAACCATATGGAAACTGTATTGCTTTTTTTAACCTAGCCTCATGCCAACCATCACTACTGCCATTGTATTAGTCAGGGTTCTCTAGAGAAACAGAACCAATAGGATATAGATAGATAGATAGATAGATAGATAGATAGATAGATAGATAGATAGAAGAGGAGATTTATTATAGAAATTGTCTCACGTGGTTATAGAGGCTGAGAAGTCCCACGATCTGCCATCTGCAAGCTGCAGAAACAGGAAATCCAGTAGTATAATTCAGTCTGAGTCCAGAGGCCTAAGAATGGAGGCAGGGAGGGGTGGGGGCAGCTAATGGTGTAAACCCTGATGTGAGTCTGAATGCCCAAGAACCAGGAGCATTAATGTCTAAGGGCAAGAAAAAATGGATGTCTCAGTTTAAGCAGAGAGAATTCGCCCTAGGCCATCTATCTAGACCGTCAGCAGATTGGCAATTGCCCACCCAAACTGGGGAGGACCATCTGATTTACTCAGTTCACCAATTCAATTGCTAATCTCTTCCAGAGACACCCTCACAGACACACCCAGAAATAATGTTTTACCAGGTATCTGGCATTCCCTTAGCAGAGTTACATTGGCACATAAAATTTACTATTACAGCCCTGTTCTGTGTTTCAGAACTAAGACCAGCCCATATTTAGAGAAAGAGATCATAGGCCCTACCACTCAGTGGAGTAATCTCAACAGCATATCATAAAGAAAAACACGTGAGATGAACTACACTCAACAGAGCCATGTTTGGAAAAAACAATCTGCCACAGTCCCCTTTAGAAAGAACTCTGCTACCCTAAAATAGTCTTCCAGCAGGTTACCAGGTTTTGCTTTAGAGAAGGGGAAATAACTAGACTTTTAGAGATTACTGAACACTGCCTCTGAACATCAACCCAAGTGGCTATGGCACTTTGATGAATGGGAAATATGCATGAGCTCAACAACGCGGACTTCCACTCTTTAAGGCTCATATGGTTACGATGTCTCCTCTCCCCAAGGGCACTAGCTAGTGATCTGGTGGCAAGTTGATTACATTGGATCACTTCCATCGTGGAAGGAGCGGCCATTTTTTTCTCATTGGAACAGAGTATTTAAATATGGATTTGCCTTTCGTGCTGTCCGTGTTTTTGCTACAACCACCATCCATGGACTTACTGCATACCTAAGTCACAATCATGGTATTTTCTCGAGAGCCAGCATAAGGAGGGGATGCCATCCACAGATGAAAATAAAATATGGGCAAATTGTAGAATTAATATCTAATCTTCATCTATTTCATAGTAACCAATGGTCCTTTCTCGCAGTTTGGGACTGGCAGATGTTATGTTTCAGGGAAGAATTATTTAAAAGAATCCTGCCTTCCCATGCCACAATCGAAATTATTATGAAAGATTAGCTGAAGGAAAATAAAACACTTTCTAATTTATTACAGGGAAACATTTCTTCAACTGTCCACCAAGCTTTCTACAAGTTGCAGACCTGGAAACATGTTGATCATTTGATTCCATTTTTTTAAAAATCCATCATAACTTTTATTCTTGCAGCCACATGGAAAACAGTGCCTATGTCCCAGGGTTGCATCACACTAAAATAAATCTGAACTTTTCCCCAAGAGCTGAGACTGTGCATGGTTAAGATTCCTGGCAGGAAGTCAGCTTTCCATCCATCCATTCCAAATGGACCCCTGTCTTCATTGTGGCTCCAGCATCTCAAGGGGTCCTGCCTCTGACCTCCTAGTCAGCTCCTGACTACCCTCCAAGGGGCCAAGAAGTGCTCTGATGGCAGCTCTGTCCCTGACAAGTGCCAGTGCTATGGCTTCGGGCTCTCTTATTCCTCCGGAAACAGTTCTGTCTGTTCTCTAAGCCACTGGCAGGTCAGAACTGGATCATCAAGGCACTGCCCAAGCCCAGCCTCATTCCTGAAGTAGGAATGTTGGCTGGTGGGGCTAACTGTTTGTTTTCTTCAGGTCTCCTTGCAGGGTAAGTTCAGACCCAGCTTATCCTTAGTAAGTGTTAGCAGCTGCCAAAAGGGTGTCAAGGTGGCCGTTATGCACTCATCCCTCCCCGATTCACTCAATCACCCTTCACTAATTTTAATGATATATGGTCTCAGAGCTGTGGGCGGAAAAAGGAGCAGGGAGGTCCTACTGAGGAGGAGGACAGTAGCAAGCGGCAACAATGCAGCACAGGAGTATGAATTACTAACTCTAAAGAATGACATGGTAGGGGACACCAGGGGGTGTCAGGGAAGTTATACTGGTCAGGTGTCCTTCAGATGCAAGGAGGAGAACCCCATTTCAAATTTTTTTTTTCAACGTTTATTTATTTTTGGGACAGAGAGAGACAGAGCATGAACGGGGGAGGGGCAGAGAGAGAGGGAGACACAGAATCGGAAACAGGCTCCAGGCTCCGAGCCATCAGCCCAGAGCCCGACGCGGGGCTCGAACTCACGGACCGCGAGATCGTGACCTGGCTGAAGTCGGACGCTTAACCGACTGCGCCACCCAGGCGCCCCGAGAACCCCATTTCAAACCAGCTCAAACAAAAAGAGGATTTACTGGCTCACCTAACTGGGAAGGCAGGAGTATCTGCTTCAGGTATAGCTGAATGCAGATGCTGAAGCAATGGTGTCATTCAGCCTCTGCCTGTATATGGTCTTCTTCTGCATAAAAGTGCTCTTTTGATGCAAGCAAGATGGCCGCCAGTTGCTACAGACTCATAGCATCACACACAGGTAAGCAAGGACAGCAAAAAGAACGCTTCTCTCTTGCAATTTTTGCATATGAGTCTCAGGGAGGAATCTGATTGGTCCTATCTGAGTCACATGCCCATCACTGATCCAATCTCTGTGGCCAGTGAGGTTGGATCCTCTGATTTATCAGCCCTTGTTGTGTGCCCATGCCTCTGGCAGGGGCAGTGCTATGATCGACAGCCCCACCAAACCACATAACATGAGCGAGTTCTCCAGAGGAACTCAAGGAAGGAGTGTGGGAAAGCATGCGGATGAAACTCACTTCCCCAGTCAAGCGCCAAAGCCCTCACTGACGAGGTGGCATGTGAGCTGGCCTTGATAGTTGGGCAGGATTTACTAGGGGAGATGGAGGAGAGTGGAGGGAAGGGGTGTGGGACAGCTGTGATCCCAAAGAGTAGCTGAGAAGGAGAATGCTGTAGACTGAATGTTTCTGTTCTCCCCAAATTGATAAATTGAAACCTAATCCCCAATGTGATGGCATTAGGAGGCAGGGCCTTTGGGAGATGATTAGGTCATGAGGGTGGGGCCCTCATGAAGGGGATCAGTGCCCTTATAAAAGAGGCCATGTGAGGACACAGGGAGAAAATGACCATCTGTAAGCCAGACGCCCAATCTGTTGGTGCCTTGATCTTGGACTTTCAGCCTCCAGAACAGTGAAATAAATTTCTGTTGTTTATAAGCCACCCAGTCTCTGGTATCTTGCTATCACAGCAGCCTGAGCTGAGACAAGGAGAAAAGCAGAGCAGACATCACACAGCACCATTCACCTGCCTCATCTACTCCAGCTCATCTCTCCAGGGCCATCATGCTGTTTGATCTGAGGGTGGGGCCAACCGGTGCAGTGGTGAGAGATGAAGAAACATACAGGCCCCAGACTTCCACTGAGCACCACAAAATTCTGGCTGAAAGCACACTCGTGTGCAACATGAAGGACCTGGTGGGAACAAGGAACAGAGTGAGCAGGTGCAGTTCCCCAGAACTTTCTGGTCTCCCGGGACCACAGAGGACAGTCACTGTTGGGCTTAAATAGCAGAGGCAGCAGTACAGATGAGCCAGGAGCACGAGGTTTAGAATCTGACATCTCAGATTGGAAATTTTTGTACTTTTCAAAAATAAGAAAATACATACGCAGAAAAATAAATCACCCATAATTCTACCACTTGGAGATGACCTCGGTTACCAATTTTATGTATATCCTTCTATATCACATATACTTTCACATATATATAGACAGATATAAATATATACATATAAATTCATGAATTTATGAATATATAAATAGAATATATTATTATATATATTATATATATATGTATGTATATTTTTTTAAATAAGTTTTATGCCAAACATGGGTCTTGAACTCACAACCCCAAGATCAAGAGTCTCATGCTCTACCAACTGAGGCAGCCAGGCACCCCTACAAGTTTCTATATTTTTTACACAAGATATAGAGACAAATATACATAGCAACTGTTTCATTTAACAAAAAGGGAGGGGTACTACTGTTTCAGGATCTTGTTTGGCAGTGATATGTATTACCATTTTTCCATCCCGTTGCTTGTCCTTGTATTCAGCAGTGAGGAACCTGAGGTCCAGAGGAGGAAACTTGCTGTTGTCACACAGGGAGGTCAGAAAGCCCCCAAGCTCGGGCTCACTCAGAGCCCTTTCCAGTCTGTGCTGCTGCTGCGTGGCAAGTTCCCTTCTGAATATGACACTGTGTTCAACATGCCTCGACTCCCCCAGCAGATTCCAGGGCTCACACACCCTCAACCTCACAGCAGCCTGCAGGGCAACCACATGACTTCCTGGCCAGGACCCTGGGCCCTGCCTCCCAGGAGCTGCCATCTCCTGCCTCCAGCTGGACCCAGTCACTAGGCAGACAGATGGCCCTAGACTTTACCTCTGGCCTAGAGACAAGGTGTGGTTGGTTCAACCAAAGGCCATGGGTACACCTTGAACATGTCCAGACAGTCACGATTCATCTTTGGGCTGTCAGGGGACACATGGTGTGTTTTTCCTGTGACTGGACAATGAATACTCTTCGGCTCCAGGAAGGGAGCTATTCATCAGCAAAATGTCACATCAGCGGACACCAGGGTTTCTGACAATGTATCTAGCCTCCTGGGAGGCAACTCCATCACCCTGAACTTTACCGGGAGATGGGGCAAGTACAGAGATTAAAGGATGGGAGGAGGGGCTCATGGGTGGCTCAGTAGGTCAGGTGTCTGACTTCAGCTCAGGTCATGATCTCACGGTTCAAAGGTTCAAGCCATGTTGGGCTCCATGCTGAGCCTGTTTGGGATTCTCTGTCACCCTCTCTCTCTGAAGATAAATAAATAAACTTAAAAAAGAAAAGAGACAGCAGGAGATGCACCCACCAGACTGCAGTCCACTGAGATGAGGGAGGAAAACCACAATAGATTCAGAGCCAATGGGTTAAGAGCACTGCCTTTAGAGCCTATTGACCTGGGATCAAAGTCCCTTCCAGCTCTTGCTGGCTGTGTGACCTTGGATGTGTTCCATTACTCTCTGAGCCTCACCCTCCACATCTATAAAATGGGATTATCCAAAATTCTATCTCCCTGGGTTGTTAGAGATTAAATGAGGTAACAGGGTAGAGCTCTTAGCATAGTGCTGGACATATTACCCACAATTAATTATTATTTACCTGGTGGTTTTGAAAAAGGAGAGATACCACATAAGTGAATATAGGCACATGATAGACATACCACAAACCAGTCTAGGTGTTAATCATTTTCTAAACTGCACTATACATAGCCTGCCTTCTTAAGCAGATAATTTAGAATTAATGGCACCAAATGATTATATCCTGCCACCATATCTATAGAGGCAACTGGATGCAAGTTGGGTTATTTGTTCAAATGCTAAATGGCCTGGGGCACCTAGGTGGCTTAGTTGTTAAGGGTCCAACTTCTGCTTCAGTCATGATTTCATGATTTCACAGTTCGTGGGTTCGAGGCCCACGTCAGGCTCTATGCTGACGGCTCAGAGCCTGGAGCCTGCTTCGAATTCTGTGTCTCCCTCTCTCTCTGCCCCTCCCCTGCTTGCACTCTGTCTTTCTCTCATCTCAGAAATAAACATTAAGAAAAAAATCCTACATGGCCTAACCCAAGGTCACTCTGTCCTAACAGTGCCTGTATCAGCTTTTTTACAGTTTGCCAGTGTCCTCTCTCAGTGTCAGGTTCTCCCCTTTCAACATTACTACCTCCTCTATCACCACCAGCTTACGGTCTGAGCTGAGAATCCAGATCAAAGGGCCTGTAAAGTGTGAGTTAATGGGTTCCCAGAGAGGACCCCACTCTTCTACACAGCAAAAATGCTTTCATAAAACTCTGAGATAGTTACCCAAAGCCTCTTACTTCCCACTCAGCCTCATTCTGGATGGCTGAGGTTTGGGGGGTCAGACCCTGATTAAAGTGACCATTATTATCCTCATCTGACATGGCTGTTCACATGGAGAGTGCTTCAAGATGCTTTTTTCCATTTATGTATAATTATCATCATTGAAATGATTGCCATCTTCTGTTAGTATTTTTCTAGAAATTAGACAAAAATTTCATCTGAGTGGAACTTTAGCCTGATGCTCTGGGTTCCAGGTCATATGGACACTCTGAAGACAATGAGGACATTATCCCAAGGACAGCCAATGAGTGACCTCTTCAAGACAGCCTATGCTTCTAAATCACATGATTGCTCAGCTCCTTCTCCTCATGCAGCACTCTCTCTGTTCCCGGGCTTGTTCCTCAGTGCCTTTGCCCTACACTCACAGAGCTTCCCTCAGCCAGCAGACATTTGCAAAATTCCATACTGTGCCAGACCCTAGGATGGGCATCAAAGTCCTTGCCTCCAGAAGTCTTCATCTGGTGAAGGGAACAGATAGGTAGTAAAAGTCAGTCCTATGTTGTGACCAGGACGTAGCAGGTATAAAGTCCTTGGGCCCTCAGAAGAAAGTGACCAGCTCTTCCCCTGGAGGAAAGGGGGAAGCTTTACCAAAAGAGGGGACATTTGAGCTGAGCCCTGAGTGCAAAAAGAGGGAAGAAAAGGTCCTAGCAGAGCAAACAGCTTGAGCAAAGGCACAAAGGTGTGAACATTCACAGTCTGTCTGGAGCTGAAGGAGGTCTGGGGCAGAAGCTGAGGCCAGAGTGTAGAGGTCCCATCAGTATCCAACAACCATTACAGACACAGTCCAAGCAGGATGAGGAAAGAATGCCCAGGAATTCCCTCAGGTCCCTGACTGATTGGCTGGAGCGAATTCCAGGAGACCCCCCAGTCCTGCTTTAAGATTCAAGAACTCAAGTTTCCACATCAGCTTTTGAGTCACGTCTACCCTACACCCAGGTATTTCTTCCAGAGTCTGTGACCACCTGCTAGAGGCAGCAC
>NW_024412404.1:55689806-55704112 GCF_014898765.1 Herpailurus yagouaroundi
ATTTCTCAACTAGGGGCAATTCTTCCTACAAGGGACATGTGGAAAAGTTGGGAGATATATTTGGTTGTCACATTGTGTGGAGGGGACAATTGCACAGCATCTAATGGATAGAGGCCATGGATACTGCCAAATATCCTATCATCTGCAAGATATCCCTTATGACAAAGAATTATCCATCCCAAAATGTCAATAGTGGTGAGGTTCAGAAACCCTGTTAGAGATGAAGAAACTGAGGTTCAAGAGAATAACTTGCCCAAGGTCACCCAGCTAGTGTGGTGGTCAGAATAATGGCCACCCAAACTTGTGAATATATTAACCCTGCATGGCAAAGGGGAATTAAAGGTGGAGATGGAATTAAGATTGTTAATCAGCTGATCTTTAACATAAAGAGATTATCCTGGCTTATCCAGGTGGGACCAACGTAAACTCATGGGTCCTTGTACAGGAAAGTTAGAGGCAAAAGAGTCAGTATCAGACAAACTTGAACTGAGAAAGGGTCAGCTGGCCATTGCTGGCCTTGAAGAGGAAGGTCTGTGTGACTCCAAAGTCTAGCTTTTAACACAACACTAGAAGGAGCCCACGGCTTCTAATTCATACCCACAGCTGAGGGATAACGATTGTTAGTATTTTAGAATTACAGCATAGTTATGGATTTATATGATGAGTATTCTCCTTTGTCATTAGAAATTAGAAAACATAGGGGCGCCTGGGTGGCTCAGCCGGTTGAGCGTCGGACTTCGGCTCAGGTCATGATCTCAAGGTCTCTGAGTTGGAACCTCGCGTCTGGCTCTGTGCTGACAGCTCTGAGCCTGGAGCCTGCTTTGGATTCTGTGTCTCCCTCTCTCTCTTACCCTCCCCCATTCATGCTCTGTCTCTCTCTGTCTCAAAAATAAACATTGAATAAATTGTTTTTAAAAATTAGAAAACATAACTTCCATTGATCACATAATAGGTAATCACATTTGTGTACCATTATTTAACTGCTTCTCTTTATTTGGTCATTAGGTTGTTTTTAATTCTATAGTATTACAAACAATCCTTCAGTAAACATTTTGCTTGAACTTTTGATTGCATCTTGGATTACTTCCTTTGAACAGATTCCTAGAGGTCAAAGCATTGATCCAATGGGTATGCACATTTGAGGCTCTTAGTAGATAATGACAAGTGGCTCTCCAACAAAAGGTACCTTTCCAATGAAAGTATTACCAATAAATATTAATTATTCAAACAGCAGGTTACTTCCTACTGTGAAAAATTCAAATAATATAGACAAAGCTAATATGTTGCTTTATCTCCCTAACTCCCACCCTTTATCATTTTCTTCCCAGAGGTGAGCCCTGAATATAAGTGTCATGAGAGTAGGGAGGAGAGGATCCATTTCAAATTCTTGAAAATCTGCATGATTCTTAAAATCATTTGACAGGTAAAAATAGGATCTTGTTTTAATTTGCCTTTCTTTGCTTATTAGTGGAGTTAAACCTTTTCCCCTTACATTTACAAGCAATTTTTATGTCACCTATGAATCATTTGTTCATGTTCTTTTCTCATATTTCTATTTATGTGTTAATTTTCTAATCCATTTGTGTTTTATATATATTTCTTATAAAATATATATAGATAATATATAAAACATAAATTGATCAGAAAGTTAACATAAAATAGAGTAAATGAATATACATATGAACATAAAAAAATTGTGACCTGTAGAGCCAAAGCATAAGAGACTCTTAAAAACTGAGAACATGGGGCGCCTGGGTGGCGCAGTCGGTTAGGCGTCCGACTTCAGCCAGGTCACGATCTCGCGGTCTGTGAGTTCGAGCCCCGCATCAGGCTCTGGGCTGATGGCTCAGAGCCTGGAGCCTGTTTCCGATTCTGTGTCTCCCTCTCTCTCTGCCCCTCCCCCGTTCATGCTCTGTCTCTCTCTGTCCGGTCCTAAAAATAAATAAACGTTGAAAAAAAAAATTTTTTTTTAAAAATAAAAAAAACTGAGAACAAACTGAGGGTTGATGGAGGGTGGGAGGGAGGGGCGGGTGGGTGATGGGTATTGAGGAGGGTACATTTTGGGATGAGCACTGGCTGTTGTATGGAAACCAATTTGACAATAAATTTCATATAAAAAAAATAGTGACCTGTGTTTTTATGTGACAAATATATTCTGGAAAACACTTGCCATACATTTTTGTTTGGGGGAAATATTTGCCATAAATAGTTGTTCATTGTTGCCATTTACCATCTGTTGTTGTTAATTTTTCATACATTTTCATGTTGTCAGATCTAGGACTTTTTCTTTGGGGATTTTGTCCATCATCTAAATGCTCAGAAAGACCCTCTCAGTTCAGAGATAAGGTAAATGTTTACGTGCACTTCCTTCTAAGTTGTCTGTGGTGTCATTTAACTTCTTACATTTAACTCTTTAATTTATAACTTCATTACGATCATGAAATGCTGGCCATGAGGGCAAAGTTCCCTGCAACTTTTTAAAACTGTAAACAGAGCCAAATAACCATCCAGGAGATATTCAAGTTTGGCCCAAAGCAACCATTCCAAATGTGACACATAAATTACAAGCATCCTTGCTGTGGTATGGCAGGGCTCCTCACACAAGCAGACACAGGTTCAAATTTCCTTGTCTTTCAGTTCTTATCACCAGAGTAGATGCTGGTGGTTTTCCTGGACCTCCTCATCCCACCACACCACATTCAACCTAAGAAGCAAGGGTCCTACCCTGGGGCTCCCTGTGCTCTCCTTCCCTATCCACGATCTGCCACCACCAGAAGGAAGGATGGACACTCCTTGAAGCCACCCTAACTAGTGACTGGTGTCTGCCTTCATGGAGAAGACCAATCATCAAAGAGGTGATGTACATATGTGTGCATCACCAGACTGGTGGAATCAAATATTCTGTCAGTGTTCAAAGTTGACAAGAAGGTGGTGGAATGGAACTCTTGGGGGCACCTGGCTGGCTTAGTCAGTGGAGCACGTGACTCTTGATCACGGGGTTGTAGATTCAAGTCCCACGTTGGGTGTAGAGATCACTTAAAAACAAAATCTTGGGGAACCTGGGTGGCTGAGTCAGTTAGGCGTCGGACTCTTGGTTTCCACTCAGGTCATGATCTCACAGTTCATGGGTTTGAGCCCCACCACACTGGGCTCCGTGCTGACAGGGTGGGCTTGCTTGGGATTCTCTTTCTCCCTCTCTCTGCCCCTCCTGAGCATGCTCTCTCTCTCAAAATAAATAAACCTTAAAAAAATAAAAATAAAATCTTAAAAAAAAAAGGATGTGGTGGCACTGGAACTCCCACACACTGCTAGAGGGGGTGAAATTGGTACAAACTATTTGGAAAATAATTTGGAAAGATCTAGTAAGGCTGAAGCCACACATAACCTATGATCGGGCAGTCTGTTTGCATTTCCCACGTTATAACCTTATTTATTCTCTTATTAGCCAAATTTCCTCTGCTATCGGTAACTTTTCACACTTTTTACCAATTTTTCTATTGGGTTACATGAATCATATCAAATTTTTAGGGGTTCTTTTACATCGTTTGGGTGCTAAGACCCTACTCAATCACATGTATTGTGAATAGCTCATCTCATAGTGACCTTTTTACTTTACTATGTGGTGTCTTCTGAGGAACAGGAGTTCTTAATTTTAATTAAGTAATGTTTATTATTTTTTTCAGGTTTCATGCATAATTTTTCCCTTTTTCTTTTTAGTTGATTTTGTTTATTTTTAATATAATTTCTTGTCAAGTTAGCTAACATATAGTGCAAACAGTGTGTTCTTGGTTTTGGGAACAGATTCCCGTGATTCATCGCTTACATATAACACCCAGTGCTCATCCCAACAAGTGCCCTCCTCAATGCCCATCATTCATTTTCCCATCTCCCACCCCCCACCATCAACCCTCAGTTTGTTCTCTGTATATTTAAGAGTCTCTTATGGTTTGCTTCCCTCTTTGTTTAAAACTGTTTTTCCCCTTCCCCACCCCTATGGTCTTCTGTTAAGTTTCTCAAGTTCCACATATGAGTGAAAACATACGGTATCTCTCTTTCTCTGACTTATTTCACTTAGCATAATACCCTCCAGTTCCATCCATGTTGTTGCAAATGGCAGGATTTCCTTCTTTCTCGTTGCCAAGTAGTATTCCATTGTATATATAAACCACATCTTCTTTATCCATTCATCAGTTGGTGGACATTTGGGCTCTTTCCATGACTTGGCTATTGAAAATGCTGCTATAACTATTGGGGTACAAGTGCCCCTATGAATCAGCACTCCTGTAACCTATGGATAAATTCCTAGAAGTGCTATTGCTGTGTCATAAGGTAGTTCTATTTTTAATTTTTTGAGGAACGTCCACACTGTTTTCCAGAGTGGCTGCACCAGTTTGCATTCCCACCAATAGGACAAGAGGGTTCCCGTTTCTCCACATCCTCGCCAACATCTGTTGTTTCCTGAGTTGTTAATTTTAGCCACTCTGACTAGTGTGGGGTAGTATCTCAATGTGGTTTTGATTTGTGCTTCCCTGATGATGAGTGATGAGCATCTTTTCATAAGTAATATTTATTGTTATAGTTAGTAGGGTTTATGTGTGTGTGTCTTGTTTAAGAAATACTTTCCTGCCCTGAAGTCATAAGGATATTTTCCTATATCATGTTTTAAAAGCTAGAGTTTTAAAAGCTGTACAGTTTTGTCTTTCACATTTAATCTTTACCTGAAATTGATGTTTATCTAAAATGCAATACAGGGATCTATTGCTTCTTTTTTTCCCATACGGATTCTCAATTATCCAAGTACTATTTATTGGAAAGTCCATCACAGATCAGGCTTCCAACATAGATCAAGCTTCTTTATATGTGTGGGTCTGGTTCTTTTTTAATTTTTTTAATGTGTGTTTATTTTTGAGAGAGAGAGTACACACAGGGGAGGGACAGAGAGAGAGGGAGATACAGAATCTGAAGCAGGCTCCAGGCTCTGAGCTGTCAGCAAAGAGCCTGATGGGGGCTCAAACCCATGAACCATGAGATCATGACCTGAGCTGAAGTCAGATGCTTAACAGACTGAGCCACCCAGGCACCCGGGGTCTGATTCTTGACCACTCAACCAATGGCTGTCTCAGTAGCCCAACACCTGAATTGCTAAAGCCTTATATTAATTTTCATCTTTGACAAGCCCCCACAACTACCCATCTAGTTCTTTTTCTTCAAGAGTGTGTTGGCTTTCTTGGCCTTTGTTTTTCCATAGAAGTTTAAGAACTGGCTTGTCAAATTTCATACACACACAGTTAGGATTTTGGTTGGAATAGCATTGAATCTACAGATGAATTTGGAAGAACCAACTTTATAATAGTGAATTTTCTAATACACAAACTTGGCATCTCTCTCCAATTTAGGTTTCCATCAATGTCTTTCAATAAAGTTTATAGTTGTTTCCATAAAGGTCTTGTACATATTTTAACAGATTACTAAAATTATTTCTTCCTTGAATAGAACTCATCTGTACAGTCATCTAGATCTGGTGTTTTCTTTGTGGGGGGTGGTGGGGTGTGAGAGATTTCTTAGTGTTAATGTTACTAAATGTTACTTTATCATTTATGTTGTTGGCAATATACCAACATTTTCTGTTTCTGATGATATAATATGCTAACAACTTATTGTAGCTTCTCCTGTACTTTCTACATAGAAAAATCGTGTGATGTGTAAATAGTCAAAGTTTTGTTTCTCCCTTCTTGAACCTTCTAATGTTAATTCTGTATCTTACCATACTGTACTGGCTATGGCCTCTGAGACTTCCAGTACAATATTAAATAGAAGAGTTAAATATATTCACTCTGTGGTTTTGTGGACATGGTTTATCAGTTAAGGAAATCTTTTTCGAGTTTTCCAACAGTTTGGATCATAACCGTATGTTGAATTTTATCAAATGCTTTTCTTGCATCTCTTCTGCTGGTCATATTTTTTTCTTTAATATGTTAATGTGAATTACATGAATGACTTCTAATGGTAAGCCAACATTTCATTTCTGAGCTAAATCTACCTTGGGCCTGACAATTTTTTTTCATTACTGAATTGGGTTTGCTGATATTTTGTTTACAACTTTTGTATGTGTGTTTACAACTGAGCATGACTTATAATTTTCCTTTCTTATACTTTTGTTTTTAAATATTTATTTATTTTGGGGAGAACACCAGCAGGGGAGGCGCAGAGAGAAGGGGACAGGCTGACAGCGGCAAGCTTGATGTGGGTGGGGCTCAAACTTATGAACCATGAGATCATGACCTGAGCCAAAGTTGGACACTCAACAGACTGAGCCACCCAGGCACCCCTACACTTGTTTTGTTTTAGATCCGGTTACACTAACCTTATAAAGTGAATTAGAAAACAGTTCCCTTTTCCCTAAATTCTAAAATGGTTTGTGTAGATTTGAAATTATTTGTTTCTTGGGGGCGCCTGGGTGGCTCAGTTGGTTAAGCCGACTGACTCTTGGTTTCACCTCAGGTCATGATCTCACAGTTCTATGAGTTCAAGCCCCATGTTGGGCTCCATGCTGACAGGGCTGAGCCTGCTTGGGATTCTCTCTCTCCCTCTCTGTCTCTCTGTCTCTCTGTCTCTCAAAATTAACAAATAAACTTTTAAAAAAATTACGTGTTCCTTGAATAATAGAATTTATCTTTAAAGTCAACTGGAAAAAAAAATAAAGGCAACAGGATCTGGTATTTCCCTTGTGAGATTTTTAAACTCTGATTCAATTTATATAAATGTTGCAGGACATCAAGGTTTTTAAATTCTTCTTTAGTTCTTGTTTTTTTCCATTTCATATACATTTTCAGATTTATGAAGCGTCTAGCCACAAAACTTTTTATTTGTATCTTTTATTTTTGTGTTTTGTCTTGATTATCTGGATCCTGCCAAATAGATTAATTTTATTAGTCTTGTATAAGAATCCACTGTTTAGCTCTGTCAACCATCTAGCGTATCTTCATTCCCCGTTTCATCAGTCCCTGCCCTTACCTGTAGTACGTTCTTTTCTAGTTACCATCTGTTGTTGATTTCTAATGAAATGGAATTGTGTCCAGAAAATCTGATGTGACACCAATCCTATCAAATTTGCTAATACTTGGGTGATGGCACAGAACTTTTATAAATGTGCTGCATGCTTGGGAAGAATGTAAATTCTGCACTTAAAGCAGTGTTTATAGATAATTTTATATAATTACACATACACATGTACAGATGTATGTATAAAGTCAAGCTTGTTGTCATTCAAGTCTCCTATCTCCTTATGGATATTTCCTCAGTTTCTTATTCCTATGTTTTGAAACCAAATTATTAGGTATATGCTAGTTTAGAATTGTTACAGCTTCCTGGTAAATCGAATCTTTAAGCCACCCTTTTATCTCTAGTAAAGCTTTTTGCCATAAAGCCCATTTGTCTGCTCTCAGCACAGTAATGTTGACTTCCTTTGTTAGCGTCTACTGGCGCATCTTCTTTCGTCCTGTTACCTTTACCCTTTAACCTTTCTGCATCCTTACATTCTATATGGGTTTCTTCCAGAGGACATGGCCGTTTTTTAAATCCAATCTGAAATTTTGTATTTTAACAGAACCATTTTGTCCATTTACATTTATTATAAGTAGTTTCATGTTTGGCTTTATTTCAACCATCTTATTGTACACTTCCAATTTGTTCTACCATTTCCATATATATATTTTTATATTTATATATACACATATGTAGATAATAAATATATATGTGCCTAACCTATCAAAATCTAAGTTTAATTAACTTTGGTGTTCAGAATTTTCTTCAAAATGATCCACAGTGCAGGAGATGGAGTGAAAAATAGATGTGGAGATATGATTAGTCATGGACCAAGGGTAAATTGGGTTAGGTCCTTTATACCATGACCTTTACTTTGTAATGCTTGAAAATTAAAAAATATTAAACTTGTCAGTATCTTTACCCTCCTCCTGAGCAAGACATTCACTCCAGCTGCTCTGCCCAAAGTACATACTGCTGTTGCTGTTTTTATTGTACTTGGCTGTTTATTTGATTTAACCACAAATTAAGTGACATCATCATCATCACTATTAAGTTTTAGAGTGCTCCATACCTATTCTACTTCCTTTGCTCATCATTCCTTCCTGCAACTCTGACCTTTCCACTTGCCCAAGAGACAGATGAACAGATGGACACACACACACACACACACAACATAGGGCTTCCCTCATCCTACAGCTTCCCCTGCACCATGTCAGGTCCTAACTGGCAAAGAAAATCTAGGTTGACCAGCCCAGTTGACCTCTGGATGTGCTAAGGTCTTGGGACTCCATGACACCCCTTTGTTCTTTGTACTCTTCCTGTGGGAGGCAGAATAATGGCCCCCCAAAATGTCCACCTCCTAATTCCCAGCACCCGAGAATGTTACCTTAGATGGCAAAGGGGAATTAAGGTTCTAGGAGGAATTAAAGTTGCTAATTAGATGGCATTAAAATGGGGAGATTAACCTGGATTATCGGGGTGGGTCCACTGTAATCACAAAGTGAAGAGGGAGGCGGAAGAAAAAACAGAGATGGTCAATGAGAGGGACTGAACCTGCTGTTGCTGGCTTTGAAAAAGGAAGGGGGCCACGAGCCCAAGCAACACAGGTGGCCTCTAGAAACCAGAAACGCCAAGGAAATAGATTCTCCCCTAGAGCGACCAGCCCTGCAGACACCTTGATTTTAACCCAGTGAGACCCATTCCAGACTTCTGACCCCCAGAACGGGAAGAAAGATTCTTTTTGTTGTTTTGAGCCACTCTGTGGCTGGTAATTGGTTACAGCACCAATAGGAAACCGACAGGTCTCCCACCAAAGCATCAACTGTTTGTGCATCTGCTCCATGAGGTCAGAAGGTCATAGGTCTCATTCACCACTCAGTCCCAGGCCTTGATGGTGAACACATAAACTTTAGAGCTAGATAGGGCCGAGAAATCACTTAGGCCACCCAGTTATTTTAAATGAGAGAAAACTGAAGTCCAGAGAAGGAAAATGATTTGCTCCAGGCTACTTAATTTATACCATCTTCGGCAGTCCCCCCACCTTCTGTTTCCTAAGCCACAGACGCCCCAGGACAGACACCACCGCCAACTTATCATCATGGACAGACACTGGCAGGGCATGAGAAATCCCTAGGGAACTCAGGACAGCTGGGAAAATAGAAGTGTAAGCCAGGTAAGACCAGGAGATGTCTTAAATGTCTTGAGCAATCTTAAAAATGTTAATCCTGGGGCGTCTGGGTGGCGCAGTCGGTTAAGCGTCCGACTTCAGCCAGGTCACCATCTCGCGGTCCGGGAGTTCGAGCCCCGCGTCAGGCTCTGGGCTGATGGCTCGGAGCCTGGAGCCTGTTTCCAATTCTGTGTCTCCCTCTCTCTCTGCCCCTCCCCCGTTCATGCTCTGTCTCTCTCTGTCCCAAAAATAAAAAATAAAAAAACGTTGAAAAAAAAAAATGTTAATCCCAACAGAGATGTTGATCCACCTCTAACTACGAGAGCAGACCCGTGCATGGCCCCGGCCTGGTCAGCTCAGTTAGACAGAGGCTTTCACCTGAAGCTTTGAAAAGGCCCCTGAAGCTTTGAAAAGGCCCCTTGGGCACCTAGCTAATGGCAAACGTAAGGCTTGCTCTCAAGAAGCATAGCAATTTCATGCCTCTGCCTAGAACCAAAGCTTTGGGTTTTGGGCAAATTAGGAAAAGACACTTCTTCCACGAGATATCTTTATCCATCTGTCAGAAAAACTGTCACAATATAATGATTCCATTAAAAAAGATAATTTATCCCATATCCACCAATAAACTATTTTAGATTCACTCATACATATTACTACATCTGTGAAGTAAAAGGTACTCCCTTAGATGGGAAGTCCTTGTGCAGTGCACAACCTGCAGAACCATACACAGTGGCCCTGCTTGGCAGTCTGGTCTCATCCTTCACTGATCTTATCTTCCCCGCCATCCCCACTCCAGCCCTCAGGCCCACTAGAGAACATCCTTGACCTTATAATTCATCATTTTATGCATCGCTGGAGAACAATCTTGACCTTATAGTTTATCATTTTATGTATAACTCCTCCACTAGAGGCCCCAGCTTTTACTCCTCCCCTCTTGCAGACAGCAGGGATTGAAGATGAGTTAAAGAAGGCCGATGGTCCCATTTACGGAGATGGGAGGCAGGACTGGTGAATTCTTAACTGAATGAATGCCCATGGGCCACGAGATGGTCAAGGCCCAGAGTGCAGGCCACGGAGAAATCCTACCCACTAATTAGCTGGGAGATGCCGAGCAGTACTGTTTTAGGTCCCCAAACCTCCTTTTCCTTTCTGTGAAACGGGTATCACCGCAGAACTACTGGGAAGGTCTAAGAAAGACAGGAGTTCATGCTTAGTGCCTTGAAAGGGCTCCATACCTGTGAGCTATTGTTATTATTACTATCATTCCTGGCATCACTGATCTCAGGACCTCTGCCTTCCAGGCCTACATGTACTGCTTTAAACAAAACTGGGACAATCCAGGTTTCTGAAAGGAGACCACCTGGCTGGGAGGAGTGGGGGAAGCATCTCCTTACAAAGAGAGAGGATTACTCACTATATCAAAGTACCCACTCTCTTGGATAAATAGAAAAACCTAACCTCTTTCAACTGGAATTGGTTTTGTTGGGGGACAATCTCTGACACACAGTGGAATGAGCCCAGGTTTGCCCCCGGCAGCTCCTTGCACCGGCTCCTCCCCCATACAGGCTGCGGAAGCCCCCTGCCCTGGCGAGTATGCTTAAGTACTTCCAAGTGGACACAAGCCCCACTTGGGAATGAGAGCGACACAGGTTCTGAGCCCTGCTGGCTGTGAGCCATGCGGCCCCTCTTCTGCACCGCGAGGGCAATCACAGAACCCGGGTCACGGGGCGGTTGTGCAGCAGGTGGGGGTCCACGAGGCAATGCTGCTCTGAAGCGGGTATTTCATTACTATCAGCTGGGAGACTCTGGCGGGAGGCAGGGTGGGCGACAGAGGAGACGCTGTTCCCAGTCCCCCGTGTTTCTTTCCACCCCTGTGCACACACCCACAACACACCCCCAATCCTGGCATGGGCGTCACCTCCCCCTGGCCAGAGTACCAAATCCTACCTTTTTGATAGAATTACCAAATGTATCTTTTTTTCATGTTACTGTGTGTTTCAGTTAGAATGAATTCAGCTGCAAGTCAAATACCCGACTTCCAGGGGCTGAGACAATAAAGTTGTTTAATTGTCTTGTGCAACAAGTCACCAAGGAATCAACAAAAATGCCCCTGAGGCTTTTTTTTTTTAAGTAACTTTTCTGGTCAGGGATCACCAGTATGTTAGCTGCTTGTCCATGAGACTTCCCACCTCAGGGCTGCCTCAGCTCCATAACCTGCTGGTGAGGCTCCTGGCCTTTTTTTTTTTTTTTTCTTATTTTTTAAAAAGATTTTTAAATCTTTAAATAATCTCTACACCCAACATGGGGCTCGAACTCACAACCCCGAGATCAAGAGTCGCACACTCTACCGACTCAGCCAGCCAGGTGCCCCGTTTTTTCCTTTTTAAGCCAGGGAGCAAATCCCCTCCCAGAGTCCTCCTGACAGACTTCCTCTTATATTTCAAGGACCAGAACCCCTTCCTAAACCAATCATGCCCAAGGGGGAATGAGATATGTCTGCTGGCCTACACCTGTCACGGCTCAACCCCCGAGGCCCATGGAGAGACTCTTCTGGAGCTAGAGTCAGCAAGAAGGGTAAAGTGGCTGCCACTTTACATGATGAGCCCCTCGAGGATCAGAGGAAGGAGCTGGGGCCAGAGTGGCTAAGTCCCTCATTCAAAGCCGCATGTGACTTCGCAGGCTCAGGACGCCTCCCTGCACTTCACCACAGGGCTTCTCAACTAACTATAGCTGACTCTAAGCCCCAAAGGGCAGGAGCCCCATCTCCAGGACTCCCTGAGCCCGGCTAGAGGCATAAAATAGGCAAAGTCAACACTGTTACAGAAGAGAGCTCCCAAAGCACACAAATGTGTCCGACTGGCCTACAAGTCCCACAGCTGGGGAAGCCAAAGCACTTCCTGCCCCTAGAAAGCCCTTGGCAGGCAAGTCAGCAGGAACCCAGAGCCTGACAAACAGCATCTCTATAGCCACCTGGACACCCGCCAAGCTGCCTCATTCCCCAGGGCTGACCTCATATTTCTGAAGATCCTCAAGACGCCTGAGGTCCGTGTGCTGCCTCTCAGGCTGGGGGCTGGGAGCCGTACAGAGAGGTGAAAACGGAGAATCCAAGCGGCCACCCCACCACCCACCCCGTCCCACCAGAGCCTCCTGCGTGTGCCACACAGGCCCCATTCCAGAAGACAGAGCAACACCTTCTAACCTCTGAGATGAGGCCTGTACCAGCCTGTCTTCCTGCTGCACCAATCAGAGGGCATCCCTTGAATAAATGCTCATGCTCCGGCTATTGCTGTCCACTTTGTTCCAGACTTCTGGAAGGGGGACAAGAAGCAGGCCGACTTCATCGAGGTGCTAAGAACATGTCTGAGGTCAGCTCCACCACCTTGGAGAGAGCTCCTGGAGAGTTCATGGCCCAGCTGAAGCCTGTGCTTAGTGATAAAAGTAATTGTCTGCTAAACCCAGAACTGGATCAGGCACCCACTCTGGCCTTTCTGTGGGAACTAACAGCAGAGGTTCCCAGGGTACGGAGGCCACACGTGCAGGAGGAAAAAGGGGAAAAAAAAGCCATCATGCACTCTGCCTGCACTTCCAGATGTTCCAGATCAAACCACCTACTGTGGGGGAAAGGCTGGTAGCAGATAAGGTGAGCAGCCTGGGGAAAAAGCAGGTAGCCAGACCCCCGGGGACACAGGAGCTCCCTTCCACCTCTTTCCAGGGTATCTTTTTTGCCATCATCACTACCCACCCACCCAGCCTGCAGCCCCACAGCAAGGCATTTGTTCTTACCCACGTTCTCTTAAAAGCTTTAATTCCCCTTGTAAACAAAACAAAACATGGGGTGCCTGAGCGGCTCAGTCGGTTAAGTGTCCAACTCTTGATTTCGGCTCACGTCATGATCTCACAGTTTGTGAGTTCGAGCCCCTCACTGGGCTCTGTGCTGACAGCAAGGAGCCTCCCTGGGATTATCTGTCTCCTTCTCTCTCTCTGCCCCTCCCTCATTTTGTCTCTCTCTCTCTCTCTCTCTCTCAAAAATAAATAAACATTAAAAAAAAAAAACCCACAAGGGCTAAAAATCATGTGGGAGAGGAAAGGTCTCACTCCCTTGCGTCCCCTTTGGCCTGACCAAAGGGAAGCCAACGCAGCTGGTGGTTTTCAACTTTCCTTACACAAGTTATTCTCAGCACAGTGGCTCCCGCTCCTCAGAGCTGAAAAGTCTGCATACCTTGAAAGCATGCAAGCTGCAGGGCTGTGCGAACAGAGTGGAATTTTCCATTTATAGAATAATCATCTTCATGCTACTCTAGGGGCCGGTGTTCCTGTGTAAGAGCTCAGAGCTCAGTGTCAGCAAACCCGCCACGCTTCTGCGGGCTCTTTTATTTATTTTCGGTGGGAGAGGGGGAGGAAAGAGAAGGAACGACTCTTTAACTTGAGTGCCAACATAAACTTGAAGAAGGAACTGGGTTGGCAAGTGTACAATATTACTGCCTGGTTTCATGGCTTCACCGTGAGGGAGCCAGAGGTGTAGAAGAGGCTGAGAAGCATAGCTTCTACTCTTCGTGCAAACAGGTGGCTGGAATATGCATCATGGTACTGTTCCAACTCCTTCCCCATGCCCACCACCTGGCTTCTGGATTGTTCCCTGAGGGCAGGAGATCAAGCCAAAGGCACATGGCCCCACCTCCTTTCTCTTCTTCCAACTTCCCCTGTGTTCCACACTTGATTTCTGCTGACGCATACCCAGGCATGAAGTCTGAAATACCTTCGGGGTCCATGTGTAACAGGAAAGCCACCAAGCCATTCGTGAAGGGACCTGAGTTCTAGTTCTGGCTGTGACATATTCACCGTGTGACCTTGAAGAAATCCTTCTCTTCTCTGGCTCTCATTTTCTTCATCTGTAAAGGAAGGTTGGATTGATCAAAGGATCCCAAAGGTCCCTTCCACCGCTGACATTCTGATCCACTCGTTCATACTACCATAAACCAGAGCCAGCATGAGGTTCCCAGCATCCCCTGCTGGGCCACTCTAGACCCACTGGACACAGTCAGACTCACAGCTTCAGGCCTAATGAGGGCTGTCAGTTGCCCACCCCCCACCCTTG